>NC_141922.1:14517500-14830833 GCF_057802395.1 Ceratotherium simum simum
GAGAGTGACAGCTTCAAAACCAAGTCTTCCCACTCCAGGCCGACGTTCCTTTTCTCCTGGACGGCACAGAGCAGGCAGGATGCGTGACGGCAGCTGCCTCCGTGATGGCAGTGATGGCCTCATGTGCTGTCACAACCGCATGACCACAACGTGAAGGAAACAAAGCAAGAAAAACAAATCTCACCCATATTTCCCATCACACCAGCATAAAAACCTGAAATTCCCAGAGCTGCCTTCTAGAAGTCATTTGTGTACACACATATTTTCACATTGTGCTCATAGGAGATTATGTGCTTTGCTTGTGTCACTCGGTATGTTATTTCAAGGATCTACAAATGCTCATTTGGCATTTATTCAACCAATTTTATTTTGCACCTGTAATATGCCAGGCACCTTGCTGGGCAGTTGAGACAAAATGGTGAGCAAAATGGACATTGTCTCCACCAAATAAGTAGGAGACACAGACATTAATTAATTAATCAAGCAGTTAAATTATTAGAAACTACAGTAAGTTGTATAAAGGAAAAGAACAGAGAAAAGAGCTTCTACTTCAAAATGATAATCTTAAGGGTCTCATAAAGTTGTACCAGCTAGACACATCCTAGTTTATTTAACCATTCTCCATTTCAACTTTTGATTATCACACAGTTACCCTGAAATATTTGGAAGTGAAATACGATGTCTACAATTTACTTGGAAATATTTTAGGAAAAAAAAAGATGAAGTAAATCAGGAGAATGTTTACAATTGTTAAGACCAGGTCATGGGTATGTGGGTGCTTATTATACTCTGCTCTCTACTTTCCTGGATGTTTGAAATTTTCCATAATCAAAAGTAAAAAAAAAAAAAAATCAGGATTTAATAGACATTTTCACAAAATCATTTTTTTTCTCCCCATCTCCTTAGGATAAAGCTGAGAAATGAGGTGACAGAGTGAAAATACGGACACTATCAAGGCTATTTTTGCATATAATGCTAAGAAAACCCACTCCCGAGTCCACCAATTGCCACAGGCAGCCTCCAAATGCCACAGGCAGCCTCGGCCTCATCACAGCAACGCGTGGGGATGTTTAAATCGCTTCCGCATTTCATTAGTGTAAAGAGGCAAGGTCCCTTGTATTGTACACGTCTTCTATTTTCCTGTAAGCATCTGAACTGCCTCTTAGAACATTCACAAGCTGCTGATAGGAGGTGGCAGAGGGAACAGAGGATGGGTCTGGGGATTCAGGAGGCCTGATTTCAATCCTGGCTCCATTGCCCTCTAGTTGAGCCAATGCCTGGGCAAATACTTAAGGTTGCAGACTTGGGGCTGCCTTGTCTGAGAAACAGGGGTGAAAAGTCTGCCCAGGGGGCTTCATAGGTCAGTCTATCAGGGAGCACCTGGGACAGCCTCGGACGGAGTGGACGCCTGGGGCCTTCGCCCTTGTAGCACACTGCGCTCCTCTCCCTCCAGCCAATGGCAACCCTGACTCCACTGTCCAGTGTCAACACGGCTCTGCCTGTCGCAACCTCGCAGGAAGTGTCATGGGAGGCACACGGTCAAGAACTGGGCTTCTCGCACAGGGCAGAGAATCTGGGATGGCTGGGGTTCCCTCTGTCCCGGGGTGCGGTTAGCCCAGCCGGTATTTATGCTAAAAACGCATCCAGGTCTACCCTCTGGATGGACTCATCTTACAGCCCAGGTGCTTCCAGGCTGCCCCTTGCTCTCCAGCCCTGCTGTTGACGTGGCCTCAGGAGTGCAAACAGACTGTGACAACAACGCCACAGCAAAGGCACATGTATTTCCAGCTGGCGGAAAATACCCGACAGCAAACCAAAGCAAGCCCCTCCTCTCCCCCACAATTTATTATGAAACAAAGAAACACACATTTCAGAATCACATTTGGGATCACCTCTCACTTGCTGTGTGGCCCTGGGCAAGCCAGCCTCTCTCTTCCTCAGTTTCCCCACAGGCAAAGCAGTGAGAACAATGACTCACCTCTGAATGTATGTGTGGGATTCAAGGAGAGAGAATGGCGCTACCCAGTAACAGACCAACAGCGAGACGGGAGTACCATCTATAAAATGGGCACAAAGCCCTCAGAGTGGGGCCACCACAGGGCACAAGGCCCCCAGTGCAGTGCTGGGCCCCCAGAAGTGCTTGGTTCTGAGCAGCCTTAATTCCTCCCCTGTCTGGGGTCTGCTCAATCTCTGCACCACTGGTAATGGCAGCAGATAACTGGTCAGGAGGAAAGGGACCAGGCAGCCTGTTATCAAGTGAGAATCCCAACAGCGGGTCTGCAACTGACAAACCACAGCGGCATCAAAGCCAAATGCCCCAGGGAAGGATGACTGGGCTGGCTCCCACCCACGCTGCTGGCCCCTACAATGACCGGCACATGGCAGGCAAGATACACGTTTACTCAATAAAAGAACTTACGTATATTCAAGAGTAGCTTAAGAGGAAAAACTGGGGCTTCCTGTGAATTGGAGGACCCCAGGAGGGTTAGAAGCAAGTGACCAGTCCAAAAAAATCCACAACTACTAAATGTCTGTGGATCCTCCATCGAAAGGCTCCGCCCAGGTAACCCCTCCAGCCATTGCCCTACACACAGGCATCTCCGCTGAGTGCTTCTCCAGCATGCAGTGTTTTCCTGCTAATAAAGAGAAGGCGAGGGGCAGGGGAAGGAGCTGGGAGCACACACTGCCTTCCAGGCCTAGAACTTCATGTGCATTTTGCTCTTCAACCCTCACAGCCACCATGAGGTGGAAACGATTCTTGTCTTTATTTTATAGATGATGAATCAGGGGCTCTAAGAAGCAACACACCAAAAGGCCCCTCAACCAATAAAAGGCGGAAATGAGCTTGAACGAAGGCACTGGGACTCCAGGGTTCCTGTTCTGAAGCACTGAGCCATTCAGGCTCCTTCACCGCTATAGAAGAGCGGTGTTAACGCTCATTACGTAACATGGCAATGACATGTTGGATTAGTTTCCTGTTGCTGCTGTAACAAATTACAATGAACTTCACAGCTGAAAACAACACAAATTTATTCTCTTACAGTTCTGGAAGTCAGAAATCCAAAATAAGTCTTTTTTTTTTTTTTTTTTTTTGTTAGAGGATAAATCTTCAAATTTATTTTAGAATTTGCCAGAACTTGAAATAATATATTTTCATTGAGAATAGTGGTTCTTTAAATTTGCAGTGTGCTTTATAGCATAAGCTTTTTTTTTTTTTTTAATTTTTTGTTTATTGCAGTAACATTGGTTTATAACATTGTAAAAATTTCAGGTGTACATCATTGTACTTCTATTTCTGCATAGATTACATCATGTTCACCACCAAAATACTAATTACAACCCATCACCACACACATGTACCGAATTATCCCTTTCACCCTCCTCCCTCCCCCCTTCCCCTCTGGTAACCACCAATCTCTGTCTCTATGTGTTTGTTTATTGTTGTTATTATCTACTACTTAATGAAGGAAATCATACGGTATTTGACCTCCCTCTGACTTATTTCACTTTGCATTATACCCTCAATGTCCATCCATGTTGTCACAAATGGCTGGATTTCATCGTTTCTTATGGCTGAGTAGTATTCCATTGTGTATATATACCACGTCTTCTTTATCCATTCATCCCTTGATGGGCACTTAGGTTGCTTCCAAGTCTTGGCTATTGTGAATAACGCTGCAGTGAACACATGGGTGCATGTACCTTTGCAAATTGTTGTTTTCAAGTTCTTTGGATAAATACCCAACAGTGGAATAGCTGGATCATATGGTAGTTCTATCCTTGATTTTTTGAGGAATCTCCATACTGTTTTCCATAGTGGCTGCACCAGTTTGCACTCCCACCAGCAGTGTATGAGAGTTCCCTTCTCTCCACATCCTCTCCAACACATGTTGTTTCCTGTCTTGTTAATTATAGCCATTCTGACGGGCGAGAGGTGATATCTCATTGTAGTTTTGATTTGCATTTCCCTGATAGTTAGTGATTTTGAACATCTTTTCATGTGTCTGTTGGCCATCTGTATATCTTCTTTGGAGAAATGTCTGTTCAGGTCTTTTGCTCATTTTTTAATTGGGTTGGTAGTTTTTTTGTTGTTGAGATGCATGAGTTCTTTATATATTTTGGAGAATAACCCCTTATCAGATGTATGGTTTGCAAGTATCTTCTCCCAATTGTTAGGTTGTCTTTTCGTTTTGTTGATGGTTTCCTTTGCTGTGCAGAAGCTTTTTAGTTTGATGTAGTCCCATTTGTTTATTTTTTCTATTGTTTCTCTTGCCCGGTCAGATGTGGTGTTTGAAAAGATGTTGCTAAGACTGATGTCGAAGAGCGTACTGCCTATGTTTTCTTCTAGAAGTTTCATAGTTTCAGGTCTTACATTCAAGTCTTTAATCCATTTGGAGTTAATTTTTGTGTATGGTGTAAGGTAAGGGTCTACTTTCATTTTTTTGCATGTGGCTATCCAGTTTTCCCAACACCATACAATGGGGAAAAGAAAGTCTCTTCAAAATAAGTCTTAAAGTGCTAAAATCAAGGTGTCAGCAGGACTGGTTCCTTCTGAAGGCTCCAAGGGGAAATATGTTCCTTATCTCTTCCACTTTTAGAGGCTGCGGGCACGCCTTGGCTCCTGGCTACATCACTCCAATCCCTGTCTCTATGGTCACATTGCCTTCTCCTCTTCTGTTGTCAAATCTCCCTCTGCCTCCCTTTCATAAGGACCCTTGTGATTATATTGGGCCCACCTGGATAATCCAGGCTAGTCTCTCCATCTCAAGATCCTTAACTTAATCACACCTGCAAAGTCCTTTTTGCCATGGAAAGTGACAGCCACAGGTTCTGGGGATTAGGATGTGGACATCTTGGGGGCTACTGTCGAGCCAATCACACGTGTTGACCTTCTGTCTCCTCCACCATGTGTCACTCACCACATATCCCCAGCACCCGGTCTGGTGCCCACCATTCAGTAGGTGCCCAGTAAATGTAGAAGGAGGGAAAGCAGGGAAGAAAAAGGGAGGCCCAGGTGAGAACACAATCCCAAAGGTCCCACCTTATCCCTGAGCCCCCACAAGCGAGAGAGCAGGAGGAGGCTCAGCTAGCAGATGCGCATCTACTGGGACCACTTGTAAATAGCAAGGTGTCAGCACCCTATCGGCTGGAGGATGGAAGGCCCCAGTGTGTAACGTGTGTACCGCCCCTGTGCCTTCCCACAGCTACTGCTGCCCAAACAGCAGGCCAGCAAACAGCAGGCGGCCCTTTCCCACCAATTTCCTGGGAATCCAGGTGGGGCTGGTGCTGATTTTCCGGGGAATCCGGGCAGGGCTGGAGTGTGTGGTGGGTTTACTACTGTGTCCTGATGCAGGCACTTCTCCTGCAAGAGAGTAAACACTACCACAGAAGCTCCACATACCGTATCCTGGCCACAAACGCTTCTGTTTCCCACCCAAGAGATAGTAAGAGTGGTTCCTTTTCAGAGAAAAGATCATCACAATAATAGCTACTGCTCACTTTAGGGCTTTGCAAACATCATCTCTATTCTTTTCAACAAATCAGCCAAAGTAAACATTTGTATGTTCATTTTGCCAGTGGGGAAACTGAGGCACGGGGCAGAAGTAACTTACTCAAAGTCACCAGCTGGGAAAAGGCAGAGAAAGGATTCACACCTGAGTCAATCAATGGGAAGGCTGAGCTCTTTCCACTTGGACACAAATTTGCCAAGTGTGAGGATCAAGTTGTGTGCATGGAGCCCCACGCTTTGTCTGTAGAGGGGGCTGGGTATGACAGTCGGGCGTTCCAGCTTCCAAGCCAGAGCGGGGCAATCTGAAGCCCAAGCCCTCTGCAGAACTGAGGGTGTCGCCACTTACACATTCATGTATCCACTCCACACACACAAGTTTACTTCCGCATGTACTCAGCACTGTGGCAGGCCCTAGGGACACAGAGATAAATACAGGAGCTGCAGTCGCTGCCTTCAAATGGCTCAGTTCACACACACACAGGGTTAACCAGAACAGCGCTGTAAATGCTACCCATACCAGAACAAAGCCCTGGAGATGTGGTGGTCCTAAATAGAGAGGCAGCAACTCCAGGTGGGGGGCGAGGAAAGTCTCATGGAAAGGGGGCTCTGCAGCTAGGTACAGAAGGATGAATAGGAGTTTTCCAGGAGGGAGAGAATACTAGTTCTTGCAGAGGGAAGAGCATCCTCTTTATAAACCTTTAGGTCATTGCGAAAAATAAATAAATACCTGGGTTGATGTTTGGCACAGAATAAGTGCAGGGAGGAGACAAGAAGGAGAAGACGACTCTCGTATTTCTATCTTCCATTCAAGGCTCTGCACTTGATTCTTACCAGGCCAAAGGCAGGGCAAAAAGAGGTGTAGTTGATACCACCAAATGCTCACAGCACAGCAGGGGTGGGGAGGTGGGCCGGCGAAGCAGATGGCTGCCCAGCGTTCCAAAGCCGACCACCCAGCCATCCCCTAGACGCATCTCCTGGGCCTGGGAAAGCCCACAAGTGTGGGGTGGGGCCCGAGGCAGCGAGTGGAGAACAGCGCTCCCCGGGGAACAGCCTCCAAGATCGAGGTCAAGCCGAATTTGGCATCTTTACTCCTTGGGGCTCTGCCATGGGTGAGGAGGGGCACAAGAGACGGAGAAACAGCTCCAACCATACAACGACGAATCACTCGCTTCCAGGCCATTTTTGAAATCAGAGCCCTGACTTAGTTTCCATCCCCAAGGCCGGAAATTTAACTGGCGAGGCCCAGCCCACACCTTGTGGCTAATTTATGGCCGAAAGGCCTCATTTCTCCATGACACTGACATTTTGGAAGCCCCTTTTCCGAAGGCTCCCAGGGTTACAGAAGGAATCCTCTGCAATGTTCTAGCCTCTGGGGTGGCCACCCAGCGGGAAGCTTGTGGGAAACCAATGGCTCTAGCCGCCCCTTGGAAGAAGAGGTCACTGTTTTTCTGTCCTACGGCTTCTTTTCCTCCCAGCCTCCAGCCCCCAAGAAACCCCGTGTGGGAGAACTGGCTGCAAGTGTCTCCTAAGTCGGCCCTGGGCACGGGTTTGGGCCCTTTCTCACAAACACACGTACACACGGGAAACAGGCAGACGACATTCCAATGCTGGCTGAGCCACTTCCCAGCTGGGAAACCTTGAGAAAGTGCCCCGGCCCCGCAGAGCCTCGGGAATCATAGCACTGACCCCCTTCAGTGAGGTGCCAGGCTCTTAGGTCTAATGATGTGATTATTTTTAAGTAAGGATGACAGCCGAGGCCAGAGAAGTCTGAGGGACACTTAAGATGACATCACCTGTATCAACCACAAAAAGGTCCCAATTCTTCACCCCCTTGCTGTATCCTCGCCCTCCGCCATGTACCCTTGCAGTCCCTCCCACTCTGACATGGGATTGGCCATGTCACTTGCTGCAGCCAAGGGGGCGTTAGCACATGAGAGGCAAGCAGAAGCCAAGCTCCCAAAGTCCCTGCTCGGTGGGCGTGGTCTGGCTCCTGCCCTCTGCCTCACTGTGAGAAGGACATTCCCGGCTAGTCTGCTGCCCCAGCTGAAAGATGCACAGAGCAGAACCAAGACATCGCCGACACACCAGATAAACCAGATGAGCCAGGGGCAGCCAAGCCCCAGACATGGGGGGAGTCCAGCAAAGATCAGCAGAGCAGTGTGGCCAACCACCCCAGATGTGCGAACAATAAACACTTATTATCGAAAGCCACCAAGATTCTGCTGGTGTTTGTTACTCAGCATTACTGGGGCAATAAATCCTTGATACAATCTGTACTATGACAGTAATAATAATAGGGATGTCCCAGGGCCACCGTGGAGATTAAATGAGATAAATGAGTGTCTGTACTTAATGAATGGGAGCTGTGATCCCACCATCATCATTACAGGGTCTGAGGTCGCCACCAGATTGACTGCAGAGCCTTGGTCTACTGTCCTGAGGGAGCAGGCCAACATCCAAGGAGGCAGCCAGGGTGGGGGTGACCTCTCTACCCTCCCCTTGCTGTAGCCCTAGATCCCTGCCGGGCCCCCAACATGGTGAAACAGAGGCTCCTGCAGCCCTGTGCACACCCATGCAGTTAGGGTCCAGAGCCAGCCAGGACGGCCCTGACCCCATCTGCTCCTCCCAGCTCCAGACAGCACGGCTGCATGCGTCTTCAGCTCTTACAGCTCAGCTTCCTCAGATCTCAAAATCACTCCTTCTCCTAGGCTTGCTCTAAGGATCAGACATGAAAATGAGTTTGAAATTCTGGCAAGCAGGTCGCCATACAAATGAAGGTATGTCCTTCTCCATCACCATCACCATCACCATCACCATCATGGTTGTCATCACCAGCATAATCGACAGGGAAACATAATACTCAACAGTAGAGGGAAGAAATGTGCAGCAAGGTGGTTATATACATGTGCTCCACGATCCGAGTCTCAGGTTTGAATTTCAGATTGCCTTCTAATGAGCTGTGTGACCTTGGGGAAGTTACTTAACATCTCTGAGCTTCAGTTTTCTCATCTACAAAATGCGGATAGAAATGGATGACCTACCTCATAGTGTCATTATGAAGATTAAATGAGTTAACACATGCAAAGCAATTAAAATGGCCTTTGGCACATAATCAATGCTCAGTAGTTACTAGCTGCCAGTGTTATGATTACTGTTGTTGTTACTATTATTAGACAACCATATAGAAGGCACTTGAAGTATCTCAATCCATCTAACGCTCACAAGAACACTAAGAGTTTGGTCTCATTAAATCCATTTTACATGTGGGAAAGCTGGAGCTCAGAGAGGTGAGGAGTCTTGGCCAGCTTGGAGGTCAATGCTGTGTCTGCTACCCCAGGGGGCCCGCGCAAAGTGTAGGCCATCACAAGGCCCCCAAATACTCCCCTACACCTTCCCAGACCCACATCGACGGCCAGGAAACAGGGTGATAAGCTCCGTGGCAGTTCCTGGGCGTTGTTGCGTATTTGTGCCGCTTTTCTGCAGCTTTTGTCTTCCACAATGCACCCGGCTGGGCAGGCGGCCCCTGTGGGCATCAAAGGCCTTGCTGGCAGCAGACACAAGGGAGCAGCCGTGCCAAGCGTCCCTCCCCTGCCAGCTACCAGGCCCCCACCACGCAGCCTGGGAGATTCACAAAAAGGAGGTGCCTGGCCTCACAACCACTCCAGGTGTTACGTAACCCTCAGCCAGGAGGTCTGTTCCAGAACAGCCCAGGTGTGCCAACCCCAGGTGTGACAGGCAGGGGCCAATGTCCAAGTTGCTCCTGAACCAATGGTGGCCGGCAGATCGCTGGCAACTCGATGGCTCTGGGGAACTTAACCTCTGCAAGTGATAAAAGAGTTCAGAGAAGCTTTGTGGCACGTGCAGGGTCTGAAATCCAGAATGGACAGATCCCCACGTCCACAATGCAATATTCACTTACAGGGCACCTGCTCTCGGCCAGACCCTCGACTTGGGCTGAGGGAGTCAAAGCTAATCTCACTTGGTCCTGGCTTGAGGAGTCCACAAGCCAGTGAGGAGGCCACGGAAAGACACGTTGAATGCTAGGATGAGGTCTGTGCAAGAAGAAATGGGATCAAAAAGGAAGTGGACTTCGTTCATTCACTCAGTAACTATTAACAGGGTGCCCACCACGTAGCAGGTGCTGGGAAGCAATGGGGAGTGAGGCAGACATGGCCCCTGTTCCCATGGAACTTCGATTCCTGCTAAATCTGCCTCCAGGAACCAAAAAGACCTTCACGGAGAAGTGTCTGGGTGTCACTGTGCCCCAAGCAGCTGGGTAATCCTGGGAGACTTAATGTTGCTTCCCAGGGGTCCACTTTCTCATCTGTGAAATGGGTATGGCGCATTTGTATTATGGTACATTTGTATTATGGCATGTTTGTATTATGGCATGCCCTGTGGCCTTTAAATATTGCCCTGTAGAAAAATTTCCTAAAAGGAAAAAAAGTTCACCTTATGTTAAAGGGCAAAAGCTGATAACAAATACTTTACTTTTTCAAATATATGTATATCCAAGGATATACGTGTGTGTGTGTGTGTGTCTGTGTAGTATTATATATATATATATATATGTGTTATAAAACTAGCTATTCCAGTGTACATGTGTCTTAGCCTGCTTGGGATGCTATATAACGAGATACCACAGACTGGGTGGCTTAAACAACAAAATTTATTCTTCCGGATCTAGAGGCTGGAAGTCCAAGATCAAGGCGCTAGCCAACTCCATTCCTGATGAGGCCCCTTTCCTGGCTTGCAGACAGCTGCTTTCTCCCTGCATCCCCACATGGCCTTTCCTCTGCGCTCTCACGGAGAGACAGCGAGATCTACCCCTCTTTCTTTTCTTATAGGGCCACTAATCCCATCATGAGGGCTCATCCTCTGACCTCACCTAACCCTAGTCACCTCCCAAAGCCTCCACCTCAAAATACCATCACATTGGGGGTTAGGGCTTCAACCTATGAATTTAGGGGGACACAAACATTCAGTCCTCACAACATGTATACACACGCGCATGTGTATGTGCGTGTGCATGCGGGTCTCTGGCTATGTATATCTGGGCGATGGGATTACAAGTGGTTTGCAGTTTTTCCTTTGCTTATCTGAATTTCCTAAATTGTACAGTGACCACGTATTACTTTTAAAATTACAGAAGACACCTCATTTCACATGGATTTTTTACAGGACTAACAGTGCCAGGCTCCCGGTGGTGTGGAGCACGAGGCCAGGCCTCCAGAGGCCATGCTGGGCTCATGTATGGCCTCCTGCTCCTCCCGGGCCTCAGGTGCTCTCAGCAAGCACAGTGAAGACCACCACCTAATGATAACGCGCTCCAGCAACTGGTTATCGAACACTCACAATGTGCTACCTACAGCACTTCTTTCCTCCTCACAGGACGTCCGTGAACTAGGTGTTCTCCTCTCCCTGCTTAGAGAAGGGGAAATTGAGGCACAAAGCAGCTAAGTCCCATAGTTAGAGGCACACAGTGCAGAGTGAGGTGCTCAACACATGTCTGGAGCCCCGGTCTATGCTTCCACCCTCCACCCCAGCCTGTCTCTCCTCAGAGAGCTCAGAACCCAGCCAGGCTGTTCTTGCTGCCTGTTCTCCTCTGTGGCGACAGGGGCCTCCCCAGAGGCCGGGGGCTATACTGAGGCCGTCACTGTGGGAGAGGCCTGAGAAAAGACTCTGGGCTGTGGGAACAGCCCAGCAGCAGCCCCAGATGAATGTCCATGCCAGCCGAGGTGAATATTCCAGGCATTTCTGTCCCCATGTACATGGGCCCCGGAACAGCCAAGTCCAGGGAGCCCGCAAGGTGGGAGGTGGCTGCCAGGTCTCTGGCACCAGCCCTGGGCCGTGTGCACCCAGGCCAGCTCCGTTGGCTGCCTGTCAAGGCTTCAAAGCAGTGTACGAAGCAAGCTGGGGGACCGGGCTGGACTGGTCTGCCTGAAACTGAGATGAGAGAACAAAAGGAGGCCGTTGTGGGTTGGCTTGGCGGGAGCCCGTGGCGGGACAGAGGGCGGGAAGGGGAAGGCAGCAGAGGGAGGGCTGTGGTGAGCCATGCAAGGTGCAGTCAGCATGGGGCAGCCAGCAGGAGGTCCCAGGTGTGGCTCCTGCACAAGGAACCTGAGGCCCAGGGAAGGCAGTGCCTTGGCAGGTCCCGGCCAGCTCAGAGAAACTCCTGTGTCTGTTAAGAATCCACAGGACTCGGTTGGGCACCTATGCATTTCAGAGAACTCATTCCACTCATTTCTCCACTTATCCAACGTGGACTAACACCCACTATGAGGCAGACACTTGGTAGCACCGAGGACCAGCTGTGAGCCAGAACAGAGGCTCTGCCTCAGCAAGCTTCTTTGCTAGCAGCTCCCCCAGGCCTGGGTAGGTGGATCCCAGGGTGTCTCTGGGATGAAGACAGGGCAGAGCCTCCTGGCATGGCACAGGAGTTAGATGCCCATGTGTGGACTAGAGAAAAAATGTCCGGGCTCCCCTCCTGACCCCATCACTGACTGTGACCTTGGGCACGTGACTTACCTCGAACTTCAGCGCAGGCAAGCAAGCACATCAGGCAGGTGGGGGGAGCCCACAACATGGGACTCCTGTCCCCAGCAAAACGCTCTTCTAACTGCACCTTCCCAGGGGAATCACCGCCACGGGGGAAGAGAGAGCCTGGTATGTTCTAAGCGCCCAACCATGGGAGCTGTTGTAATTGTTGCAGGAGAACACAACATGAGAAGGAAGTAGTCCCTTAACCAAAGAGGCAACACGCAGCTTGCCCTGGGGCACAGGGGCGGGGTCAGACCTATCCCACAGACTCGGAGCCCCAAATTCCAGCTCCAAAGACACAGTCACCCCTGGCCCCTTCCTCTGGGATCCTCATGTTCTTCTTGGAGATGACAGCCACACATAAACGGAAACAGGGGCACCGTGCACAGCAGCTTGTGATCAAGGGTCACAACAGGTGACCCACAGGAGAGCTCCAGGTGATCAAAGGAAGCAGAGGGAGGGACCAGGAGGTGGCAGGACAAGAGAGAAGCCTCAGAGCACAGGCCTGGGGGGCAGGGGAGCTAGATTCCTCTCCAAGCTCTGCCATGCCCTCCGTGGGACAGGGCCAGTCACGTTCCCCTCGAGCACCTTCTCGGTTGATGAGTGAGGGTACTGGAGCAGAGGACCCCCAAGGTCTCTCCTTCCACACTACAGATCCATGACTCCGGACTGGAGGGCAGCTGAGAGGCTGTAAGGAGAAGGCTGACGTCTGAGCTTTTCCCTGGAAAGGACCAGCAGGGCACCAGCTGCTCTGGGTGCCGCCCCAGCACTCCCAGGAGGCGCGCCAGCTTCCTCACCCGCCAGTCTGCCCTGGCACACCTGGTCTCTGCGGGAGGCAATGTGGCATGCGGAGAGGAAGGGCGAGGCTGGAGGCAGAGACCCGCATCCACCTTCTGTCCCTACTTACTGTGCAACTTGGGGGAAGACATTTCACCCGGGGAAGACCCGCCTTCCTTGGATGCAACATGGGGGTGAAGAATCTTCTGCCTCAGAAGATTAAATGAGACACCACATGTGGTGAAGCCTAAACAAAGAACAGCTCAGGGAAACGTTAAGTCCTTTCTCTCTCCTCTGACCTTATTTGAGTGCAAACCCCCTGGATGGAAAATTCATGTCTTCTTTAATGTGCACTAATACCAAAGAGTGAATTAGAAAGAAGCATGGATTTTTAGGGGGATGGGGTACAGTCTCTGCTTTGAAGCTCATTCTACCTATAAGGCAGTGGGCCAGGCCCTCAAGCTGTCTTGGCCTCAGTTACCTCACCTGTAAAATGGAGCTATTCCTAAGGCTTCATTCGCAGGGTGTGGGAGACCTGAAGCCAGCCAATGGATGTGAAACGCTTTGCAAACCAGAAAGCTCTCAACGCATCAGTCACCGCAACGCTCTGACTTACCAAGGCAGAAATCTTCCTATTATAAGAAGTGGCCTCAGAAGCAGTCTCTCACATGGTTCGAAGAGGAAGGGAGCTGTGCCGAAACTCTGAATGAATTTAAATCGTTCCCAATGTCTCATCAGAGGAAGGCAGTGTGTCACCAGAGGGTCTTGCCAGACTCCAGCAAATACTTTCTGACATGGCAAGAAGGGGTTGGAAATGGTGTGAGGTGGGACATCTGCAGGGGCCTGGGGTGCTGCGGGGGGTCGGGGGGGGTCTCTCCTTCCGGGGCAGAAGGTACCCGATGCACAGCTCCGGGGCACCCTGCCAGTGTTTGTTCCGTGCACACTGCCTGGGCCTCCTGCCTTCTCCACAGGGTTACATTAGGTGCTGGCAGGATTATTACCTGCCTGTCAGGTAGCTGAGCGAGGCAGGTACAGAGAGGGCAAGAGACAGCTCCTCAGAGAAGCTGCCAGCCCCAGCAGCTGGCCCCCGAGGCCTGGAACGCCCAGGGCCCAACGGAAAGCATCCTGCTTCCTTTCCTGACCCGCTGAGCAAACACACAAGGATGGCAGGTGCCCGGGGAGGCTGGCCAAGCAGGGCTTCTGCCTGCTGCTCCCTCCACCTCCTGCCCAGCAGCACCAGCCTGAGCTGAGGCCCAGAAGCCTCCCTGGCACTCCAAGCAGGCAGGCAGGAGGACGGGCAGGGTGGCGCTGGAATGGGGGCTTCCCTCCGCAGCTCCTCGGTGGGGTGGTCTGGAAACAGCACACACACAGTAACTGTGGGTTCTATGTTGCGTATTTTAAGGAGCTGACGTGGAGGCCAGGAAACTGACAATGCCGTCACGGGAAACTTATCAAGCATTTCAGTGATGTCCAGTGACCCATGAGATCTCAACCAGACACACCTAGAAGGGGTGTCAGGTAACCTAGTCACAATGCACAGCCGTGGGCAAGCCACATCCCTTCTCCAGGTGGAATTTCAACAATGAACGGTTGGCCTCTAAGGTCCCTCCAGAGCGGGATGGAGTTTATAAGAGGTTGTCCTTGCTGTCAGACAGCCTTGGACATAAAAACTCTTGCTGCTACTTTCTTAGCTGTGTGCCCCTGTTAATTCATCTGATGTCTCTGAGCTGAGGTTCTTCATCTTTAAAATGGGGAGGGCAATTCCTCCCCACAGAGTCTTGCAGTGAAAATCAAATGAGAATGGCCAAAAAGTGCCTGGGGAGCAAGTGCCCAAAATACGGGGGCTGCTATTTTTCTAGCCCACCCATGCCAAGTTCTAAAACTGATATCTGTGTCCGACTGTTTTCCCCCTGAGGAATGTTAACAGGCTTATCTTGGGGTTGGGGACCGAAAGTACTCAGTGGATCACCAGAGACTTACTTACCCTTCAGATTCTGACCTAAAACTAAGGCCTTAGCTACTCCACTCAACACACACCACACACACACACTCACACACACACACACACACACACATTCTCTCTCTCTCTCTCTGAGACTCACTCACTCTATGCATATCCACTAAATGGCACCTCTGCTCCTATTGAAAACCAAGTGAAGGGGGAATGGGGGAACGGCAGTGATCCTAGCCAATTAGAGATATTCTGGGAAGAGGGAGTAGGCAATGTGCCAGACATGTTCACAGTGGGGTTACCTAGTTTATCCTTATCAGATCATTCAATCATTCAACAGGGATGTGATGTATCAGGCAAGGCACGTGGTGCAAGGAACTCCTGCCCTTGTAGAATTCAAGTCACCTAAGAGTCATTATTGATATTCCCCTTATATCTATCACCAAAAAATGCTGCGTAACAACAAAATCTCAGTAGCATAAGCACTAAGTGTCCATGCAACTGGGTGGTCAGGCAGGCGGCTCTGATGATCTTTACTGGGCTCACTCAAGGGTCTGGGAGTTGGCTGGTTGTCAACCGGTCTAGGCTGGTCTCAGTTAGTAGGATTAGAGCACCTTGATTATGGTCTATGTGTCTCTCAGCCTTCTCCTGGAAGCAGAAAGCTAGCCCAGAAATGTCCTTCTCTTGGTGAAGGCAGAGGTCCAAGAGTGCAAATGGAAATGCTTTTTCCAAGCTCTGCTTGTGAAGTGCCTATTAACACCTCACTGGACAAAGCAAGTCACAGAATCAACTCCAGCATCAGAGATACAGGGAACAGGTGAAGAGTTGGGGCCATTCATGTGATCAGTTCACCACATCATTGTATAGAGGGAAAAGGGAGGTACATACAATTATGGGACTTATATTAAGTGTCCTAGGGAGGATTTGTACTCAGGCTATTTGGACTGTGCCACAGGACAGGTACATAGGAGAGGCAGTGACAACGTGGACACCAACAGAGTGAACCTGATGCTAGATCTGGGCCCTGCCAGGGAATACTTCAGTGCATCTTGGGTATAGACGGCCCTACTGAGTGCAGGGAACACCTACCTTACCCAAGACCAGACTTGCAGGATGGGAACTAACACAGGTTCTAGCCATCAAACGTTCTCCTTTACCCAACACAGATGAGAGCAAATAGCAGTGAGTTAAACATCTGGAATCAACCAGCCGCCCCACTTGGGAGAGTGGGTATGAATTAAGCAGTTCCACAGAAAGGAATGCAATTTTCCCTGCATTTCCAAGCTCCATAAATCAAGGAAAAAGGTCAAGCAAAGTCTCCATGTTAACTGATCCACCTCCTCTCACTCACCACCCCCAAAATGTCCTCATTTTCCCGGAGACAAGGAGGGTGCGCAGGAAATCACCTGGGCACCAGGTCTGCGGCTCTGCCATCTCTGCTGGGTTGACACTGGAAAGAAAAGGCCACACAGGGATCCAAGCTGATACCCAGCATCCGAGTCAGTGGTTCTGGTTCAGGCCCAGGAGCAAACAGTTTTCATAAACTCCCCCAGGTGACTCTTGATACAGGGGCTCCTCGGATCACATTTTGAACCCCTTCTCCCCAGGACGGACGAAAGAATACTGCTGTCAACCTCTCCATGTCCCACAGAGATCGTACGTGCCCAAAGCGAAGCATTCGCATTCTAGCGCATGCACGCGCACACACACTCCCACATGTGTACAGAGAAAGAAGGGAGGGTCTGTAACAACAGCAACTAAGAAGTACTTCACACTTCACGTGGCAAGCACTATTCTAAGCTCTGTGCACACACTATTGCATCTTATCCTCACATTAATTTTGTGAGGCAGGGGATATTTTTATCACCATTTTTCAGGTAAAAAAAAAAAACTAAAGCACAGAGAACTTTAAGTGTGCAAAGTCCCAGAGCTTGTCAGCTGTGGAGTCCAGATGCATCAGCATAAATTCTGAGCCCAGAGCCCCGGGTATCATCCGCTGCGGAGACACAGAAGCACTATCCTACGGCGCCCTTACAAGATGAGAGTCAAGTTCTTGCCTTGTGCCCTCAGTACCTTAGAGCAAAACTGCTGAGACCATTAACTACTTTCTCTGATGCCTTTTCAATGGGAAATGGCATAGCCACATGACCTCTCATTTTTTCTGCCCACCTCCTCATGCCAGCTACCATCACCCCTTCTGTTAAGCCATCATCCAAAGGGGGGTGCCATGAGGAAGGTGGCTATCCCCTGGACCTACTGTGTGCACCCCTGGAGGAACATACCTTCTTTCAGTCCCCACAGTCTTGCCAAGGCTAGCCCTTTTCTTCAGCAGACAAGGAACTGAAGGAGCCACAGAGAAGTTAAGGAATTTGCCCACGGCCACACAGCCAGTCCAAGGCCCGGCTCTGTGCTGGAACTTTGGTCTCATCTAATCTAGAGCCTGAGCTCTCGCCTCTTCTAAAATGTGATTCATGCGCCTGTGTCAAGGCTCTTGGGGATTCAAAGAAAACGTTGACACCCAGGCTGAAAAATGTGATTACTGTGTTTACTGGAGGGAAAGGAACTCCTGCGTAATTATTAAAAGTAATGAAGGGGGCGGGGTAGGACTGGGAATAGGAAATATGCTGCTTCCCAGAAGAGGGGGCGTTTGGGAGCCAAGGAGATGCTATGTTCTTTAAGGCACATTCCAGGGCAGGGGCGGCCTGCTGCAGCCATCAATGCCCAGGGCTGCCATGGAGGCCCCCACGCCAGGTGCTGGCTCTGGCTCTGCAGAACGCTCACTGCGGACGTGGCTTCTGAGGAGGGGACAGGTGTCCAGCCAGCAGCCAGCAGGACAGACTCTTTAGCAAGCTTCCCTAGGATGGAATATGGAAAGATTTTTTTTCCCCCTCCATACCCTATATTTCCCCAGCTTGGAGAAAAGCAGAAGACAGGAAGAAAATGGGCCTCCACACTTTGCACTGTTTTAAATAGTGCAAATGGAAAATGGAAAATCAACAAACCAAAAATGAAATTCTAAAGAAAATATCAGCATTTCCAACTTGGGCCTGCGCGAGTATCTCAAGTGGACTCTACTATCGTCCCTCTGGTGTGGGAACAGCAGTATTTAGAGTGGGGGGCTGGGGGGAGGTGGGACCAGGTCAGGGTCCTCCTTGTGGAAGAAGGGACACTAGCCCAGTTTTTCATTCTTATTATATTTGTTATGGTGATCTGTGATCGGTGATCCTTGATGTTACTATAGTAATGGTTTTGGGGTGCCACAAACCACACCCATACAAGATGGCGAACTTAATCGATAAATTTATGGGTATTCTGACTACTCCACTGACCAGCCGTTCTCCCATCTCTCTTCCCTCTCCTTGGGCCTCCCTAGTCCCTGAGACACAACACTATTGAAATTAGGCCAGTTAATGACCCTACAATGGCCTCTATGTGTCTAAGTGCAAGGAAGAGTCGCGTGTCTCTCACTTTAAATCAAAAGCTAGAAATGATTAAGCTTAGTGAGGAAGGCATGTCGAAAGCCTAGATAGGCCGAAAGCTAGGCCTCTTGTGCCAAAGAGTTAACCAAGTTGTGAATGTAAAGGAAAAGTTTTTGAAGGAAATTAAAAGTGCTACTCCAGTGAACACACAAATGATAAGATAACAAAACAGCCTTATTGCTGATAGGGAGAAAGTTGTAGTGATCTGGATAGAAGATCAAACCAGCCACAACATTCCCTTAAGCCAAAGCCTAATCCAGAGCAAGGCCCTAACTCTCTTCAACTCTTTGAAGGCTGAGAGAGGTGAGGAAGCTGCAGAAGAAAAGTCTGAAGCTAGCAGAGGCTGGTTCATGAGGTTTAAGGAAAGAAGCCATCTCTGTAACATAAAAGTGCAGGATGAAGCAGCGAGTGCTGATGTAGAAGCTGCAGCAAGTTCTCCAGAAGATCTAGCTAAGATCATTAATGAAGGTGGCTGAACTACGATTTTCAGTGTAGGTGAAACATCCTTATATTGGAAGAAAATGCCGTCTAGGACTTGCACAGCTAGAGAGAAGTCAATGCCTGGCTTCAAAGCTTCAAAGGACAGGCTGGATCTTTTGTTAGGGGCTAATGCAGCTGGTGACTAAGTTGAAGCCAATGCTCATTGACCATTCTGAAAATCCTAGGGCCCTTAAGAATGACGCTAAATCGACTCTGCCTGTGCTCTGTAAATGGAACAACAAAGCCTGGATGACAGCACATCTGTTTCCAACATGGTTTACTGAATATTTTAAGCCCACCGTTAAGACCTACTGCTCAGAAAAATAGATTCCTTTCAAAATATTACTGTTCATTGACAATGCACCTGGTCACCCAAGAGCTCTGATGGAGATGTACCAGATTAATGTTGTTTTCATGCCTGCTAACACAACATCCATTCTATAGTCCATGGACCAAGGAGTAATTTCAACTTTCAAGTCTTATTAAAGAAATA
Source organism: Ceratotherium simum simum (assembly GCF_057802395.1). Taxonomy (NCBI): domain Eukaryota; kingdom Metazoa; phylum Chordata; class Mammalia; order Perissodactyla; family Rhinocerotidae; genus Ceratotherium; species Ceratotherium simum. Next base: position 14,536,730 of record NC_141922.1, read on the forward strand.
CATTTTGTAAGGCTATAGCTGCCATAGATAGTGATTCCTCTGATGGATCTGGGCAAAGTCATTTGAAAACTTTCTGGAAAAGATTCACCATTTGAGATGCCATTACGAATATCTGTGATTTGGGGCCGGCCCTGTGGTGCAAGCGGTTAACTGCGCGCGCTCCGCTGTGGCGGCCCAGGGTTCGCCGGTTGGGATCCTGGGCGCGCACCAACGCACTGCTTGTCAAGCCATGCTGTGGCGGCGTCCCATATAAAGTGGAGGAAGATGGGCACGGATGTTAGCTCAGGGCCAGTCTTCCTCAGCAAAAAAAAAAAAAAAAAAAAAAGAGGAGGATTGGCAGATGCTAGCACAGGGCTGATCTCCTCACAAAAAAAAAAAAAAAAGACTGTGATTCATGGGAAGAGGTCAAAAAAATTAACATTAACAGGAGTTTGGAAGAAGTTGATTCCAACCCTCATGGATGACTTTGAGGGGTTCAAGACTTCAGTGGAGGAAGTAACTGCAGATGGCAGAAATAGCAAGAGAAGCAGAATTAGAAGTGGAGCCTGAAGATGTGACTGAATTGCTGTAATCTCCTGATAAACGTTATTGGATGAGGAGTTGCTTTATATGGATGAGCAAAGAAAGTGGTTTCTTGAGATAGAATCTACTCCTGGTGAAGATGCTGTGAAGACTGCTGAAACGACAGCAAAGGATTTAGAATATTACGTCAACTTAGCTGATACAGCAGCAGCAGGGTTTGAGAGGATTGACTCCAATTTTGAAAGAAGCTCTACCGTGGGTAAAATGCTATCAGGGCCGGCCCCGTGGCTTAGTGGTTAAGTGCACGCGCTCCGATATACTGGCGGCCCGGGTTCGGATCCCAGGTGTGCACCGACGCACCGCTTCTCTGGCCATGCTGAGGCCGCGTCCCACATACAGCAACTAGAAGGATGTGCAGCTGTGACATACAACTATCTACTGGGGCTTTGGGGAAAAGAACAAAGAGGATTGGCAATAGATGTTAGCTCAGAGCTGGTCTTCCTCAGCAAAAAGAGGAGGATTAGCACAGATGTTAGCTCAGGGCTGATCTTCCTCACAAAAAATAAAAAATAAGAAAAAAAAATACTATCAAACAGCATTGCATGCTACAGAGAAATCGTTCATGAAAGGAAGAGTCAATCGATGTGGCAAACTTCACTGTTGTCTTATTTTAAGTAATTGCCACAGCCGCCCTCCCAGCCTTCTGCAACCACCACCCTCATCAGTCAGCAGCCATCAACATCGAGGCAGGACCCTCCATCAGCAAAAAGATTATGACTCGCTGAAGGCTCAGAGGATGATTAGTATTTTTAGCAATTAAGTATTTTTTAATTAAGGTATGTTCATTGTTTTTTCAGACATAATGCTATTGCACACTTAATAGACTACAGTATAGTGTAAACATAACTTTTACATGCACTGGGAAACCAAGAAATTCGTGACTCACTTTATTGTGATATTCACTTTATTGCAGTGGTCCGGAACCCAACCTGCCATATCTTTGAGGTATGCCTATACAAGCAGCCCCTACAAACAGAACTGCTGTTCTGGGAAGAGTGTGCTAAAATACTTCCGAGATGTTTCAAGACAGTAGAGGCAACCGTTTTAAAACAGTGCAAAATGAATCCACTGAATACTCATTTAAGAGGTATTTTAATAGGCAACTGTAAGCAATATGCCTAATACGGTAGACAGGCCCTCAATGTCCCATTGCCTTTCTCCTTCATTCTGAACATCCCATGACTCTGTTGTGAGCAGGCTGATGGGTGTCATGATGCGTATGGCACTGCACAAGGCACTGGGGGAGGATGGGGAGCCAGGCCTCACTAAAGCATTTAGAGTCTGATGGGGAGATGAGCCTTGCGCATCACACATCTGAATAGCAGCCCTCATGGGGATTCCCTGAAGGCCAAAGGGACGAGGTGGCACATGAGCAGGGCCCTACAGGACTTGGCATTACAAGGCATGCCACTGGGAAAGCTTGGGGATGCAAGGGGATGTGAGGAGAAACCAGATGTACAGAGGGAGTCCTGGGAAATCAGGCTGCAGAGGCACGTTCCTGTCCCGATTGAGGACAGTGAATTATAGGCAGAGGGGTCTGCACTTGATTTAGCGGGAACAGGAAAACCACGGGATGCCCGTAGCTGGGAAGTGAGCGATGCAAGCAAAGCTGTGTTCAGGAAGATGCACCCGGCAGCATGTGGAGGACAGTCTGACAGTCAGGAAAAGGGTGGGCCTGGAGGTGGGGAGACCCCCTAGGAAGCTACCACAGCAACCTTTACCGTGAGCCCCAGGTGGTGGGGGTACAATCCACTGAGCCACGACTATAGACTGCGGGAGAGAGGAACTGTTTAGAAAATGGTGGAATCACCTCCTTCAGGAGAGCCAGGAGAAGCAGGCCTGGGACACAGAGAAGGAGAGACACTAGAGCCGAGAGTGTCTCCTGGGGAGGAGCAAGCATATTCTGAAGTCAAAGAGAGCGGCCCAGAACCTGTGTTCCCAACCACTACAACTGTGTATTAGCTGTCTACAGCTGCCGTAACAAATCAGCACGAGCTCAGTGGTTTGAAACAACACACACGCCTTGGATCATCTCACAGTTCTGTAGGTCAGAAGTGAGAGTCAGCTCAGCTGGGCTCTCTGCCCCTGGTATCACAGGCTGGACTCAAGGGTCAGCTGGCAGGGCGCCAACTGGGAGGCTGTGGGAAGGACCCTCTTCCAAGCTCATTCATTCATGCCGCTGGCCACATTCAGTTCCCTGCGGTTGTAGGATTGAGGGCCCTGCTTCTTTCCTGGCAGTCAGCTGGACACCCCCCCTTAGCAACCAGAGGCCTCTCTCCAGTCCTCGCACGTAGGCCCCTACATTTCAGAGCCAGCAGCAGCACACCAAACCCTCCTCACACTTGGAATCCCTCTGACTCTTCTTCGGGGGCATCTCTTCAACCCCAATCAGAGAAAGTTCTCTGCATAATCCAGGATAATCTCCCTGTAACGGCCCATTGGTTAGTAACCTTAATTACATGTGTAGAGTCCCTTATGCCATGTAAAGTAACACATTCATACGCATAACCCCGTCAATTAGGGTGTGGACATCTTTGGAGGTCCATTCTGCCTACTAGAGGTTCTCTGCTTCTCGAGAGGAAGCTGGCAGACATCACACAATGAATAATAAGGTGCGGTGACCGTGACCATAGATGGGAGCCCTGGGTTCTAAGGAATCGTAGAGAAGAGGCACTTTGCCCAGCCGTAGAGAGGGGGTGCGGGGAAAAGGGGAACATCAGGAAAGGTTTCTCAGAAGAAAAATGAGATTATCTAATGGAATATGAAGATGAGCAGCAGTGAAAGAAAGTGTCACCACCAGAGTGGGTGAGCCTACAGATTATCAGATTAATGTGTGTAGCAGAGGCCAGAAGCTAGAATAAACTTCAAGAAAACACCCCAGGTCTGAGATGTGGACAGTGTCACCAGCCCTTCCACATGTAAGAGCTGCTGTCACCGTCCCTTCTCCTGGTGGGGTGATCCTGCTCTTCCAAGAACCTTCCAGAAGCAACATGGTGTCACATCATGGGAACCCCACCACACAAGGGAAAGGAGCTAAGTGGATCTGCACGCACTGGTCTGGGAAGAAGTCTGTGACGCAGGAAATGAAAATGACGTGATATGCATAACACGTTTCCAATTTCCCAAAAGAAAAAGAAAGTGATCGTTGGTGAGCATGCACAGGTTGACGAAAGCTAATTGCTCAATATTCAAGAATTTTGTGAACTGGTTTTCAAACCTTTGGTAGCCTGAAATCAGCCGTGGAGAGATTTCGCCACAGAAATCAACAAACCTACAATTCAGGGCTTTTTTTCCTTCCTGAGAGGTTGAACAGCATACCACCGGATTTGCATAATTACCCAACTGATAACAGGGATTATCTCAGGAAGAGGAGGGATGGGTTTCAAGATGGTGTTGGTTACTTTCCCTTCCTCATATTATTAATTTTTAAAATTGGTACAATTACAGCGATTTTAATTTTTTTTCATTATTTTCCAGATGTAAAAAATAATGAACATAAAACAAACCCCAGCCTGTTGTAATCCCCATTTTCGAGTCTCTCTGCCTTGGAGGCGGCTGCAGCATCCTGAGCATCGTGCCTGCCTCCAGCTGGTCCAGGCACAGTGGGCTCTGACGTTCGCAGGCCCCGACGGGAACCACCACCCAACGATAATGGGCTACTCACTGCTGACCGCACTGCTGGGAACCCGGCAGCCCAGGCCAGCCAGACGGCTGAGGTCCTCCCAAGAGGCAGGACATGCCTCCTTGGGAAAAGGCTTTCATCAACTGCAGTCTGAGCCACGGACCTGATGCCTCATCTGCTACAATCATGAATCATACACGGATTGTCAAGGAACTAGGAGAGCTTTTCCAGGGCCTGCCAGCTCTGCTCCCTGATCCAGCCCTTCCCTTCGTGCTGTCAGATTTAAGGAGGTGGGGGTGGGGGCAGGTCCCTGAACTGCAGACAGGAACACAAACCACCTGCCCACAGGAGGGGAAGCTTTCTCACTAGTAGTGCTCTGGGTAACACACACATCATAGCCCACACAGTCTAGATGGGAGAAGGTAGGCTCCTGCCCAGGCGGCTGGATGGAGACCTGATCACAGACTAGCTGAGGCTCCCCCAAGCCAACACTCCCTGGTCTACCCTGATGTCATGCTGTCACGACCCGTAGCAGAGATGTTTCCACCTGGAACATTTCAGTATCTTCCCCCTGGCTTCTCACCGGGATTCTCTTCCTCTGTGACTTCTCAATACAGTGACTACGTGGACTATCATCACATCAGTGGTGAGTGCTGTCACATGGAGTGGTGAATGTCATTACATGCACTGGTGAATGTCATTACATGTAGTGGTAAACACGCCATCACACGTAGCAGTGAACCTGCTACACCATGAAGGGGATTTGCTCCCAGCCAGACTGCCAGGGGCTTCCAGGACCAGCCTAAAGGTCAAGACGGAAGCACAGATGGGCAGGTGCCCATTTCCTTGAGAACACCTCCAGTGACCCCCAGCTGGGGTGCCTGGCATACAGTAGCTGATCATGACATGACTGCTGATCTGTGGGCGATTTTATCTGAACCTTTATAGCATCTTGGTCTTTCCTTACCATATTATCATGCCATGTCAACAATGCGCCTCCTGTCCTTCTTTCCCATAATGAAGCCATTTTTAACCATCATGTAATGTTTAAATGGCCGAATAATGAATTCTCTGCACATGCTACAGTTCCTTCAACCACTCCCATATTCTACGACATTGAAGCCATTTCTGATTTTTCACTGTTATAAACACCATCACAGCCAACATCTTTGTGCACAAGCACAACGGGATTCTGAAAAGGCACTCTGAAACAAATCTACCTATTGTGGATTGTTACAAACTCCCCAGGGTGCATGGGCATGAGATGTGCTGGTATTCTACCCGATGCTGAAGAACATGGGAGTTTAATGCGACCTGCAGCTTGGTCACATACGGTGTCATCCCTGATGCAGAGAAATGACAGCACCAGAGACTGAGCTCCTCTCTGACAGGTGACAGGCTGAGGATGGCTGCCAACATAAATGAGGGAGTTGGTGTCTAGGTCCTAATAACTCATGCTAAAAAACTGAGGAGGAGGCAGGTGACCCTGTTAACAGCTGTGTAGACAACACAATTCTTACTGTCTCATAGAGCAGACAGCAGGAATTCTCGTGTCTCATAAACCCACCCATCACCTTTCCTACCCTCACCATTGCCCCGGAACACACTGAGAAGGTCCCTTTGACACGGCCCAGGAGATACCCAGACGCAAAGTCTGGAAAAACAGCAATCTGGGAGCTTGATGTAGGGTCAAGAGAACTTAAGTCAGGACAAGGACATCTGGATTTGATGTCAGCTGGATTTGTCCTCACCCTCCATAAGTCCTCCAACCTCTCTGAGGCTGTGTTTGTCCCTCTATAGGCAGGTGGGGTGATCACCAGATGACCTCCGAGGTCCCTTTCTGAGGTGCTATGAGGCTCTGGAACCCAAGCAGAGGAGCTGCTAATCCAGGAAAGGCAGGGACCTGGTCTCCTCACCTGGACCGGGACATCCGATCCTTTGCATTTCAAACCCCCACAGCACTGGAGCTCTGACTCTGGAAACCATCACTGTCTGGCTAGGATAATCACCTCATGTCACCCGTGTGGCCTGATGAATTGTAAGTAACCTGAGGGCAGGATATGATATGACTCATCTTTGTCTCCCTTACAACACTGGCTGTGTGGTGAGTGTGTACAAGAATTCATGCTGCATCCTTTGAAACAACAAAAAAGAAACGAACACAATCTAAAAGACGCCAGCAAAGGATGAGCTAACACAAATCGTGATCCAGTTACAGAAGATGACAGGTAGCCATTACACTTATGATAAAGATCTATCCTTACGAACACAGAAAGATGTCCACCACATAATCTCCAAGGATAAATTAATTACAGGACCAGAGGAATGGACTTGTGCAGCCATGTGTGTCTATGAGGGATATTTACGTGCCATTTGTGGAAATCCCTGGGTCTTGGGATTTTAGGTGAATTTTTAAACTTTACCCTTTGTCCTTCTCTGAATTATTTAGTTTTTCATAATTAGTAAGCATCCCTACCAGTGGTGTCTACGGCAGTAGTTGGCAAACTATAGCCTCCAGTCCAAATCTGGCCACCATCTGCTTTTGTTGGGCCCACAAGCTAAGAATGGTCTTTTCATTTTTAATTGGTTGCGAAAAAATCAGAAGAATAGCATGTTGTGACACATGAAAATTATCTGAAATTCAAATTTCAATGTGCAAAAATAAAGGTTTATTAGAGCACAGCCATGTGCATTTGTTATGTATTGTCCATGGCTGCTTTTGTGCCACAGTGGCAGAGTATAGCTGCCACAGAGACCAAGTGGCCCACAAAGTCTAAAATATTTACTCTCCAGCCATTTGCACAGCAAGTCTGCCGACCCTAGTCTAAGGCATCACTTGCTCTGGAAACCTTTGCAAGAACCCTTCCCCAGACTCACAGCTCACTGGGGTTCTACATCTCACACTTCACTGTAATGTACAGTTGATCCTCGTTATTCACGGATTCTGTATTTGTGAATTGGCCTACTCACAAAAATTTATCTGTAACCCCCAATTTGCGGCACTGTCACAGTCATTTGAGGGCATTCCCAGAGCAGCAAAAAAAACACCAGAGTTGCCCAACGTGCACATTCCCAGCTGAGGTCGAACAAGGCGACACTCTGCTTCTTGTTTCAGCTCTCGTGCTATAAACGAGTGTCCTTTTCCAGGTCTGTGTAGTGCCTTATTTTTGTGCTTTTGGTTGGTGATTTCGCTGTTTAAAATGGCCTCCAAGCACAGTGCTGAAGTCTGTCTAGTGTTCCCAGGTGCAAGAAGGCTGCCATGTGCCTTTTGGAGAAAATACGTGTGTTAGTAAGCTTCATTCAGGCACGAGTCATAGTGCTGTTGGCCATGAGTTCAAACCTGATGAATCAACAATCTATATTAAACAAGGTGCCTTTAAACAGAAACACACATAAAATAAAGTTATGTATTGATTGGTCAACAAAAATGTTGTAGGCTCCCAGGAACCTAACCCTGTATTTCCCCGGGGCAATGATTCAGTATTCACTAATTCAGTGTTTGCCTCAACTTCATAGAACATAACTATGGCGAATGATGAGAATTAACTACATTCGCTTTCATAATCTATCCACCACCTCAGCCCCCACAAGCGTGACTTGCTCATATCTGTATCCTAAACACCTACGACCAAATCTGGCACAAAGCATGTCCCCACTTCGCCAGCCTCACGGTGAGGTCAGGGGCAGTGCAGAGTAGGAAGGGCCTATGTCGCTGCCTCCACGGTCTCCACCACGTGACAGCACAGCGCGGCCTCTGAACCTCTTGTCCTCTGATGCCTCAGGATCCTCTTCTAGAGAACGGGGATCATACAGTAGCTGCCTCGGGTTGTTAAGAGGATTCACTGAGCTAACACAAGTAAGCACCTGGCTCTTGGCACCCAGTGAGTCCCAGTGCGCTCTTATTACTATAATACCACTCAGCCCAGTAGGAACCATCATGAACTTGTCAATTCATCAACAGTTTTGGCAAAGCGCTGTGACAGACACAGGAAGGATATTGACTGGCCTCTTCCTAATCCCATCCCAAAATGCCTAACAGGGCACCAATTTAGGAGTTTATGAATTAGATTGTGAAGAAAAATACACAGTCAGAAAAAATTAATAATCTGTAAGGTGAAGCTACATTGGCAAAGAGTAGGAGAAAATCCCCAAATAATAAAGGGCAGAGTTTGTAGCACGCACCATACCAGGTAGGTTATGTTCATAAATCCAACCTTACTTATCCTTATGCAACGCTAAGGGAAGGTATTTATGGCAGAAGTACCAACCAAAAGTTTATGATCCCTCTTCTAGAGCTCAGAGTCGCCTGTGGGGAGTGGTCACCCAGGCAGGGATTCCATTTCTCAGCCCCATGCTTCTAGGCAGGGACAATATGACCAGTTCTCACTAACAGAATGCAGTGAAGTGCTGCAGGCCACTTTCAGGACAAGGTGTTTAAGAAGTGCGTGTGCCTTCTCCACCTCCCCTTCTCCCCTCTGCCAGCTGGATGGACATTCAGGGCCTTGAAGGGAGGGCAGACCAACAACATGGAAGAACCCTGAGTCCTCCAATCACCGCATGAAGAAATTCCCACCCACCGACCAGGAGCATCCTCCTCGGGCCATTACATGAGTAAGAAACAGGCATCTTTTGTGCTGAGTTACTAAAATATTGAGGTTTATTTGTTACAGCATCAGAGTTACTCAAATTAGATAGTCCTACCTGTTGTTTTCTTCATTGGATGAGGAAACTGAGGCTCAAATTAGATTAAACTTGACAAGGTTACACTGAGAGTAAGATGTTGATTCCTACAAGTTTATTGGAAAGTTTCTAAAATCTATGATCTTTCCAGAACACCCAGCTGCTGACCTGCTCAGAACTCTGTAAGTGCTCTGAGCCCAGATGAAGAAGGGTTCAGGGGAAAATACTCTGAAAAGTACAAAGCACTCTAGAAATAACCCAGTCGCATTTGTCATCAGCTTTCCTATCCACATTTCCTTTTCTTGGCCAGGTTCAGTCCATCCACAATTTCATTTTCAATGGAAACAAAGAAAGCCAATGTGGTAGCAGACATCATTAACCATTCTCAAAGCCTTATTACTTTGAAATGGGCTAAAAAAGCCCAATTTCTCTACCCACTGGGTCCCCCACCACCACCCCCCAGTCTGGGCTCCCCGATCAGTTTATTATGAGTACCACCCACGGCCAGGCTGCTTCACAGAAGCCAAAGAAGTTATCAGAAATGAGTCCTGGATTTGACAGTGTGGCCAGATGTGCACACAGGGGTATTTCAAGGCCCTCACTTCCCCACTCATAATTAGTCACCTTCAAGCAATGATGAGAATCTGACAACATCGCAAAATAGTGACCTTCTCAGGCAGCTCCAGGGAGGAAGGATGCTTCAGCAACCAACACAGGAGTCTAGAATGGGAGCACTGACTGAAAGCTTCAACAGATCAGCTAACTTTCTGTCTAGAGATGAGGACAAGCTCCTCGAGAAAAGATATTCAGTCTGTCGAGTGATTCTCTGTGATTCCATGTGCACCTACTATGTGTCCGGTAGGGGTGACCTGAACCCTGGGAGGGAATACATGCAAAAGCAGACACAACCCCTGACCTTGAAAAACCAAGGCTTAACGAGAGACTCAGACATGTTTATTTCAGGCCCACGTGTCAAGGGCCCACCACCCCTTGGGTCCCCATTCTTCACAGAACTAACAGCTATCATAGCAATCATGATGGTCTGAACCTACGTATGCTTACATGTCTGTCTTTCCCAGAAGACTGTGAGGATTTTTGTGAAAGTCTTTTTATCTGTGTGATGCCAGCATTTAACACCGATTCTCGGAATGTGTGGCTTGAGCTGAAATGAACGAAATGGATCAATGAATGCATGAGGCACATTGGAAATACAGAAATGAACAAAATGCATTTCCTAAGCCCAAAGCAATGACTATAGATTAATATTGAGAGCGAACAGGTAAGTAATTACAGTAAGTCCAAGGATATCAGATGCGGAAGACAAAGAAATAATGCAGGAGAAGCAATTAGCTCTCACAGAAGCACTGTCCTCCCAACTTCCAGGCAAGAATTAGAACCATTTGTTACATGTTCCACAGCACCCTGACCTGCCTCCATAGCATCCACTGTACACTATTATCATCTCTTGTTCATCATCTGTCTCCTTCATAGACCACATTCCCTGAGGAGCACAGACTGCATCTCTCTTGTCCGTTCCTCAGCACCCAGCAAGTGCTCAAGAAACATTGTGGAATGGATACATCACGTTAAAGACACAAAAGCACATCATAATTCCATACGAGAGATATACACAAGGCAATGATATGCTTACACACAAAAGAAAACAGGACCAGTATTATATATTTACATACACACCATGCCACTACCACAATGAGAGCAACCATCAATTCTCATGAAGCCCTAGCTGTTCACCAGGCCTGGTCCTAAGAGTTAATGCTCACAACAGCCTCATAAGGAAATTAGCATCACTATTTCCATCTTACAGAGGAGGAGACAGAGGCAGAGGCGCAGAGAAGTGAAGGTGGCCTGCCCAAGGTCACAGAGCCAATGAAGAGGAGAGTTGTGGTGCGACTTCACGTAGTGGCCTAGATCATGACCTCAGATCAGGAGAGTTAGAGGGAAGGAGAAATGACACCATTTCTGCAAAACAAAAAAGCAACTGGCACGGGGCCAGGCAGACCATGGGAACAAAAGAGACCTCAGCGTTGACACCTCATCATGATAACCTGTAAACCCGCATGCACAAATCTGCCCCACACCAACACCAATTCGATGATTCTCAACCATCCGAAGAGATTTAAACACACGGATGCCCAGATCTCTCCTTAGACCAAATTAAATCCTAGTCTGAGGGGTAGGGTGGAGGAGAGACTGATACTGGCATTTTTTTGCAAGCTCCCAGGTGACTATGGTACACAGCCAGGGCTGAGAACTCCTGGGCTGATGTTTCCAAATTCCACTGCCTTCCCAGCAGCACAGACCAGGGCTCTGGCAGGAGGAACTGCCCAGAGAGTGCTGGAAATCAGGCTTGAGGACAAGAAAGGATGACTTGATTGTTTTAACTACTGTTTCCCTAGACTACCTATTCAATTCAACTGCATTGTAACCAGAAACAGAGTCTCCATCAACTCTGCCTGTGGCCCATAACTACTTGCACACCCACCAGTGTCAAGGGCATGGACTCCCATTAGCTTGGAGAGGATGCCCACTGCCCGCAAACCTAATGTCCTGCCCAAGAGGAGCTGGAGACCTCGCCAAAGTCACTCTACTCTCTGAGCCTCAGTTTTCTCATCTGCAAAATAATAATAATCATAGCTGGTTCAAGGGTGATTGTGAGGATTAAAGGGGATACGGATGCTGAATAATTTATTAACAAGAACAGAAAAAGCCCACCCTAAGAGAAAGTGTTATCACTGCCAACTTGGAGGAAGTCAGGTCGAGTGATGGGGTCGGCAGAGATCGGGGTTCAAGCCTGGCTTGGCCTTTAGTAATGAGTCAAGAAATCTCTCTGCCCACAGACTCCTCTTCTGTCATCCACAATATAGCAGTGGCTCCTTCATTCATTCCTTCATTCAGCAAACTTGTACTGGGCATCAACTATGAGGTTGTCCTATGAATTAAATGAGATGATGCATATGAAAATGCTTTGGAAATCGTAATGTGTTCTACAATTGAGGGGATATTGTTTCCATTTGTAATGATTAACCATGGGCTCATAGAATCTCAGGGTCTACAGGGATCTTACAGGGTCACACCACAGCGCGATGCTTAGACCCCTTCCACCCTATGCCCTCTCAGTCTCAATGTGGCCTCTATGTGGATATCTCCAGCACTGAGACCCTGACTACTGTCTGAGACAACTCATTCCATCCATAAGGCTCCATTCCCTTATATTCAGTTGACATCTGTCTGCCTGTTATTTCCATCTCTCCATCTTGGTTGTGATCTTTGGGGCCATATAAGACATGCCTGACCCACTGCCTTCCTCCCAGCTTTTCATTATTTGGAGACAACCATCATGAAAGTCCACCTCCACCTGCCATCTCCCCTCCACATCTCTATGTGGAGCTAAGATAGCCCTAGTCCCCCTGTCTTAGCTCAGGCTGTCCCAACAAAATACCCTAGGCTAGGTGACTTAACAGAAATTTATTTTCTCACAGTTCTGGAAATGGAAGTCCAAGATCAAGGCGTCAACAGGTCTGGTTTCTTCTGAGGGCTCTCTCTTTGGTTTGCACATGGCCACCTTCTTGCTGTGTCCTCATTTCGAGGGGGAGACAGAGAGAGAGGTCAAGCTCTCTGGTGTCTCTTCTTATAAGGACACTAATCCCGTCATGGGGGCCCCACTCGCATGACTTCATTTAAACTTAATTACCTCCCAAAGGCTCCACATTCCAATACCATCATCTTGAGGGTTAGGGCTTCAACATATGAATGGGGGGGGGCACACAATTCGGTCCATAGCACATCCCCCCACAAGGTTCTCTTGCTTAGCAGAAGCAAATCCTATTCAGACATTGACTGAGTACCCATAATGACTACAAAGCATTAGTCATATACACTGAGGAAACCGATACGAATTAACTGCCCTCAGAACACTTACAGTCTAAAGAGGGTTACCATCTACATATAAGAAGTCTCTGCACCATGAGAAAGTATATTTTTATACTAAAATATTTTATACTAACATTTATACTATATTAATTTAATGTAACGTTAAAATATTTTATACTAAAATATATAAATATATATCCACTAAAATACTGTATATTTTTAGTTCACACAGAATTGGAACACCACCATACAGTTTACCCCTTTGGTCATTTCAAACACTTAAGACAGGGCTGGTACAGTTATTTGCCTGTGTATCTTATATGTACATTGCTCACATTCACATAAGGATCCATCAGGATTGACACAAACATTGCTTTTGTTGGATTTACCAAGAGTTAAGAGATTTTTAAATACATTTCTCAAAATCTCATGTTGTGCTATTATATAAAAATCTATTTTGAAAAATATCACAGGGGCCGGCCCGGTGGCGCAGCGGTTAAGTGCGTGCGCTCTGCTGCAGCAGCCCGAGGTTCGGATCCCGGGGGCGCACCCATGCACCGCTTGTCACGCCATGCTGTGGCGGCACAGATGTTAGCCCAGGGTCAGTCTTCCTCAGCAAAAAGAAGAGGATTGGCAGATGTTAGCTCAGGGCTGATCTTCCTCACCAAAAAAAAAAAAAGAAATCACAAAGCTCTGGTCAAAGGTTCATTTAATAACACCTATATGTCCTCAATGTCTTCAGACAAAAGAACCTTACAGTTCAATTAATGTTTGCTTGTTGGGTGCAATTTGACAGGGAGCACCTGAAAGAAACAACGAAAGGGGACTGTTAACTATTTCTAGGATAATGGTAACTGTGTCTTACCCAGACATATAGAATAGGCCCTTTAACATAACAAATATTTCAAAAGACAAAGATACTTTGTTATGTGATGCTTTTTTGACCTTAGCTAAAACAATTTTTAATCACGGAATTTCTGAAAATCTTGTCATTTCTTTCACCACACTTATTGGAAGACAATTACTATTTTTGTCGAAAGACTGAATTTTTTCCCTCGTTTTCCATACCCTTTGGTTGAAAAAAAATGTTTCTACTAATGGAGTAAGCAGACATCTAATATTCTATATGCTTTTGAGTTATGTAACAAAACTGGGAAACTTCATTATTAGCTTGATTACGTCATTGATAAAATGGTGATGTGTATGAATGTTAGTTCAACCGCTATTTATAACATCTAAGAATATGTAGCTATAATTCTGTGGGAGAAATGATTTGGCAGCGTTCCCTAGTTTGCAAAAACCTGGTGCAAGAGCTTGAATATCTAAATGAATACTGAAATGAAAAGAACATCTTGGACCGACCTTGGCCTCCAGTTCCTAGACAGACCTGGCTGTGGATTTCTGGCCCCCATCTCACAGTGAGCCGCTAAACCTCATTGAATGATTGGAAGGAACAATGACATAATGCATGGGCGTGCTCAGCATTGTGCCCAGCACAGTGAGGGCTCCATAAAGACACTTACATATTCTATTTTTACTATTATCACCACCATTATCATCCTTACTGAGGGATCCATCATGGAGACACCATGCCAGAGCAAGGCAAAGGAACTTAGACCATGAAACAGAGCTAACGTTTAGGAGCTACAAGAGGTGTTGGGGCAGCCCAGAGAGCAGAAGGAAGTGAAGAGAAACCGTGCTGGAGAATGAACCCCAAAAGAAGTAAGGAACAGGCAAGAGGAAGGGCCAGTACTTTCAGCAGCTACCTCAGTGAACACACCAGAGCCAGTGGGGGCACACCATTCTGCATCTGTTTCCTCACTGATAAATTGGGAGAATGTTACCTAGTAGTGGGGAGGTTGCATTAGTCAACATTTGTAATAGTTCATGGCACATAGTAGGCCCTCAAGAGATGTTGCTTTTGTTCTTGCTTCTCCCTTCTTGGATCAATGAGCATCTGCTCTGAAATGGGAAAACAAACCCATATAGAAAAATAAACCTACCTAAATGAAATTTAGCCTAGTGATCATTAAAAATTCCTAGGAGGAACTGATGATGGTTCACTAATTAATTGGGTTTAGAGGTATCAAGCACCACTTAACAAATCACTGCTCCTTAGAGGAGCAAATAGGACGACTGTCACTTGGCAAATTGCTAATTTACACTGCTCTGCGGAGACCAAAAGGATCCACGCTTAGGAAGAAAGTTCTCCCTAAAGTTTCCAAAGGTGAACAATCGCCAGCTTCCTTGGATAAAGCTAAGACATGTCAGCTGCTGTCACTGTAACCAGCATGAACGGCAGGCCCCCTTTGTGTCTACAACTAACAGATTTTGTCAAGGATCAGATGTGGGAAAGTGGATAATGGAGGTAAAAATGGGTGAGTATCCACCAGATAAGTTTTGCATGGCACTGCCTGTGTAGGAAAATATAGCAGAAATTGAGCTGAATGAGGAAGCATCAAAACTAAACAGACACGAGCAGAAGCACACCCACACATACAACCACATGCTGATTACTTTCCCATTTTAATATTAAAGCATGCTCTTTCTTTAAAAAAGTACAAAGTAAAAGCTTCAACTTTCTCACACCTTCCAATCACGTTTCCCGGAAATGTCTGTTAACAGGAAATACATACCCTTCTCAGAATTTCTTTCATGTATAGATAAATATGTATACGCACTATATAGTTCGGTCTTGTTTTTACAAAGTGGGCTAATTCTATACAAAAAGCACTACAATTTTTCTTCTTCAATTAATTGATCATGGACACCTTTCCACCTTACTATATATAAATGTATCTCATTTGTATTTGAATTTTTTTTTTACTTTTCATTTTGAAATAATTTCAAACTTACAAAAAGAGTTTAAAAACACGATGAATTCCCACTGCCTTGCGATTTCTCAGTACTGATATCTTCTATTACCACAGTATAATTATCAAATTGTATCAGGAAATTAACATTAATATAATACTATTGCTTAATCCAGAGATTTTATTCAAATTTTACCAATAATGTCTTTTTCCAATCCAGAATCCAACCCAGGGTCATACATTGCATTTACTCGTCATGTCCCTTAGTCTCCTTCTATCTGGAATCATTCCTCAGTCTTGCTTTCTCTTTCATTTTTGAAGAATATTGACCAGTTATTTTGTAGAATGTCTCTCAATTTGGTTTGGTCTGATATTTCCTCATTACTAAATTCAGGTTATGCACTTCTGGCAAGAATACCACAGAGGCAATGGCTGATTCCAGGGCTGGGGTGGCGAAAGCACAAGATGAGCCTGGAACATCTTGTGGTGCCAAAAAGCAAGGCAGTGCTCAAAAAATGATGGCGAAATGTCAAAAGGACATAGAACCCAACTTGAAGGACATCCCAATGGCCGTATCCAGGAAAATTTGAGCAAAAAAATTAATTGTAGTTATGGATTATAATCAAGATGATAAAATAAGAATCCATGAGTTCATGCTGATATAAATAACTGATTTTTTTTTAAAAATGGAAAAGAAAGGAAAGTTCTTCCCTACATTAGAATTATTCCAATCGATAAATGTAGAAGGACTGATGGAACTAGACAACCACTGTTTGGCAAACACAACAGTAATAGTTTCAGACAAGAACTAGCAGTGGATGCTAAAATTAGGTAGGTGAAAGTATGACAAGAAACATGATATTTATATAGTACCAAGGATCTCCTACTAAGATACTTATTAATTATAAAGGGAGAAATAGTAACTTTACAGTGGAGAAACCTGGCAGATACCACCTTCATCAAGTGATCCAGGTAAATGCCATCAGTAATGAGACAAGCCAGCACCATGTGCCTCCTGATCTGATGCACCGAGGAGCACACGACATCTCATTCTTCTTAGTGAGTGCGGAGCAGGACACTGTGGATCAGTGAGGCTGTCCTCCAGGTTCTGCTATTTTCTCAATGCTGTAAAATGAATAGCTTTTGAAACTTGCTTTACTATTTCTAGAGGACAGACTCATTATAAGTGGGACTGCTGGGCCAAAGGGTGCACACACTCTAAACTTTGAAAGGTCTCACTAAACCTTCCTTCAACGAGTTTGGTCCAATTTATCATCATCCTGCCCTGCCCCCACAGCGCAAGAGAGTCCCCACTTTCCCCTGCCAACATTCATCGCTACAACCTGCCAGAATGCCTAATGTAGGAGCAAAGGAAGCCAGCTGTGGCTGTGTCAGCACTGGGAAGGTACAGTGAGTACAGCAGGAGCCAGGAGAACTGGGAGCAGGGGTGCATCTGCACACAGAGGGATTTTCTGAGGTTGAACAAGGTCAGGGCTCCAGGCCCAGCAGGAGTCAACAGCAAGCACGTGTACAAAAAAATACCAGGGAAAAGATGACAAGACTCTAACATATCTGCAGGATGCCATATAGGTTTGCTATTTGAGAATAATTCAAGAGCTTAAACCTGCACATATTGCTACCTGGCCTCAGCTGCAGATTTCAATGATAACTCCTTAAAAGCCTAAAATAATATAAACGTAGGAATGAAGTTTCCCAATCCAACTTGTTAATGACAATTATCAAGCTTTATGTTGTCTTTTACAACCCATTTCATGTCACTTGAAGTAAATTTCACAACTTTAAGAAAGGCGTTATTATCTTTACAGGTAACAAAGAGCAGAAACAGAGAGGTGAAGTAACTTGGCCAGGGTCACACAGCTAGAGAATGAGAGAGGCATTTGGTATTTGGAAGCCTAGCTCAGAGTTCTTCTGGAGAGCAGTGGTTCTTCCAGCCTAGGCCTCTCCCTCACGACCGGACTATTATTGTACTAAGGCACACATCCATTATGCCATTTCCTCTCCACAGCCACCTGATGAGGCAGGTACCATTATTAGCTTCATTTTGCAAAAAAGAAAACTGGGATTTTGCCCAAGGCCTTGCCAGCAGTAAGGGGCAGGCTCAGGACTCCCACTGGCTTATGTGACTTCCAGGCCCATGTTCCTAATGACTGCACTGCTGAGGCCTTTATCTACACTTAGAAAGACCTTGCTTAATGCTGCCCACTCCCTGGGCCATCAGCAGACTGGGTAGAGGGCCGGGAGGGGAAGAGGAGAGCTTGTTCATTCCCTCTCCTGCCTCCCTGGAGATGAATGAAGGGAGAGAAGGTGAAGAAGTGCTGGCACCTGGGCTGAAGACCCCCCTTCTCCCCCTCCCAATAAACCCAGTAAATTCACGATCACTGATCACCTGCTGTGTACAAGCTGTCAATTCCACAGACTTGCTTTATGAGCTAGTCTGGGGCAAAACAATGCATGTATAAAAAACAGAATGACAGTTCAGTACCAAACAGTGACAGAGATGATGGGTGCAGACGAGACCCACAGCTGAATGATAATGAAAGGGCTGAGAAGGACAGGGCCCAGGAAGGCCTCAGACATGACGCTGCCTAGAGTGACCCCAGGACTGAGTATCTGCCCGCTCAAAGCTCTCCCCTCCTTCATGGGCAGGGGCAGGAGCAGCCACTGCTGGAGGCAGGGAGGAGGGAGAGCTGGGCAGAAGGGAAAACTGCTAACAGCTACTAGGTACCTACTTAGGGACCTCACTTACCCTCCCAAATAATTCCCTAGGTAGCCATTATCCCCATGTCCCAGATGTGGAAGTGAGGCTCAGAGAGGGTAAGTGACTTGCCCAAGGCACCCAGCTCCTGATGATTTAAAAAATAAAGTGGTAAAAAAGCCAGGACACAAACCAGATACATCTGGAACTAAAGTCAGGTTCTATCTACCATGCCAGGCTTTAAGTTTTCATTGTAATTCACAAGATCCAAGGGAATCTTACTGTAAAAAAAATCCAGAAGATAGGGCCTACTATGGACTGAATTGTGTCCTCCCCCCAAATTCACCTGTTGAAGTCCCAATCCCCAGTGTGACTGTATTTGCAGACAGGGCCTTTATGGAGGTAATTAAGGTTAAATGAGGTCATAAGGGTGGAGCCCTGATCCCTTAGGATTAGTGTACTTATAAGAAGAGAGAGAAGAGAGCTCTCTCTCTGTACTATGTGAGCACACAGCAAGAAGGTGCCCCTCTGCAAGCCAGGAAGAGAGCCTTCCCCAGAAACTGAATCAGCCGGCACCTTGCCCTTGGACTTCCCAGCCTCCAGAGCTGTAAGAAAATAAATTTCTGTTGTTTAAGCTACCCAGTCTATGGTATTCTGTTATGACAGCTCAAGCTGACTAAGACCGGGCCCCTCCATAAATCAGACTAGTGGCCTGATTATTATTTTTTTGAGTATGTCCTCATAACTCATTTTGAGCATAGCACCCAATATCTGTTTAAGTGTCTGTTTATAATATATACACATGAATGCCTGTATTATTATAAAACATACAAAATCTAAGACATTTTACAAAAAAGAAATAAACAAAAATGTAAGTTGCAACATTTTTTTCTTACACTCTGCTGTGGGTTGAACGGTGTCCCCCAAAAAAGATACGCTGGAGTCTTAACACTCAGTACCTGTGACTATGACTTTATTTGGAAATGAGGTCTTGGCAGAAGTTAGCAAATTAAGATGAGGTCGTATCGGATTAGGGTGGACCTAATCCGTACAAGATAAGGGAAATTTGGACACAGACACACGGGACAGAAGGCCATGTGAGGATGGAAGCAGAGACTGGAGCATGCAACTACAAGCTAAAGAAGGCTGAGGATTGCCAGCAACCACTAGAAGCTAGGGGAGAGGAAGGGAAAGATTCTTCCCTAGAATCTTCAGAGGGAACGCACCCCTGCTGACACCTTGATTTCAGGCTTCTAGGCTGCAGAACAGTGAGAAAATACATTTCTGTTTTTAGCCACCTAGTTGGTGGCACTTTGTTACAGCAGCCCTAGCAAACTAATACATATCCCAATAAATCTACACAGCCCATTCTGGAATGTTCTGAATAAGGAAGGGTAAGATGCAAAGCAATGTAAGGAAAATGGAATGCACGTACAAAGGCCAGTTCTTGATGCAGTTGATCATCATAATGACGACGATCAATTAGAATTCCTGAGGAATATCATGACTTATAATCAATCACATTGTACTCCGAAAAACATAAAGTTTTGGCACTGGAGCGACACAAGGATTGTCGATGTGCCTGGTCAGGAAGGTGAGTTCAGACAACGATATTGCGTGGGGGAACAAATGGGAAAATCAGGGAAGGAGAGTTGTTTTTGCTTCGCAGGCACACCCCTCAGTGACTGGCCTCGGAGAGTCTGAGGGTCTCAGGAAGCGGCCAGAGAGCCCCGGAGCATCGGAAACCCCCCAAGAAGCACCCGGCCCACGTTCTCTCCCCGGGCCAGCCTCACTTCCCCCTGTCAGCACTGCCCTGGCTTATTTTGACAAGGCTGTTTCCACCCCACTGGGGCAAAGGCCCTGCAGACGCAGAGGAGCCCGGCCCACCCTGGGGACTGGTGTTCATCGTGGAAAACCCAAAGCATCACCTCCCTGCGCAGCAGGCTGTGGAAACAGGGGCTGCCGGCAAGCCCCCCGGGAGTGCCCGTGGTTGTGGGCAAGTCGCAGGAGGGGGGTGAAGACAGTAAGCACTGAGAGCAAGATGCAGGGCTTCCGGGCACGGGGCTGCAGGTGGGCGGTGGGTGGTGGCCCTCTGGGCCTCGAAGTGACAAGCCTGAAAACCTGCTTCGAGCTCAGCTGAGCGAAGGAGACAGGGTAGGAAATACAGAAATATACCTTGCGTATTAATTACGGTTCAACACGGGAAGAGGGAAAATCCCGGTTAACAGGCAGAATTTCAGACAAAGAATTAACCCATTTACTGAAAAGGCAAAAGGGGGATCCGAGAAGTCGTGGCTGTGGAGAGCGAGCATGCCCCTTTAGGGATGGGGTTTGGGGTGGGATTATCAGAACTGAAAAGGCTGGGGGGCCCTGGGGAGCCCCAGCTGGGGGGTGTCATCTCTGAGGGCAGCCAGTGAAGCTGGTTCCTGGAGTGTGGGACAAAACCCCCTGCAAACTGGAAGCACCTGTCATTGTTGGGACCAAATGCTGCTACCAAGGAAAGACGTGTTGCTACAGCAACAGCATTGGGAACAGGAGGCAGATAAGGCAAGGGCAAGGCCCTCCTCCCTCCCTGGCTTCCAGTCTCCCTTGGAACAACCAGTTCTGGCCACACTGGGCCAGCAGTCCTTCAGGGCCACAATCAGCAACCATGGACTGGCCACTGCCCTGTTTACACTGGGCATGCACGGGGGCAAGAGTCCAAACGTTCCCGAACAACTAGTCAGGCACAGACTCTGGGCAATCAGACAGGACACTGGCCTGAGTGGGGCTGCACAAGCTGTCCTGGCTCCTCGCAGCCCTCGTGCCTTCCCGTTCCACAGCAATCCCTGCTGCCTGCCCACCAAGCCCACATCACTTATTTATACTGCCTGACTGGCCCCTGTAGACAATTGAGTTTGAGACCCCTGGCCGAAAAGGAAACCAGGTAGGAGATTCTGCATTTTGTGAACTCCTTCATTCCCATTCAGTGTGCGTCAGGTTACAAGAAGGTAGGGGTATGTGTCTTATCCACTGCTTTATTCCTCTAACAAACTCTGAAACTGAATGGATGAACCCCTTCCTTGGTTTTGGGGCCATGCAAGGCACTGTCTAGGTGATGCAGTGCTTCCCTCAAGGGCCTGGTCTACTTGGGAGGGGCAGACAAGCAGAGAATTACAAAAAAAAAAAAAAAAAGTGGGTGCATTTCTGATGGGGTAAACCCAGGGAGCTCTAGGAATGTGTGGGGGAAAAGGGGATGTAGTGGGGGTGACATGGAAATGGAGGAACAACAGGGAAAACTTTCCACAGGAGGACAGGAAGGCCAAAAGGCCAGGAAGGGCTCACAGGCCCAGGAAAAGACGTGCAAAGGCCTGTAAGTGTGGCAGTGTCGCAGTCTGCAAGCATTCGGGGCCACACAAGTTTCCAAATCTCTGTCCAACAGTGTCCGACTCATCTCGACATCTGCTCAATCTTGACGTCTGCTCATGAGACCACAATGCCCACAGGGAAAAGTCCAGTGTTCTCAGCCCACTGCTCTCTGCCCATGTGGACTTTCAGAGCTTGCCATTCATTACCTCCTCTTGCCAACCAACGTGGGCGAAAAAAACAAGTCTGTTCAAAAGGGCGTGGATATGGTAATAGGTTAGAGTTGGGACATCAGTATAAATTCATGGTTCGCTTAATATAGATACAGACAGATACCTATGGAAATATTTATAGGTGTATATACATGGGTTGTATACACATGCATATATTTCATTGCTCTGTTGGCTAAGGCCTAGAAGCAATGACACCCCAGTAGCAATGAGCACATCTGGCACCCAAATCTTGGTTCCTGATACCATTCTCCAATAAAACAAATCAGGGCTCCTTGGAGAAATGGCTGCTTCTAGGTCTAGGGCAGGAAATATACAGGATGAGCCTGGAGCATCTTGTAATGCCAGAAAGTAAGGAAATACTCAAAAAAATAAATAAATAAATAAAACCCACAATGATGGGGCTATGTCAAAAGGACATGAGCCAACCGAAATAGCTCCCACTGGCCAAAGCTGGAAAAATGTGAGAAACAAAATCAATATAGTCATATTGATTATAATCCAAAGTATACAATAAATATCCATAAGTCCATACTGATATAAGTAAATAAACGGGGGAGAAGAGACAAGTCTCCCAGGGATGATTCCAAATAGTTTGTGAAGAGGTGCCACCATCAAGGGGAGCATAACCCCTCACTCCTTAAGTGTGGGCTGTATATAGTAACATCCTTCCAAGCACAGTGAGGAAGAGGGGGTGGGGAGAGTATCTGTACAGCAGAGAAATCTGATAAACAGTACCATGGCCAGTGATCAAGGGCAACATTAACATCAGTGATGAGTCGCGTTGATAGTACAAAGCCTTGATATGATGGGATAAAAATGGCACTTTGCCCCTATGGTCCTTCTCCCCAAACCCATCATCCCAGTCTAATCATGAGAAAAACATCAGAGAAATCTAATAGATGGACAATCTACAAAATACCTGACCAATAGTCCTCAAAACTCTCAAAGTCACCAAAAACAAGGAAAGTCTGAGAAACTCACAGCCAAGAGGAACCTAAGAAGACATAACAACTAATGGAATGTGGTGTCCTCGTGGGATCCTGGAACGAAAAAAGGACATCAGGTAAGAACTAAGGAAATCTAAAAAAAAGTAGAAACTGTAGTTAATTATAATGTATCAATATTGGTCAATAATTGTAACAAATGTACCACACTCATGTAAGATGTTAATTGCAGGGAAAACGGGGTGTGGGGTATATGGGACCGTTCTGAACTATCTTCACAATTTCTAAATCTGTTCTAAAAATCAAGTTTGCTTTTATAAAGTGTGTGGAGGATGTGTGTAGGAGCATGGAAGTGTAGAGGGTACAGGTAAAAAAATCTGACACTTGGAATATTTTCGTCAAATTCCCGCTCCTCGTGATGACTACCTTATACTATTCCCATTAAACTCTGAAGAGTTTTATCTGCCAAAAAGGAATTGGCGTGAATGTGAAATGTGTGAACTGGGAGGGACCGTGGCAGCCATCCAGTCCCCTGCTTTTCAATTACAGCTGGGGAAAATGAGATTCAAAGACCCGAAGCAAAGGGCCAACGAATGCATCAGCTCAGCACCCACTGGCGGAGCATCTTAGGGGTCTTCGAGGAGTCACAGCCAATAATGTCATTTGGTCTGCAGAGTACTCCGCTCTGCAGACCAGGAAACCAAGGCTCCGAAGTGCCAAGAGCCTTCCTCTCAGCCCAGGGCTGGCAAGTGGCAAAGCAGAGACCTGGGCTCAGGTCCCCTTCCCGGCTCCCTGTGTAGCACCGCATCCCCCACCCCAACCCCCAGGACTAGTCACCTCCCAATTTCCCCCACGCCAGCAGAGGCAGGGCTGATACTCAGGGAAGAAGCAAGCTCAGGGAGGATGGCACTTCAATTGGCTTTTCTTTTTTTTTTTCTTATTTCTGTTTTTATGAAACTTCTCCTTAATTTAACATTTTTAAAGGTCCCACATCTGATTTCCTCTAGGCTTGAAGCCAGGGTGCCTCTGCTCTACAACAGCAGAAAAACGCCCAATTGAGTCCTCAAGGCTGAACATCATATGACGCTGAGACAGGTCTATTCCCCCATTTTGAGGTTTCATCTTTGAAGGGGGGAAAAAAAAATCCTCAGGATGCCTCGCATCTGGCCATGGGTGTTTTGTTCATAAAGGCACCCACTACAACCTGCTCCAGGAGAGTGACAGAACTGGAGAGAAAATGGCCTGGAGCAGAAGAACGTGAATTCCCAGCAGACACCAAGAGCAGCAACGGGGCCCCAGAGCCTCGGAAGTGCAGGGCTTCTGAAAGCCACCTGCACCTCAGAAGCAGCAAGGGCACCAGACAGCCATGTGCCATGTGGGGCTCTCCATTTATTTCATTACAAACCAAGGATAAAACCTGCTGATCCCAGACTTTGCCCAGCTTCCCAGATAAACCTGGGTTCCGAGGGGAGCAGAAAGGGAAGGGTGGGCCCTGGAGAGGACCTGGAGACTGGGCTGGGAGGTCCCCTGGAGGGAACAGAAGGGTCTCAGGATGATATAAGAGACACACCGTGATGGAGCTCCCCGGGATGTGTCCCATTAACTCCAATTTAGCAAATGGTCCTTTCATTAGTAAAAGCTTCTCAATATTAGCCTCAAGTTAAAAAAAAAAAAAAAAAAAAACTTTAAATTATGCAAAAGCACTAGTATACGCTTCAAACACTTTCCATGGGGAGATTCCTTCAATTGCCATCTTGGGCTCATTAGTTAATCTCCATCCCTCATATGCTCTGAAGAGTAAATGAGATAATATATGTAAAGTGCTGGGGACACCATGAGTAATACATTTGAGCTATGATTATTTTTACTATTATTATTGGTAGTATTACTAGCAGTGTTTTCATCATCATTCTAGAACCCAGCCCCCCAAATCCCATTACTACTCCTATAAGGACAGTACCTTAATAGTGGTGCCTAATAGCAGCTGTTAAAATTCCCAATGCTTAGCTACTTCAGGAAGCAAATTGATTGATGGACCAACAGAATGCACAAATGACTGAAGAAATGAACAGATTCCTGTAATATGGGGAGTGCATCTCAAAAGGGAGGCAGCCCACTGGGTCACAAAGGGCAAGACCAGGAGTCCAGGGCAGCTCTACTTCCAGGAGCCTGACGCTATGACCACAGGAGTGTTCAATATATACTTCATCATGTCTGAGCAAGGAAGAGACCAAGAGTGAAAACAACCAATTGGGCACAGCTTAGGGAAACCCTGAAAATCAGGATGCAGACAGAACCGGACAAGAGAGGCTCTTCTGATTACTTGATTCCGGCTCCTCGTTTTAAAAGATGGGATTGTGAGGGTCGAAGGCGTCAGCCGGGGCTCAACACTCAGAGTGGCTCTGGGACCGAGGCAATCAAACCGAAGCCTATGGCTGAGATGTGCATCCACCGAGTCTCAGTCTGCTCGGGCTGCCATGACAGAACCGGAGGCCATGTGGCTTCCACCACAGTCTTTTTCTCACAGTTCTGGAGGCTGAAAGTCTGAGATCAAGGTTCCAGTGGATTTGATTTCTGGTGAGAGCTCTCTTCCTGGCTTGCAGACAGCCGCCTTCTCACTGTGTCCTCACACAGCAGAGAGAGGGAGAGCGAGCTCACCGGTGTCTCTTCTTATAAAGACACTAATCCTATCAGAGCAGGGCCCCACCTTTATGACCTCATTTAACCTTAATTATTACTCCCTTAATCCAAATACAGCCACACTGGGGTTTAGGGCTTCAGCAATATGAAGGGAGGGGGCACAAATATCCAGTACATAACACTGGGTAAATACAGTTGTTTGAATATGCTGTGTTTCCCCCAATATATTTCTTATCTGCTCTGTTGTCTCCCCATAGCTTGGCGCAACACCGAGCTCATAGTGGGGAAGTGGAAGAGAGGAGGGAGGGAGGAAGAAATAGCTGCATCATGGCAGTGTCCATACTAGGTGCTGGGAGGGGGATTCGGTGAGACAGACCACCGCCCCAGGCAGGAGCCGGAGCACAGCCCCTTTACCATCGGATCCCTTCCCCCAAATGGCACTGTAAAGAGAAAGACCCTTATCTTCAGAAGAAAGAGAGCTGGAAGAGAGGGAAAGGGAGATGGCAGAGGAGAGGAGAGGGAGAGAAGGAGGGATAGATGGAGCGGCAAGGAGCAGCCGAGGGAGGCCAGGTACACCTGCAGATCAGGTGGGGGGTGGGGGTCGCGGGTCTGAGTGCCTGGATTCAGAAGATCCACGTTCGATTTTGAGATTCACCAACTAGCACAGAGTTCACAGTAAGGCGATCGCTCTGAGTCTCCAATTCGTTCATCTGTGAAATGCGGTGTCTTAGTCTGCCCGGCTGCTATAACAAGACACCGTAGACTGGGTGGCTTAAACAACAGAAATCCATTCCTCACAGTTCTCGAGGCTGGAAGTCCAAGATCAAGGCACCGGCCGATTCAGTTCCTGGTTTGCAGAAGGCCGTCTTCTGGCTGTGTCCTCACATTGCAAAGAGCAGAGAGAAGCTACTCTCTTGGGTCTCTTCTTATAAGGGCATTGATCCCATCATGAGGGCTCCACCCTCATGACCTCACCACCTCCCAAAGGCCTCACCTCCTAATACCATTACACTGGGGGTTAGGGTTTCAACATATGAATTTGAGGGGGACACAAACACACAGTCCATAACAACCAGGATCCATAAGGCCAGTCTCTGTCCCTGGATTTCCTTCAGAGCAAGAATGGTGGCTTTTTTCTCCTGTATTCCAGGCGCCCTGCATAGTGGGAGGCTGCAGTTTCTCAGTAAACAGTCGTGGAATAAAAGAAAGGTGAAAGGACAAGAAAGAACTTGACAAACTATCAAGTCCTAAGCAGACGGCAGTGCTTACGTTGTTTCCAAAGCAGACTGGGGACCCCTTGAAGGAAGAGGCCTTCCTGCATCGTTTCTGACTTTCTAGCCCAAACTCGGTGTCCTAAAATTCAGTCAGTCCTAGAAAACATCCCCCAAGTATGTCTTGTGTGCCTGTCATGATGCCAAAAGCTGGGGCTGGAGAGAGAATGAGACCCAGAGCTCACTCTCAGAACATGCACACTGCAGGGAAGAGAGCTGATGTTCAAGAAAGTCGGATGCTGCTTCTGGAGACGATGAAAGCTACAGGCGCGATAAGAGGGAGTAAAGAGTCCAAAGCCTGGTCTTTATTATTAATTATAATAATTACCATCCACAATGATAACCTCGGTGGTTGTTCATCTGTGAGGCCAGCTACTGGATAAGCTGAACTAAAAGAGACCCAGAAACACTTTCGTTTTCAGGGGGTGGCCCAGATACCGCTCCCTGCCTCTGAGGAAGCCCATTGTAGGCACGACTGAGGAAGCTCGGCATCTGCTGGTGTGATAGATGTTATCAGAAGAAACAAACTTAGGCACCTTTTCCCCCAGACTTATGAATCCCTCCTCTGCATTTGCCCTCACATTCTGACATTAATTGAACTCTGTGTC
Source organism: Ceratotherium simum simum (assembly GCF_057802395.1). Lineage (NCBI taxonomy): Eukaryota > Metazoa > Chordata > Mammalia > Perissodactyla > Rhinocerotidae > Ceratotherium > Ceratotherium simum. The sequence continues at coordinate 14,564,075 of NC_141922.1, forward strand.
ACGACTAAAAATAAACACACAGGTCAAATGCGATGAGCCAAAAACCTCACTATGAAACCACAAGAAACAGAATAATAGTAAAATGGGCCAATACCAGAGGTGTTTTGAAAGTACATTTCTGTTTCAAGCGTAGAGTTCCGAGTGGGCTGGGAGTTCTTTCAGTACTGTGGACACCAAATATAGGAAGCAACCTTTACATACATATAGCTAGAGACCACGGCTGGCAGGAGCTATTGAACACCCTCTCAACAAAGGCCAGAGAGGGCAGCTTGGGAACAGCAGGCAGGAGCCAAGAGATGCTCCCAGGGGAAGGTGGGACCAGGAGACGAGTCCGAAAGAGCAAGGAGAGGGTCAAGGGGAAGACGCCAACCCTGTTTGCATGTCCAAAGAGGGGCCAGGATGAGAGGGAATAATGCTGAGGAGGTCGGGAACTACCCAGGTAAGGAGGTGAAAGAGGGGCAAATAACAAGGGCACAGAACCTCAGCCCGGGTTCTGTGATCCTCAGGACCACCCAGGGGATCCGTCCAATTTGAAGCTGAGAAAAGAGAAGCTCGGAGAGCAGTACAGGACCGGCCCGGGATCCCAGGAGGAGCGGGAAGTGGGGCTGGAGTGGAATCCAGGTGTACCGGTACCTCTGTTCCGTGAACAGTGTAAGTGGTCCAGACTCACGGATGGGAAAGATGTGGATGCTCTCCTATTGGCGTGCAGCCCAGGTGAGCTCATTTCTAGCAGGGATGCAGGCAGGCAGGCTCCCAGCGGGCAAGCAGTGCCTTTGGGACAGGTAGGACCACACGCACAAGCACAAACGCTTGGGCCTTCCTCAGAGTCCCCATCAAAGAACAGCCCTACTCCAGACGTGTTCAGGACTGTGGGCCTCCAAATTCCAGCATCCCCCCTGCTCCATCTGCCTCCTCCCAGAAGCTGAATTCTAGGGAAATTCCTTTCCCATCACCCCCAGACAGACCTGCCAAGCCTCTCCTCCGTTCACAGAACACAGGCAACACTGCTCACTTTTGCAGCCACGGCATCAAGAGAAGGTTCTTCCAGCTTTCAGATCCTCCAACCCAGCGACTCGAGTCCTGTCTGCCCTTTCCCCCACAACGGGAACAGCTCCTTCCAGCCCTCCAGGTGCTGCAGGCAGTGGCGACCACAGAAAAGGCTGCTGCACTTCCGAGTCCACTCCTGCTCCGCAAGCCGACTACCTGGACCAGGTGTGCGGGCTCCCAAAACAACTCCAGGACTGGCTGCACGCTCGAGGGCCAAAAAAGGCACGCAGCACGTCCACAGGAAGGCCTGTCAGCTGCGCTCACTGCAGATGAGGTCTGACACCAGAAGTGGGAAATTAGAAAATGAAATAAAAACGAATGAGGAACGTGAGGGACCACGGGGGCTGAGTTCCACAGGATGGAAAGGCTTCTTAATTGCTAATCAGCTCAGCTCCTGGAAGGTCTTATTCATACACATCTTTCGAGAGTCTCACGAAGCAGCATCCTCTCCAGGCAGCCTCCCCGAATGGACAAGGGCCCCTCCCCAGGCCTCGCATGCACCCGGTGAACCTGGAGCATCCTATGTGTGTCCCCCACCTTGACCGAAAGGAAAGCCCTCATGCTCTGCATCTCTGTATGTCTCAGGACTGCCGACCACCATAGGAGAAATTTAGAAATACATTTGCACTTTGAAAAATTTAAGGCACAAGAGAAAAGATGACACAGGTAGCACAATTCTCTGTGACCTTGTGACCTCCCTACTATCTTCTCACCAGTCTACACTCTCACTCACCTTTCCATCCTTGCACAGTTTTCAAATTTGTGGTAGGAATCATGTTACCCTTTTCCATCACATTATTTATGCTTTTCCACATCTTGTTTTAAAAAAAAAATTGCAACTGACCTCATTCTTTGTTCTAAATCTTTAAAAACTTTCTTCTTTTGATGCATGCTCTCTTTTCCTCTCTACTCTCTCCTTTTCAATTATTCATTCATTTGTTCTTTCAACATCCACAATGGGAGGCCCAACCCTGGGGCGTCTGGATGTGTAAGACGGTCCTTGCTCTAAACAAGGTCACCAGCGACTGAGGGCACAGGCAGAGGAGGGGAGAAACCCTGCGGTAGGATGGAGGCATGCCCCAAAAGGTTGCTGCCGTCAGGGGAGGGAGTAGCCAGCTCTGCTGGGGCCTGGTGGCTGTGCATGACCCTCCGTGAAGGTGATTCACATGCCGGTTCCCAGGCCGACTTGGCAGTAGGTGAAAGGAAGAGAGAAGAGCAGGTCAATGACTTAGAAACAGCCTGCTGTGTGGAAGGACCTCTAAATGGTGTAATTACTGAATTAAAATAAAAAAAGATTCTTCCATTTTGGAGCATTCCCTCCTCCATGCCAGGCAGCACGCTAAATTCTTTATCTCCACTATCTCGTTCAATGCCCCCAGCATCCTCCACAGGCAGGCGCTAATACCATCCCTATGTCACAAATGAGGAAACAGAGGCTTAGAGAAGCTCCCTGATTTGCCCAAGGTGAAGCAAACAGCAAAACCAAGGAAACTGGGGTCTGCCTGAAGCCTTCGGTTTTATTTATTTATTTTTTTTGTGAGGAAGATCGGCCCTGAGCTAACATCTGCCAATCCTTCTCTTTTTGCTGAGGAAGACTGGCCCTGGGCTAACACCCATGCCCATCTTCCTCCACTTTATACGGAACACCACCAGAGCATGGCTTGCCAAGCGGTGCGTCGGTGCGCACCCAGGATCTGAACCAGCGAACCCCGGGCCGCCGCAGTGGAGCGCACGCACTTAACCACTTGCGCCACCGGGCCAGCCCCAAGCCTTCGGTTTTAACCTTAGCCTCAGACTCGGTGTGGCTGGAGCATGCAGTGCAAGGAGGCAGGGAGGGAGGAAGAGAGCACATTCTGGATGCCCCCAAAGGCGTTTTGACCTGATCACGTAACCCCCACCGCACCTTCTCCTCCTCTCCACAGTGCTGTCTGCACATGTCTCAGCAAGACAACTGGAGCATGCTCCACCTTCCGCCAGGAGGAAAGGAGTGGGGTATCCACCTAGGAGGTGGTGGGCTCCCTCCTCAACTAAGGACAGAGGGAATGCTCCGGAGGCACAATGCCCAGGCGACCAGACATCAAGAACCAGGTCGTGTATGTCAGGATGGGGTTCAAGGAAGCCAGCTTCCCAAGCGAGAACCACAACCCAAGTTGTATTGCAAGAGATCACCAATTCCAAAGCCATTTTTGGTCCCATAAAGCCCAAGAGGAGAAAATTCCTTACCTTAATTCTCCAAATCCCAAGATATTCCAGCTTTAGTTCAGCGAAGGACAGTTCTCAAGTCCCTCTGGAGTGTTGAATGGGTATGTATTTTTTTCAGATTAAAGGCACCTAAATCCCAGGTATAACAGGATTCTAGAAATATACAAGAAAAAAAACAGGGAATTATTAGTATCAATGCTTACCTTGAATAGATTTGGTAATGAGATGTTTCATTTATTTAAAAAATAAGAACTGCATATTTACTATATACTAAATGAGAAACATCAGAAGAGCAGGCATTTATTGAGTCACTGTTATGTGCCAAGTACTGTGTCAGACATTTAAAAACTTTAAGCCATTTAATCCTGTGAGACCAGTTTTGATAGCTCCATATTTCAGAAGTCACATAGGCGGCCAGGCCAGAACTGATGCTCAGATCCTCCTGACTCTGGAGCCCCCACCCATCCATCCCCAAAAACTTTTCATTCATCTGATTCCAGGAATTTTGAGTTGAGGGGAGTGAGCAACATACCCAATAACTTCATTCTGAGTACAGCCTGTCCCTCAATGCCCAGTCCATTACGCAGACAGCAGATTATGTGAATCATGGGAGCTGCATCAGATTAACTTTGCTATAGCTTTATCTGAGCCCAACACTGTCATCTAGTCACATGTGATCCGTGGACATCATGCATTACACAGGGAATGAAAAATGTGGCCTCACCAGAGATTCTTATCCTAACTGATAATCGAGATGGCTACATGAGGTGGCCAGAAGGGGTGGGACAGTGTGGCGAATGGGACATGGGGTCACCCCTGGTCTTACCAGCTCTGGGAGGACCTCCTAAGATACCCCAAAGCAGGGCCAATGCTCAGCCAGGTGGATTCGGACACTGACCTTCTCTTCTCCTTTAAGGGATAGTGTGACACCCACAGAAAACCATACTATTACATTTACAATAGGGTAGTCCTTCCCCTTCCAGATCTCCCTCCTACTCCCTCCCAAACCTCCAGCATCTGGGCAGCCAATCATCAAGGAGAGGGGGCTTGGGGAGCACTGATCCAGAATAAAGAACACTGACAAGTCCTGGAAGGGAATTTGCCCTTAAGTCTGGGAACAGCTGGAGAATGTCCTTGCCCCACAGCTGAGAGCAGAGGCCAGGCGGCCGGGATTCCCCACCATCAATTCCCTCTCTCTCCTCCAGGAAAAACTTGGCCGTAACTTGCTACTCTGAGGCCCTCTGGTTGGTTGTCACTTTCCTCCCTCAGATGTGTATCACGGGCAGACCTCCAACAGCTCTGCGAGCCCCAGGGAGTTCCCGTCTCCTCCCGTCCAGCGCTGCTTTAATCCCTCCTGCGCTCAGAATCCCAGTTCCCAGCAGGAGAGGCTGAATTCCCCTCACTCAGAGAAGTCCCCTCCACTAGCAACACGCTCCGAAAGATGCCTTCCTCAGCACCTCCACACTCCCGCCCTGGGCAGCCTCCCACGCTTCTCAGGCATCTGACCAGGAAAGCACTTTTTGCCGAAATGCATTCGCTTCATTACCCAAAAAGGGCAGCAGCCCAGCTTCCCAGTCGACTGTGGGCTCTTGTCAGACCGCCTGGGTTGGCGGCCCAGTTCTACTACTGAAAAAGTCTGCTTAGGAGGCTGAGCATGTTACTGAAGCTCTCGGGGCCTCAGTTTCTCTTCTTCCAGGTTTGTTCTTAGTGTTAAGTGAAAATCTTTGCAGAGCGGGCACATGGCCTGGCACAGTCTGAACACTTAGAAATGTCAGGGGCCAGCCCCGGTGGCCTAGTGGTTAAGTTGAGCACGCTCCGCTTCAGTGGCCTGGGTTCTGTTCCCAGGCACAGACCTACACCACTCTGCTAGCGGCCATGCTGTGTTGGAGGCCCACATACTAAAAAATACAGGAATATTGGCACAGACGTTAGCTCAGGCTGAAACTGCCTCAGCAAAAAAAAAAGAAAAAAGAAATGTCAGCTACTATTAATACCACTTAAGCAAATGCTGGGGTCTTACCTTCTAAGTCTCCTCCCAATAAGGCCAAAAAGGTCTCCCCTCTTCCTCTCTCACCACCACGACTTAGTGTAAGTGCTCAGTGCATGGGGCTAAGGGAACAAGTGAGGCCGATGTGCATGGAGCCAAAGCGTGAGGATTGCATCAAAGATGCTCGGTTCCTGGCCTGAGCATGACCCTCACCTCTCAGTTTACTCATCTGTGAAATGGGGTGGATTATAACACTTCCCATCTCCCGGGTGTGCCTCCAGGACTGAACGAGACAGTGCATGCAAGAGGTGCCCTATAAACTATAAGGTGCTAGATAAATGTCATGAATCTAACAACAGCACCATTCACGAGCACACTCCATACAGGACACTTTGCTGAGGAACGTTTTCCCAGGACCTCAGTGAGCACCCACAATGACCCAAGGAGGTCAGGTCACAGTGTGACCCTCATCCCCATTTTACAGACGTGGAAATTACAGCTCAGAGAGGCGAAGGTGGCTGCCTGACACCAAACAACAAGTATGTGGCTGAGTTGCTGGTTTGCAAGCTCACTCCCCTGCTCCTTGTAGGGGGGCAGCAATAACACAGGACATCAGCTCCCGCGCAAAAAGAACCTCTGTCCAAGGCAGCCAAACTGATTAATGTTTTTAATTAATGCTTTAAAACCACACACATGGAGCAATGTTCCATGGAAATTAAGGAGCTAAAATTTCTAAGTTTCTCCCAGGAGTTGGGCCAGCCAGAGGGAGGGGGTCCTGGGCTGGCCAGGGCGGTCAGAGTGGGAAGGTCATAGCCCGGCCTCAAAGCACTGAGCCCGGCAGGCAGTACAGCACTTCCCACCCATAGAGACTAGCCAGGGAAAAGGAGACTGGGCCAGCACAGGATGACAGGACTCGCGTGGCCACTCCTCCTCAGGAATCCGGCAACCCCTGCAGGAGGGGGAGCAGGGGTGCCGAGAGAGGCCCCACAGGTAGCATGTGCCAGGGTCCTGGACCTGAAGGGTCAGGTAGGTCTGCTCCCAGACCCTCCGCCCTGACTCTGTGTCCCCAGGACGGGACATCTACCTGCTCTGCGGTTGACAGAGATACCCTGCACCTGAGCCAGGGAGCCGTGGGCTTTCTCAGGATGCTGACAGTACTTCCCTGGTGTCGCTAGGGATGGCAGAAGACCAGTGCTGGGCCCAATGCTGTGCTCTGATGAAGGAGGAAGTGAGAGGCAGACTGGGGCCCGACGCCGGCCCCACAGCTGTTGTGCTCTGGGATCTTCTTTGCTCTGCTGGTAGAATTCCAAGTGTGTCACAGTCTCAGAGCGTCTACTCCTCTCCCACAACCCAAAAGGCAGGGATGTATTGTCTTCCTTTCTCCAATGAGAAGGAGAGATACATGGAGTGTGAGCATCAAATAATTAATCACCAGCTCCGCTACGAGCAAGGCCGCCTCAGCATCAGGGCAGCCAGCCTTGAATGCTACCTGGACGTTGCCTGGGCAGTGGGGCTGACGAGCACACTGAGGCAGCCAGACCAGCCACCCTATTAGGCAGGAGCCCTGGGCAGCTCAGCAGGAGACAGAGCCAGCATGAAATGAGCGACTGCACTGGACACCTGAATTGGAAATCATCCAAGTGCCATTCGCTCCCTGCACACAGACCATGGAGGGTGACTGCAGCACCCACAGGAGCAGAGGACAGGACAGCTCCCCCACAAAGCCCCTGAGAGCAGGCCCTGGGCATGGGATGGGCCTGCTCCCCGCTGCTAAAGGCCTCGGAAAAGAACATAAATACACGTACTCCCGTGCCTCTCCTGGAGGGTCAGTAAAGCTGGTGAAAGCCTCCAGCCTGGCTCACATGCTTGCCCTGGATTCTATGAAATCTAGCAGGACTGAACGCAGAGGCAACATGCAGACTCAGGATACAGGCTGCCTGGGTCAGAGCTAGTCCCCACCAGTTAACAGCTGTGCACTCTAGGCAGTCTACTTAACCTCTCTGATCATCATCTAAAAATCAGCGCTGGTAAGGGCAGTTACCTTCCCGGACTGGGTGGGGATGCACTGCAGCATATGTAGAATGCTTAGCAATGATGTTTGGCTCAGAGTCTGCTATTCTCAGTGTCTAATTGCTGTCATTTTTCCTATTGCCTGGCAGGCAGATTAGACAGTTCTAATTGTACCCCAGCTCTGCCACTTCCTGGGAATGTGACCATGGACCAATCGCTTGACTTCCATATGCCTCAGTCTCCTCATCTATAAAATGTGGGCACAACCACCAGCCATATGGGACCACCAAGGATGACAGGGAGTGCAGCTGAACAAGTGATACAGCATGAGCTTTCAAGAATGAAAGTCCCAACCCAAACTGAGGGACATTCTGCAAAGCCACTGGCCTGGACTCCTCAAAAATGTCAAGGGGAAGAACACTCAGGAAACTGCTCCAGAATAAAGGGGGGCCTCGGAGACATGGCCCCTAAATGCCGCTGTGATCCGGAATCGGGAAAAAATACTCCAAAACGACATTATTGGGACAACTTATGAAATTGTGTGTGGCCTGTGGATTAGATAATACAATTGTAGTAGCAAGGCTCAATTTCCTGAGTTTGATCATTACACAGCAGTTATGTAAGAGAAAGTCCTTGTTCTTAGGAAACACACGCTGAATATTTAGGAATAAAAGGGCATGTCTGCAACTTACTCTCAAATGGTTCAGGAAAAAAATTGTGTGTGTGTGAATGGGTGTGTATGTGTAGGGAGTGGGGTGGAGTGAGTTAACAATTGGTGAATCTGGGTATACAGCAGTTCTCTGTATTATCCTTGTAATTTTTTCTGCCAGCTTGAAGTCATATCCAAATAAAAGCTGACCAAGGGCTGGGAGCAGGACAGCAGAAACAGGCCTAAAGGGCTGAGTATGAACCATCCATGCAGGACAAAAACACAAGCCTTTCCCACAAAACCCATGCCACCTTATAGACAAATGTTATGATTTATTGTGTAGAAAACTACAAAGGATAAAACTAAAATGTAATTTGAACCACCACCGCCTCCCACCAAGAAAAAGACATGGACAGCTACTTCCGTTACTACGCCCTGGGGCCAGGCATGGAGGGTCCACATCCTTGCCATCAAGCAGCGAGCCAGGAGAGGCACCCTGGAGAAGGGTAGAGGCAGCATGAACAACCACAGCCAAGGCTGCCTTTCGCTATATGCCAGGCAGAGTTATGAGAGCTGTCTGCATCTTGAGTCACTGGATCCTTCTGAGAACACTTAAATTTAGCAAATTCTATTGTTATCCCATTTCACATTGCAGGAAACTGAGGCTGGAGGGAAGCCCAGGTTTTTATCTGGAGCATGGGTAGGTTGGGATTTGAGCCCAGGCTGCCACCCTGGGATTTCCACAGGCAGAAGGGAGGCAGCCACTCCAGGCCAAAGGGGCAGCCAGCACCAAGACCAGCCCTTCCCGTGAAGCTGAGGCCCCAAGCCCAGTAATGCTGAGGTCTCAACACAGCGGGAAGCTGCGAGGTGCCCAGACTCCATCGTCCCTGTCCTGTGTCCCCCCACCAGCGCCGCCCCAGCAGTGTACACAGCAGCTGTTCAACGCCTGTTTGTAGATGCTCTCACAGACATACATCTTCTTTTCCAAGGAGTTCAACAATGCACAGATGGTCTCCGGGAGACCCAACGAACTGGGGACGTCAGCCTCATTGGGGAGCAGAAACAGGTCTGGGGACAGGGATGGGGAAGGGTCTTCGTTGAAAACCCTCTGATCCCTTCTGGGTTGTGTCTTATGAAGGACTTATCTATTCAAAAAGTTTTTGTTTCTTTTTTTGAATACAAAGGCAGAAAATGAAATTTACCCAGTTACCGTGCGAGCTTGCTCTGGTATGAAGCAGTGAGCCAGGCCATGCTGGACAATGCTGAGTCCTGGTACACAGCTGTCCCTCACTACACATCCTCCTACTTTCAGAGGTGGAGGGACTAGAAGAATCAACGACCGGAAGAAGCAGCAGCACCCATTATCCTTAAGGGTGGTGGATCTGATCACCAAGAGACCAGCCTGTAGGTCCCTGAAACTCCAGAACTGCTGCTGAGGCAATGTGGGAAAGCCACCTCAAGTAATCCCAACAGCTATCCAGCTCCAACATGTGCCAGGAACTGTGCTGTGCTCTCATCCCCATGACCACCCAGAAGGCGGTTGGGGACTCTTATCACTCTTATCAGAAACTAAGGCAGGGGGCCAGCCCTGGGGCGTAGTGGTTAAGTTCACGCACTCCGCTTAGGCGGCCTGGGGTTCGCGGGTTCGGATCCCCAGCATGGACATATGTACCACTCATCAAGCCATGCTGTGGCAGCATCCCATATATATATAAAGTAGAGGAAGATGGGCACGGATGTTAGCTCAGGGACAGTCTTGCTCAAGCAAAAAGAGGAAGATTGGCAACAGATGTTAGCTCAGGGCCAATCTTCCTCACCAAAAAAAAAAGGAAACTAAATTAGGAAAGTGCCTAAGCTCTCTGCAGAAGAGGCTGGCGAGGAGCACAGAAGTCTAGCTCCAGAAACTGGGCTGCTAAACCCTACACTTCCCCTGGGAGGGAGAGTGAGGACCCATCAGTGTCTGATGAGGAAAGGATTTTGAGTCAGAGACTCCTGGGTTCTGGGCCAAGATCCTCCTAAAAGTTGCATGCATGGGTCAGATAGCATTTGGCAGTACTACCTTGGGTGTGGACTAAAGGAAAAAACACATGGGAAAATATTTTGTAAACTGTAAAGTGCCGTGCAAATCTCCCCATTGAAACAGAAAGCGTGGTGGCAGCCTGGGGAAGAAGGCGGCTTCTGGAGGGTCCACCTTACCAGACAGCTTTCCCTGAAGCATGGAAGCATTTCACCTCCTGGCCTTGTACCTCAAAACTTTCCTTTTTGTACCTACATTTACCTTCAACTTTCCCTCACAAACATCCTCTCACCTCCCCTCCCACCCTGGGGATGTTAAATTATTAAATCAACCCCAAAGGTAAATAGTTTTCATTTCTCCAACCCCAAAAACCTCCCTTCCTGCCGGCATGCTTTCGGTCTTGTCACCCAGAACATCAAAGCATTGCTTTCGGTAAAAGCTTCTCAGATGGCTCAGGTGACAAGCGCAGATAAAAACAACCCACCACACACTGGGCTGTGCAGCACCTTCTCGGCGCCCCCCATGGGGAAGCGAGTCAGCTGGGCAGAACTGTAGGGGTAGATGCTTTGCAGAGAGGCAAATGCCCTGCCCCTCCCTCTCCAGGTCCAAATCTGCTGGGTGATCTTGCAAGTCCCATCCCCACTTGGGACCTCTTGCAAACAAAGGGCGTTGGACTGGGCAATCTCGAGGTCTCTTTCAGATCTAAAATTCACTGATTCCATCTCATCCTCCCTGCTCACAGTCTCTACTTCCTGAACCATAATGACAGTTCATTTATATACAGGAAAAAAAAGAGACTACGTAGTTGCTTATACGCTGGGCTGTAGTTTTTGGTGACTCACAGAGGAGAAAATACATATTTCCACTCAGCTCAGAAGAGTGGTCCCTCCATTCTCCAATTACTCAAATGATGTAAAGTCACTGGGCCAATAGGACCCTTGGGGAAGTTCCAGGCTACTGGGAGTTCAAACGTCAGTGAATGTAAGTTAAGCAAGGAATTTCCCACGGCGGACAGGTGCATCAACAGGTGGGCTGGATGGAGATTCCCCTCCCTCCCTGAGAAAACCATCCCTTACCTATTCACTCTCCATCTCAGTAAGTCACTTTCTAGGGAGCCAAGGAAACACTGGTCCAACACTGGCCCAGGGCCCACTTTCCAGGAAGTCACACCCACAGAATGAAGGTCATCTCTTCCAGGAAGCCAATGTTGAACCACCGCCACCCCGAACCCCCTAGATTACAAACTCCATAAGAGCAGCAATAGTGCCTGACATGTAAAAGGAGCTCAAAAAACATTGACAAAATAGTAAATCTTTGCTGAATGATTTAATCACACTGCTTCCATAAAGCTTAAGTAATTCCATCCCCCAAAATACTGGGTGCCTGTTATGTGCTAGACCCTGGGGATAAAACAGTGAACAAAGCAGACATTTGTCCATCCAGCCATCATTCAAAGAAGCTGATGAAAGAGCTGGCAGAAGATGGACCTTCAGCTGTCAGCCCCCTTTGGAGGCTGTCTTGGCTGAAGACAATGACCTTGCTCAAGGTCACATATCCTTCCCAGTGAGCCCACATACAATGACTGATCAACCCTCATCTCAATTCTGGACACTTCTAAAGGTCCATTCCTGCTCCAGGGCTCCCAAGGGGTTGGCTGAGGCCTTTGCTGGGACACTGTCACAACTTGACTTCTCCCTCTGCTCAATCTTGATTTCTCCTCCCTCAGTTTCATAGCTTTGATCACAAAGGCACCCATAATGAACACCTTGCTTACTAATCTACATCTCAGCATCTGCTACCCAGGGAACCCAACCTGCATCAAGAAGGTTCTTATGATTGATGCTCAGGCCCTGTGCCACCAGGATGAGGGCTCTAGGACCAGGATGGCAAACAGACCATTCCTAGATGAGAACTGCTTCTTTGGAGGGCCCTGTTGACAAGGATGCTGGAGCCTGAGTTCAAGGCTACAATCAACGAACGAGAGCTGTGAAGCAGCAAGCATCTGTCATTGTTTTTGTGTGTGGATGAGCCCAGGCCCTTGAGGTAGAGGCTCATTTTCTTCATCTTGCTCCCCCAGCACCCAGTACCGGAGAGGAGCTCAGTAAAACCTCTGCTGAATGATTAGATGATGACTGGATCCATAAATGGATGGATGGACAAACATATTTGGTTGAACAAGGAAGTCACACCTAAAGCAGCCACACAATAAATAAGAAGTACTGATGATGTGGTGTAGGTTAAATTATGCAACTCATGTAAAGTGTTTATCATGGCTCTCAAGGAACATTAACGATGATGATGACAACTAAACCCCTCAGGGAGAACTTCCTAGAGGAGGTGACCTGTGATCAGGAGGAAGGAAATGAGAGGATGGAGGAAGCCACGTGAAACAAGAGAAATGAGACATTAGCATTAGCAAACTGAGTCCTGACTCTGCTCATCAGATACGGAGTAAATAACAACCCCCTCATTACAGGGCTGCTGTGACAGCCCAGTGATGTAAGATGGGGGAAGCCGTTTGCAGCCATAACATCCACCACTCTGAATGTGGGCTATGATGCTCTCATCACCAGCGGAGGCAGCAGCTGACAGGCGGTCCTGGACATGTACTGCAGTTTGGAGACTTAATCCTACAGTGAAAGGAAGCCATTAAGGTTGTGGAACAGAGGTGCTAGGCGACAGCGTCAGAACTGATACAAGATTTCTTAAATAATCCATCCCCTAGGTTGTCAGCAGTTGCTTCCACCCCACAGCGTGCCGTGCTCCTGAGGCAGATGGCGACTTGAGGGGGAGGGGGCGGCAGATGCAGCCTCAGGGGCAGAATCAACACTGGAGAACCCCAAGCCCCAGCCTCAGTCCCCCTAAGAAATGTACGGACCCTGGGGGCCATGCTCATTCAAGCACCCGCCCGACCCACCGAGCATCCTCATTTCTGAGGGTGATGCCCAGAGAAACAGATGGGAGTGCCTGAGGCAAAGGGGAATAAATAGGAGCATGGTGTTTGCACAAACAAGAATAAATGATGAGAATAATGGGAAAGGGATAAAGTTTACTTTGGAAAATTACGAAACAAGTGATGTCACAGAGGCTATCTGTTAAGCAGTATAGTGTATTCTAGAAAACACAGATGCCTATGTTTTCTACTACACATGCTACATGTCCCTGAGCTGGGATCATCTAAAAGGCTAAATGCTGGGGCCATCAGAGGTGGCAGGCAGGGGTGACAACTCAAAGAACCAACCTCCAAGCCAGCCAGGACGCTGCGTGTCAGGTTGAAGGTACAAGTCACAGGGAGGCAGTAAAGCTCAGAGTTGACGCAGAAAGGTTTTGCTACCGAGCGACCTGGGCCGGATCTGAGGCTCCATCACTTCCTTCCTGCATGACCTGGGCTAGGTAGGGCCCACCTCCCTGAGCCTCGGGCCATATCTGAGATACGAACCTACCAGAGCGCCTGTAGGAATGAACACAACCTACCGGAAGCGCCTGTCACACAGCCAGGGCTCAGTAAGTGGACGCTGCTGTCATGTAATCACAGATCAGGGGCCTACAGACGAATCAGGGAGGGCTACCCTTTCCAGCTGCACTCACAAATCCCTAGGGGTTCAAGAGAGTCTCCTGGGAGGCCCTTCCTGGGGGCTCGATGGAGTTGGGGTGGGGGCAGCAGGGGGACCATGACCCCATTTTAACCCAAACAGCTCTGCTTTAATAGTTACCAGCATGAGGCCTGCGTGTAGGTTTCAGTTGTGCCAAAGTGGATTGAGGGCTTTAAGAAAGCACGAAAGCTTCAAACCTTCATCCTCTTACCTCACTCAAGAAAAACATGAAGCCTCAAGAAACCAAGGGGCTCAAGCAAACTCACACAGCAGTCAGCGGCAGGGAAGGGACGCAGCGGGAGACCCTGAACCTCACACAACAGGCAGGTAGTTCAAGGCCTGGGGTGGTCGGGTACATACTCCGAGGTCTGCTGCCCGAAGGTACAAGACTCTCAAGCTGTGGGCTTGGGGTGGGACCCCCGGTGCCTCGGCACCCCAAATGCAAGTCCACAAGCCTCACTCTCAGAGCCTGGTTAAGAGAGCAAAAAGGAGATCAAGTGGAGAATCCAGTTCCAGGCAGAGAGAGAGTGCCCCCTCCACTACCCTAAAGAGGGACAGTCTCCCCCAGGTCACTTCCCAGAACTGAGCTGGGGCTGGACGAAGGGCCCTGCAGGCTGGCCCTCCAGGGGCCCTCGGGCAAGAAGGGGACTTTCACCCACAAATGCCAGGAATGAGAGAGGTAAGGAGCCAAGCAAGAAAAACCAGTCCCTTCCTTGTCAAGAAATCACAGCTCCCAGATACTCCAACGGGTCTTGTCCGAAGTCATGCATGGCTCTCCATCTGCCCACTACGTAGGCCCATCCAAGCAGTTACACAACTTCTCCCCAAGCAGAGAGGATAGAAGAAGAACAAGACGTCTCACAAATGAAAATGCTCTCAAGTGACCACAGGTCAACTGTCAACTCAAGAATCAGCACAAAGGAAGGAAACACTAGCATCAAAGAACAGATGGATCCTACAGAAATTACTCAGAACAGCCACTCATCTCCAGCCTCATCAGTGCCAGGCACTGGTGGGCTTTCCACATGACCACTAAGCCTGAAAGACAACTATACTGTCCCCAAGCGACAGACGGGTAAAAGGAGCCTCAGAGAGCTTCCCCAAGATGCAGTCAGGTTTGAATGCATACTGTATGGAGTGTCCTGTGCTAAGAGTAAGACCCACGTAATAAAGCCCCTTCCCAAGTCTCTCTTGCTTTTCCCCACGTCCTTTCAATTAGAAATCCTTTTTGTAAGGACATTAAATCTGGTTGAGGTCAATTCTATTCAACAAGGAAGACGCAGATTGCCCAGCATGGGAGGGGCGCCAGCAACAGCGATGCTACCATCAGAAATACTATACAGGGGAGTCCTGCTCCAGATAAGGATTGGAAAAGATGATCTCTGAGGTTTCTTTTACCCCTAAGATTCCATAAGTCTAAATGGAAATTCCAATTCACATCCAATTATTCCCTTGAGTCGAATGCAGGCACTTCTACAAATCCAAAGATGTAAGCTTCGCTCTTCCTCAGGGACAACAAGGCTCATTACAATCTATCCTGGCTTCTCCCAACTAGCCTCAGCCTTCCTGGGGAGGAAGGTTCCAGCTGGAGAGGCAGGCGAGGACTCCAGGCACACAAGACAGACAGGCAGAGATAAACAGAGCTAGAGGAGCCCCCGACCCCACAGGATGTTGTGGCGAGATGAAGCAGCAAGAGAAAATCGGAGAAAGCCATCTAGAAACACAAGCAGCACCACAAATAAAGACTTAACGGGAACACACAGGGACTTTTCTTCATTTTTTTTTGACCTAGGAAGCTCAAAAATAGTTGAAAGAGCTGTATCTCAAAGCTTTCTGAAGAAAAATCCTGTCTTGTTCATAAGACAAATCTAGGGGGACGAGTGTTCAGTTTGAAGTCATTGAGACGACAAGGGCCAGTTCAGATTTCATGCCGAACTCCATGACGGGAGTGAGGAGCAGAGTTTCCATCCCAGCC
This sequence comes from Ceratotherium simum simum, assembly GCF_057802395.1. NCBI lineage: Eukaryota > Metazoa > Chordata > Mammalia > Perissodactyla > Rhinocerotidae > Ceratotherium > Ceratotherium simum. The sequence goes on from NC_141922.1 coordinate 14,579,555, forward strand.
TTCAAACTCAGGAGCCAGTGTGCTCATCAGCCGTTCACACAAAGGCTCCATTTCGAAGATCTCTCATTTTAAGCAAAGGCCGCACTGCAACCGCCTCAACTTGAAGGCGTCCGCATGGAAAGGAACGAACATGGCTGGTGCAGCAGCCAAAATCAGCATTCCCAAAGAGAGTTAGTAAACAAGCAGATGAAGAAAAAAAAATTGGCCCTATTAAGGATAAAAAAGTATAAATTTAACAAGAGACTGTTTTTGCATCTATTGAATTATAACTTTTTTAAGCTAATAATACCCAGTGTCGAAGAGGCTGTGGTAAATCTGGCATACCCACATGTTGATGGTGGCAGTGTAAACAACCTTATTTGAAAGTAATTTGGCAATATGGGTCGAGAGTCATAAAACTGTTCCTTTTGACTCAATAATCCTTCTGCTGAGAATTTGTCCAAAGGATTTTCCAAGAAGAGAAGACTTATATGCACAAAGATGTTGATAGCACCCTCAAGTATTACAGCAAACTACTAGGAACCTTCATTTTCAACAACAGAGATGCTCTTTAAAAATGATCATTAGTAAGGCGCTTGAAGAAAATGGAAAAATGCTTATCATATAATGTCAGATAAAAAACAGATCACAAAATATTCCCTACGTCTGTGCCTATATAAAACCCTAAGTTAATGTATGGACAGACATATCAGATATCTGAAAACAATCTGACTGGTCAAAAGGAGATGGTTATTGATTTTGTTTTCTTGTCCATTTCCATTCTTGGGAGTTACAATGCTGTTTCTGCAATAAAGGACAACAAATATCGATGATGATGATGATTTTATATGGGTAAAACTTCAATAACGTACAGAAAAAAATGGGGAGAACTCTGGGGCATCAGAAACAGAACTCAGGGTAGGAGAAATTATCAAACCCCAGAGGCCTTTGAGGATCAAGTCAAAGAAACGTGATCTTTAATCAGAGAATGGAAAATGTAGGTACCCAATGGGTCATATATTAGCGACGTCAGTCTTCCAGCCCCTCGGTGCATCCGGCTGTATCTGATCATCTCAGCTTGGTGAGGTTCAGTCTTCCTCCCCACCACGCCCACAGTGCTTACACAGGAATAGAAAAACCCAGATCTGTGTGTATTTAAATGCGCATCCTCCTAAAACATAAAACCCTGCTGAGAGGCCTAGAAATAATTTAAATACTGATTTCCTAAACTAAGTCTTTTTCAAAAAGGCAACTTGAACCAGTTTCTACACGTGGTGCTCGAGGTCATATGGAACTTTCGTTCTCTATGGGGGGGACCCAGGTGGGATTTCCAGTGTGGACAGCAATCTCAATGAACAGCTGTCTCCACTGACGGTCCGGGCAGGGGCGGTCAAGTCAGCAGTCAGGACTTCGGAGTCACAGGTAACCTGAGTCCAGTCCCGACTTCAACTCTTCCAGCCCTGTACCTTTGGACATGTAGTTCACCCCCGTGACCTCAGTTTTTGCATCCGTAAAATGGGGATATTTCAGGACCTTCCTGAAAGGGGTGTGGTGAAGATGAAGAAAAACGCACACACTCAGCAAGGCGCCTGGCAGCAGCAGGCACTCACTAACTGGTGGCTCTCTCCATTATTCTCATCTCCTAGTCTCCTTGTCTGATGGATCTGACTGAGGTCTTCATGAACCACGCATGCGCATGAGGCACGTGCGAACGACCCAATGCAATTCCACTCTAGCTGACATTAGAGTCACCTGGTTACTTCAAAAAGCACAGGCACCCCGGTCCCTCCTAGCACAATATCAGATTCTCTGGGGGTGGGACCCTAGCACAGCTATTTTCTAAAGCTGATCCCACTGTGTCACTGGGCTGGGGCACATCTAACTCAGGCAAGAGCAACCAGTGACTTCTCCTCCAAAACCCCACCCCCAGGAGAGCAAGAGGGGAGAGTTTTCCTTAACTTATTTAGGCCATGGTTCAATAGCTCCTCTTGGAACTATCAAGTGCTTTCTGAGTGACTGGCTAATGGCAAGGGGTTCCCCCACTCCCTGCCCTCCTGCTCAGCCCAGTAATGCCCTGCAAAGGAGGGAGGCGGGCCAGCTGGAGCAACCTGCCCCACAGAGGCCACTAAGAAGCATCTGACCAATATGAGCAGCAACCCGGATGGGACAGGGCTGAACCAAAGTCCCTGGGGCCATCGCTGCTCAAACCTGGTCTCCTTCCCACCTTGTGTACAGACTTCCTGTGTGTCTCTGGCATAGTGACAGCAGATGGGCACTAACAGGCCTTCATGGGTGCACTGCATCTCTGGAGGGAGCAGGTGTGAAGGCAGGAGGACCACATCTGTGAGGCTGGGCGCCTGCAGACCCTCATCTGTGAAATGGGCATAACCCTCCCTGCAGGGTTGCTGCGGTTGAGACGCCAGGTGCCCAGTGCAGGCTCAGCAAAGGCTCTCAACCAACGTGGCGGGAGCTGTGGTTGGCATGAAGTGTCCCTCACAGGAGACATGGGGCCACTCTTCCTGGGCGAAACATTAACCCTTCACCCCCAGCGCACAGGCCTCCAGGCCTTGCTGCCCCCAGCTCAACCCTGGGGTGCAGCAACAGCTGCTAAAGGGAGTGCAGGGCTCCCCCGGAGCAGGATGCCCTGCCTCTCCCCAGGGAAGGGAACAGCACCACCGCTCTCAGCCCACCTTCTCCAACGGTGGCCCGAGTGGAAAAGGGGCTTGCTGGGCCATCTTCGGCACTCTCCCCGGCCCGGAAGTCTCATTTTGCAAGACTATTCAAAAGCCAGGACACTGCTCTTCCCTTCCCTATTCCCAAAGAACCCTTGATAAATACTTCCTGAGCCTCAATAACAATAGTCCACATTTCTGTCACACTGACAACTGGCCAAGAACCTTCCATGCACATTACACACAGTAACTCCTGTAACCTTCACGATAGCCTCTGCGGTCGATGCTATTCTTATCCACATTTTACAGATGAGGAAACCGAGGCATGATAGGTCAGCTACCTTGCCAAAGGTCACACAGCAGAGCTGGATCTTGCAGCCTCGCGAGTTCCAGAGTCTGGCTCTGCTGTGCTACACCACAGCGCCCTGGCTCAAAGGCTGCTCCTTTCTTTGATTCCTCCCTCAGGTCAAAAACATTATTGGGCTCCTGCTGCATGCCAGCCCAGGGCAGGGAGCTGGAGACACTCCATGGGAAAGGACACAAGCTGCCCTCTCAAGAGCTCAGCTGATCCAGATATTCCTAAACCCCTCACAAACAATCCCGAACAGATCAAGGACTCCCGAAAACTTCTCTAAGCAGTGTGGACCTGGGCCACCTCCTGCGGAGGCTGGGCACGGGGCAGGGTCAGTGGGGCACGTGGCTTCAGGGGGCAGCCTGTGGGGTCAGGAAGACCTGGGCGTGAATGCCAGCTGCTCCCAGAGGCGCTGTGTGTGACCTGGACACGCCCCTCTCTGGCCCTCATCTGCAGAGCACAGATAATAATAGGACCCCGCCCAGAGCTGCTCTGAGGGGTAAATGGGAAACTCTGCAGAGTGCTCACAGCAAGCAACCGGGAATGTCTGCACTTGACCAAATGCCAGTCTGAAGACATGAGCCGTTGGGTGGTCAATGTCTCACTCAGAGCCGCTGAACTTCAGGGCTGGGGTGCGGAGGCCAGAAGGGGCCCCAAAAGGTATCCAAGAAGGGTCCCAGCCTGAGATGGATGGGCAGGTGTTAGGTAGGTCTGAGAAGCCCCGCAGCCAAAGAGAAAGGCATGAATTAAGATAAGGAGGTGGGATAGCCAAGGGTGGGGTTACCAGCTGGTTGAAGCAAACTATGGGCTGGAGAGTGGGATGCCTAGGACAGGGAAGAACAGATTGCAGCAGGTTTAATGACAGATCCCACGACACTGTAAATGCCCAATAATAGAGTGAACGAGAGAGAGATGCCACATTATGCCAGCAGAGGCAAACATGCAAGTGCGTCTATAAACTCGCAACTGGAGGCTCTAAATGGCATCTGGGAAAGCTCTCACCATCCACAGGATGGGATTCCCTTCTACCCTAGTCTCCTGGGGCTGCCACCACAAAGTGCCACATGCTGGGTGGCTCACAACAACAGAAATCTACGCTCTCAGTTCTGGAAGCTGGAAGTCCAAAATCAAGGTGTCAGCAGGGCCATGCTCTCTCAGAGGGCTCTGGAGAAGAATCCTTGCTTGCCTTTCTCCTAGCTTCTGGTTTGCTGGCAATCCTTGGTGTTCCTTGGCTGGTAGATACAGTCATCTAATCTCAGCCTCCATCTTCACATGCCTTTGTCCCCGTGTGTGTGTCTGTGTGCCTCCTTTCTCTTATAAAAATACCATTCATTGGACTTAGGCCTCACCCTACTCCAGTATGACCTCATCTTAATTTGATGACGTCTGCAAAGACCCTACGTCCAAATAAGGTCACGTTCACAGGTACCAGGTTAGGATCTGAACCTACCTTTTTGGGGGACACATTCAACACACTACACCCCCTTTACCACAACCTCCCAGATACGCTCCACTGGTCAGCTTTCACCTAAGCCAGCGTCCAGGCTAGCTGTGACCTCCCAGTGTCTTCACTTAACAGGGACACACAGGGTTCTAACGCAGAATCCCTGATGGAGCAAAAATGCACAGCACATTTGTAAGATGAGAGAAGCTGCACCAGCCAACCTGGACCTCATCTCCAGGAACTCCTGGATGCTGCACTCACATCAGTATGGCCTTGGCTTCCTAATGGTATTTTTGAAAGGTGGCTGCCCCCACCCCACCCCACAGCTAGCCCAGAGCTCTGCACTCAAGAGGCACCCAGATCCAAGATGTCTGGACAACAGAGGTCCCCAGACCTGTACCTGTTGGAAAGGACAGGTGAGCACAGATCCTATGCCCTAAGAGGCCAGGCAAGCAGGTATCACTGAAAAGGGGTTAATGCACTCCTGGGTGTCTGCAGGACCCTCCACATGGTTCTGACAGATCCAGAACTTTCCCAAGCTGCTGTCTGGAAAACTCTGTGCCATCTGTTTGTGCAATCAGCCAGGCAGTCCTTCCACAAACATTTCTCAAGCTCCACTCTCTTGTGCATGATTGTTAGCTGGGCACAAACATGAGCAAGGAAGGAGAGGACAGAGAAGGAACGGGCGCTCCAAGGTCACAGGATTCCAGGGCCTTCAAACCCCAAGGTGCCCTCGCAAGGAAGCACTCAAGCATACCACAGGCATCAATAAATGTTAGTTGTGGTAAACTGACCAGACAGACTTTTCCAGTCCATAAATGAGGCACATGTGCTCAAATATTTTTTAATGACCAGCTGTGTGACCTTGGGCAAGTTACAGGACCCCCACGAGCAAGCTCATCTCCATATCTAGATCTATGAACCTGAGATTAAAAGGAGCCTTGAACTACTTGGCATATTTTTCCTTTTTGTCTTTATGGCAGGAGAAGTAATGACCAGGTAAGCTGTCCTGCCTTAGGAGATGTCTCAAAGCAGGCTGGAGAAGTAGGATGTGAACCCTCCCTGAAGTGGTCTCATTCTCAGCAGGGCCATGGAGCACATTCTGGGCCCAGCTGGACCAAGCCTTGTCTTAGGGGCTGGGCTGGGCCATGCACAGATCCCATGGTTCTGTCCAGAACACACACCGGATGAAGAACATCCCCCCTTCTCAGGGCTGCCCCAATGCTAGAATCTGTCATTTTTCTTCCTTCCTACCAGTATTGTATTGCGAGCCTACTTTATGCCCCATATGGGGGCTGAGGGTTAGGGTGAGAGGCGAGCAGACAAAGACCCAGCCTTAACAGGACTAATTGCAGGGGCCTCTCCTCCCTCTACCCCTTCTCCAAGCCCACCAGGAGCTGATCCCCCTCCTTCCCGATGCATTGTCCAGTTCACTCCTGATCTTCCGCAAGAGGCCCCAGGTCTAGTTTCCATTCAAAGAAAGGCCCTGCCCTCCTTCTGACCCCTCCTTTGTCACAGAGGTGGATGCGAATTCCTGTAAAAAGCACTCAACCTACAATCAGCCTGGGGCGATGTTCCAGGAGCTTCCAGAAACGAACAATCCTTACCTGAGGAGTTGTCAGGTGGCCCACCCTCCAATTAGTCTTCCAGAGCAGGCATCAGGGGGTTCCCTTCTGCAGGTGAGGGGTGGGCCTGGCTCAGCCGGCCAGCACACCTGCGGCGGCACAGGGAGACCTGTGATGGAGGGAAAGGAGTCTGAGCACGTCCCAGGGAGACAAAGGAGGAAGACACTCTGAAGTCCCCACCAGCAGGTGCTCCCTGCTGTGAACCTAAAAGAGACAAGGTGGAACCCAACAGCCAAGCGGTTTCCACAAAAGTCCTTCCTATGCCCCACTATGGCCTGAACTTGACCCTGACATCCCACCTGAACCAGAGCTCAGAGCCCAAGAAGGGGCGATGAGCAGGTACCACCCGGAGCTTCACCTAGAGGCGCTCAGAATCGTCAGCCAGCCCTTAACTTGGGAGCACCGTGCTCAGAACCAAGAAACTCCTTAGAGGCACGAATTGAGAAGTCAGGTGGCCCCAGAACTCCAGACTGAGCCATCCAATGGGGCAGCCACGAGCCATGTGCGGCTATTTAAATTTAAATAAGTTAAAATGAGTTCTTTAAAATGGCCATTCCTTAGTCACATGTGCCCAGGGGCTACTGTATCAGACAGTGCAGGTGACAGGACATTTCCATCAGCATGGAAAGCTCTACCTTGCTCCAGAGGCTCTCTCTGCCTCCAGAAGTGAAACAAGACCCACCACCTCTCTTCCAGGCCCCAGTTTACACCCAGCTTCCCAGAAGCGTAGTGGAAAATACCTCCACAGGGAAAGAAGTGGGTGATTGCTGAGAAATGAAGGCAAGAACAGTGGATGAGAGTCCTAGGATTTGAGGCCAGAGTGCAGCTCTGCCACTTACCAGGAGTGTGACTCCAAGCACATGAGTGTGTCCTCACATCATCTTTGAGTGCCTCTGCTTCCTCATCCATATATAGTGGGGGGCGACACGCTCCTTGCCTCTGGACCATTAAGTGACTCCATAACCCGGGTAAACCCAACACATAGAGCGATCGTATGGAAACTAACACTGCCATTAAAGTTTGCATTCTCTGAGATACTACCGTCATCCTTCTCTTCTTATTATGAAAACTTTACCAGCTACATCAATCCATCAGAATTTAATGGGGGCCGGCATGGTGGCGCAAGCAGTTAGGTGCGTGTGCTCCGCTGCAGCGGCCCGGGGTTCTCTGGTTCGGATCCCCGGGGGCACACCGACGCACCACTTGACAAGCCATGTTGTGGTGGCGTCCCATATAAAGTAGAGGAAGATGGGCATGGATGTTAGCCCAGGGCCAGTCTTCCTCAGCAAAAAGAGGAGGATTGGCATCAGATGTTAGCTCAGGGCCGATCTTCCTCACACACACACACACAAAAAAAGAATTTAATGGGCCTCTTAGTAATGACATTTGATTTCATGCAAACCAAGCAAGCTACCTCTCAGTACGCCACCTGCCAAATCCCTAGAACTAGAATTGCAATTCCAGTTGTCCAGTCACCAAGAAGACACAATGGAAGCTCTTTAAAGCCTCAAGCACTAGGATACCAGGTGACCTTGCATGGCCTGCTTATCTCCCGCGGTCCCTGCTCTGCGCCCAGCACTGGATACAGCTGACCCACCAGACACGCTGCTCCTTTGGGTCCGAGACCTTATCCGCCTGAACAGTGCCTTCTAAGTCAGTTTCAAAACCCAGAGCAGGCGTTGCATGTCTTGGGATGTGCTCCCAATTCACACCCACGGGAGCCTAACCCCGATCTCCTCAGTGACCCCCCCGTGCAAGCTCCCGACGGCACTGTCCGTCCCACCACTGGGCTCCTGGAGGCCCCTCACCTTGCTCAGGGCCTGGCACGGAGGGGGCCTCCACATGGGGCTCTCCAATAAAATAAACGGAGACGAAATAGACACAATCAAAAGGCAGCTGCCAACTCCTGGGCATGGGGCAGAGGTGAGGACACTCAGCTGGAAGGGGCCAAAAGTCAGCGGGGGGAATCGTCTTCTCTAAATAATCCCAATTGCATGAGGAGGGCCGCCACCCATGCATCAAGGGCAGGGAGGAGAGAACAGGAAGGGTCCCCCGGAACCCCGGGTGGCTACCGGTGGCTGAGCACAACTGCATCCTCAGCAGCCTTCCCGTGACTTTGCCAGGAAGATGCCACCTTCCTGGTGACGATGTGCTTATTACCTGAGACTTTTCAAAGCAGTGCCAGGGCCTGTAGGGGACTGAGTGGTGGCACCCTCCAAAAAAAGCTCTATTCCCTGGAACCTGTGAATGTGACCTTATTTGGACAAAGGGTCTTTGCAGATGTAATTAAGTTAAGGATCTTGAGATGGGATCATCCCAGATCAGGGTGGGCCCTAAATCCAATGACAGGCGTCCTTTTAAAAGAAGAGGAGAGACAGACAGAGAAGGCCATGTGACGGCAGAGGCAGAGATTGGAGCAATGCAGCCACAAGCCAAGGAACGCCTGCAGCCCCCGAAGCTGGAAGAGGCAAAGCAGGATTCTCCCCCAGAGCCTTCAGAGGGCGCATGACCTTGCCGACACCCTGACTTGAGGCTTCTGGCCTCCAGAACTACGAGAGAATACACTTCTGTGGTTTTAAGCCATCTAGTTTATAGTCATTTGTTTCCGCAGCCCCAGAAAACTAATACACGGAGTTTGCCTCCAGCGTGGGAAGGAAGCCAGGTGCTGACTCAGGATGGAGGTCTGAAGCCCGATGGGGCCCAGTGCCTTCTGCGGACCCCGTCACCCAGTTCCAGCTCCATCAGTGCCTGGGCTGCCGGCTGTGCACCCTGCGAGCCAAGGACAGGAGAGTGCATGAAGGCATAACCAAGAAATACTTCTGAAGGAAGGAACTCTGACAGTGAGGAGCAAGACCACTGTGGGGGACAAAGCACCCCAAGTCTGGGAAGGATAACTGGCAGAAAGCGCCCCCTCACAGAAGCTGCTCCCCTCGGACCTGGCTCAGGTGCACCTTTCTTAGCCCACCCTCTGTCAGTCTCCCCGCTGCCTGTCCTGTAGCCCCGGGCTCATCCTCACCACACTGCTCCTTCCACCTGCTGGTTGCCCTTCTCTGACTCAGGCTGAGTTTTCCCCTCTACTGGCTGTGAGCTCCCTGAGGGTGGGGACGCTCCCATTCCCACTGGTCACCCAGCCCTCGACAAGAGTTACCGGAAGAATAAATAATCCCAGAACCGGAAAGTCTCTTTCCAGTTGGAGATATTTTTAATCCAACTGCTCACTCCACATACGCGCAAACTGAGGGTCAGAGGAGCAGAGGGAACTGCCAGGCCTGGGCCCCAGGACGCCCAGACCAAAGGCCTCGCTGGCCTCTGCTTCTGGCCCAACACAGACTTCTTGCCAGATCAGCTTCCTCCCCAAACAGATCATTCCCTGATGTGTACCAGGACCTAAAACAGTGTCTGGCCCATAGTAGGTACATGGTGAATACGTGTTGAATGAACATTTGTTAAATGACCCCAGAACTCAGAGGATGGGTCTGCAAAGTTGGTCTTAATATTGTAAAGGCTGCTCATAAACAGGGACTTCTGAATGGAAAAATAAAAATTACCAAAGGGTACTAACTCCCTCTGGGTTCATACTTCTGGGAACTTCTCTGCCACATTTTTCCTCTGAGAAGGCAGGAAGGGCTGAGAGGAGCAGGAATTGAAACCTTTCCAATAACAACTGTAATGCAAATAACAGCATTCATTCACTCACCAAACATGCACCAAGTCTTACTAGGTCTGGACTGAGAGAGGCACTAGGAGCCCAGAGATGGCAAACCCATCGCTGACTGCACAGGATGCACCGCTGAAGCGCGAGAGCAGGCAGTTTACCAGGGCAGGTGGTGAGAGATGGAAGAGAGTCCAGGGCCCTGGGGTAAGCCTGGGGGAGTGGCAGGAAGGCTGCCTGGAGGTGGCGGTGGACCCCAAAACTTCAAAGATGCACTGGGGGCACCTCCAGAAGGAAGAGAGAGCTGCCAGGCCGGGTGACACCCAGATTCCAAAGGAGAAAGAGGGGAGCAGTGAGCCAGGTCAGACTCGGATCCCACAGGTCAAAGGTCTACTCTCTCCCAAACACCCCCTCTTCCCTGACCACCCCAAAGGGGATCTGACACCAATCACCCACCTGTAAGTCTCAGTCTGCTCCTCTGGGCAAGAGGGACACTAAAATGGAGAAGAATTCCCATAAGATAAGAAAAAAATCCTGAGCCTGGAATTTAGGAGACACAGGTCCTAGCCCCTAAGAGGGGCTGTAATCCTCAACCCTGTTATCTATAAAATAAGGTGATAGCAAAACTAGATGATCTTTAATGTTGTGGCAGAAATAAAAAAATTCAATGAGTTGATTACACCCCTCGTGAGGTGCTGGCTTAAGGATGAAAAAGTAAACTATATGTTAAAAACCAATTAAACTGTAAAGCGGTGGAAATGAGGATAATGTGAGGAGTAACAATCTCCTAATTTTGCGGCACCCTCCCCGTGAGCCAGGCGCCGTGCTCAGAGTTCCACATTCACTGTGTCCTCCAGAACCACTAGACCGTCTCCTACACACACACACACACACACACACACACACACACACACACACACCCCAGCATTTCCTAGCACAGTGCACGGCATCAAATCCATGCGGAGGCCTACGCCAGACACGTGGCAGCACATGTAATTCCTTCCTTCCTATAATTCCCCAAGCTCATCACACACACGTTCAGGGGATTCTCCCTCTGCGGGGTCTCTCCAATCCATCCCCGTCTCCACCAGGTCAGGCCCCATCAGCACTCCCACCAACTTCAGGCCCCCTCTGATTTTGTCTCCGTAATGCTCCGAGGGTGAGCTTTCCGAAATGCCAACCTCACCCTCTCACGTCCTTGCTTAAAACTCACACAGCTGTCTGGTGCCCTTAGCACAAAGTCAAAATGGTCTCTCCAGGATCTGCTCTCTGCTTACCTGTTCCCTCTTTCCTCCTGCCTCTTCTCTGGGCTAACCCCTTCCTTCCCTGACCACCCAAGTCCACACCGTGGGACCCTCTGTGCACTCAGATGCTCTGCTGTGATTACCTGATCTCTCATCCAAATCTCCCCCGCCAGGAGACCAAAAGTTCCCCACAGGTGAAAAGCGTCCTACTAATTTCTGTCCTCCCAGAATGCAACACGGTACCTGGCCTGTAGTATATGCTCAATTAAAACTACTGCAGAATCAGGAGCATCCTGCATTTTGAACTGTTGTAACAGTGATATCCCCATCAGGATTTTTTTTAAAAAACAGAAAACAGTTATCTACGCCTCAGTTTTTGCATCTGCGAAGTGGAAACAGACTCCAGAACAGAGCAGACGGGAAGGAAGTACCTCAAAGCAAGCCCTGAAGAGGCCTCCAGTGATAAGTGTTCTCCTTCCCTATCTTCAGCTTGCTGATTTCCCTATCAGGTTGCATTCCTCCAGAAGGCTCATGGGTGACAGGCTCTGCCACAAAGATCCTATCTCCCACCAACCGAACTTCAAAAGCATCTTTATCTGTAGCCCCCACCTCAAGGAAGGTCAATTCCTAACTTCTCTGGGTAATCCTTTTATTCTGGGTCTGCCAGGCACACCCACCCAGCCTTATCTGCAACGTCCCCAAGCTGTTGTCTTTCCAGGAAGGGTGTCTCCTATCTACCGACCTCCAGGAGGCCAGAGACCAGGGAGGCAAATGGAAGTGAGGGCCACCAAGGCCCGATCCTGGTTCCTGCCACAGGCCTGCCACCCTCCAGCTGTGCGACCTGGGACCAACCAGCCCATCTCCCTGGGGCTCAATTTCCCCCGTTTTCCCCTCTGTGTAAGGAAGCGGGTGGACTCAAGGCCTTCCAGCTTGGAAACTGCAATAAAAATAATAATTTCAAAGTCTGGGCTGGATAGGCTGAATTGATACCATGACTGCCTATGTTATTAATCCCTTGTAGAAAGTGGGCAACTGTTAAGGAGAAGGAAATCAGGGATGTTTCCAGGAATTCTGGTATCCTGGGTTTGCCGCAGATGACAAAATCGCCAAGTGCAGGAGAGCCTTTCCAAGAACTGCTTGCTGTGTCTGGGCAAGACCAGAGTAGGTGCAGAGACTCCGGGGAGAGTGAGCATTAGGGACAGTTAAGTGAAGGCCAGTTCCCTGCTCCCGGAAACTGAGCAGCCTAACAAGACTTCTGTAGGGGCCTCTTCTGTATTTTCGTCTGAGGGTGGCAGGGAAGAGGTGAGAGCCAGGCAGAGACGCAGGTGCCCGGGCTCCTGAGGGGCCAGCCGACCTCTGTCCTAACCCCCTTCTGCCACGGCCCACCTGGCTTGTTCGCAGCTCCTTGAACCTCAGACGCTGAGTAGCTTAAACAGAGAACGTCTATGATAGCCTAACGCAGCGCCTGGCACAGAACAGGCATCGCTTCCTGCCTCTTTCCTTACGGAGTTTGCAGTGAGCAGAGTGCCTCTGAGTGCAGGCACTGGGTCTTGCAACTTCTGTATCTCCGGAATCTAGCAATACTTGGAAGACAGTAGTTGCTTAATAAATACTCAGTAAATGCATAACTAAGATGAAAACATAAGACAGGAAGCCATCCCAGAACCGACATAAAATATATTCAAATGGCTGAGCACTCAGGAGACGTTCCCCATCCCCTCCTGCCCTTCCTCCTTAGAGCCTCGAGGTGCCCCCCAGGCATGGATCTGTCCACCTGGGGCCCCCCCACCCCACTCCACCCAATAGTTAGCCTTAAAAGGGAGGGCAGGATGGGCAAAATGTGAGGACTCAGGCTACTGCTGGGTTCCAATCCTGGTGCTGCTGATCACAAGCTCTGAGACCAAGGACAACTTTCTGAGTCCTCAATGTCCCCATTTCAATAGGACCTCTTCATGGGGAGTTGTGAGGACTCCGTGAGTTCATACACATACGGTGCTTAGAATTGGGCCTGGCACAATGGCCTGTAGATTACGATTATGATTCCTACCACTGCTATTCAATGCCAGGGCACACAATCACAGTTCTGGAGTCACAGAGCAATGGAAGGCACACATCCCTGATTCTACATCACAGAGGTCAAGACACACTTGAACTTTGGGAGTGGAATCCAAAACCTTCAGGTCAAATCTGGGCTCTCCCCCATGTGGCCTCTGGCACATTACTTTCCCTCTCCGAGCTTCCGGCTCCTCCTCTGGAAAACAGATCATAAACGCCCTCTGTCTTCCCCAAAGGGAGGATCGAATAAAACAGAAAGCATGACGCTTTCTAAGGTTGGTACCATAGGTGCCAAATAATTATATTTATTTAAATGGATGAATTACAACCTCCCCACCCTTAGGTCAATCAGCCAGCCAACCCCCCTGTACGTTCCTGTTTGATTCCTCGTCCATGCCCCCCAGCTCAGCCCCAGCCATTCCCATCTGTCCCCCCACCCTTCCTGTTAGGAGCACTCAGCTTTGATCACCCAGCTGGGCTTTTGGTGCCAGGGAATTAGAAATGGCGGCCAAGATCTGAGAATGTATGCACCCACGGACTGCACAGCTGCCCCCACCCCGGGGCCTTGCCCAGTGGAACACGGAGCAGCAAGGAACCTAGAAGCTACACTCCTCACTCCCTGTCCATCCCCTCTCTGCCCACACCACTGCCCGCCCACCTGTGTGCAGCTTTGGAGATCACAGCAGCATCAGCTACACAACGCATGATGCCACCCTCGGAATGAGACAAGCACGGGCTTAACCGCACACGACAGCATGGGCAACAAAGGCAGACCTCCTGGGTTTGAATCCTGGTGCTGCCATGTAAAAGCTGTGTGACCTTGGACAAATGTGTCGACCTCTCTGTGCCTCCATTTCCTTAGCCACAAAATAAGGATGCTAAATAGCACCTTCCTCTGACGGTTGCTGTGAAAATTAGCTCATTTCTGACCAGTGCCGGCATTCAGTAAGGGCCGTGCAGACAGCAGCTCTGTTGCTGTGATCGGTGACCTACACGCACACTTAGATGAAGATGAGAGATCTGAGAAGGTATCTGCGGAAAAGGCGGCAGGAGTGGAAGAAAGAGGGTGTCGAGGCTAGGTGTCCTCGCCCCCCAGGCATCAGGCTCTGGACAGGGAGCTGGGGTGTAGCTCCAGAGACAAGCAGCTGAGGCACCGGGCAGAGCAGAGGGAGGGGAAGGAGGCGAGGGGAGAACAGGCAGATTCACAGCATCCACCATGGGTGCCACTCCCAACACGACCCCATTATAAATATGACAGCACATTCTTGTCCCTGTTTCATAGACGAGGCTCAGAGAGGCCGTGCAACTTGCCTGAAGCACACAGAATATCGGGGTTTTGAACCAAGTGCGTTCAAGGCACTCACTCTCGTGATGGCTGGGGGAGCGGGGGGGACTTTCAAAGGAATGAGCTGTGTGACCCTCAGCAAGTCACTGCTCCTGAGTCCCAGCCCGATCACCTATAAAATGGAGACTGTGCCCCACCCCCCGACCCCACCCACCTCCCCCCCCAGGCCTGCAGAGGACACATTTAAAACCACCTCTGAAACCTGAGTCCGAGGAGGGGTTCATATCACCAACTGCCACTGTGAGCTATTCCCAGGGCCTGGGAGCAGAGTGTGGATTCTGCCACCCCCCAAGCTGTGCAATCCTGGGCAAGTTACTTGACATCTCTGAACCTTGAGCTTCCACATTTGCAAAATAGGGATGCTAGGAATAGCTAAAGTACAATTAAACAGTGGTTGAAAAAGCTCTTCGAAAAGCATTAAACACCGCGCAAGCTAAGCCAGTAATACTGGTTAATTTCTATAGAGAGGAATAAAAAATAATGATGGTGGTGATGATGATAACAACAGTGCCTACCATGAGAGTCAGGCCTATGAAATGACTATTCTTAAAAGAGCCCAACTGAATAAACAAGAAGGAGCTTCTACAGAAAGGTGAGTTCTAGCTCAGGTTCAAAGCAGACTCTGTTTTCATCTTTTTCAGAGAAATGTAGGACTTAATGAAAAAATTAAACTGAGGGCTGTGTCTTCCCTTTGCCAGGGAAGATGGAAAAGAGGCACAGTCCTCTCCGCTGCCATAGCTCCCTGCCTGTCCCTACACAGTCTGGAAAGACAGACCAGGCTCTGTCCAGAGCAAACACAGCGGCCTGATGCTCCCACCTTGCCAGCCAAGAGCCGGCCTTTGATGGCGCTGGATGAAGGAGGGCCGCCCACTCGCGGCCACTGCTACCGCCCAGCCCCGCCAGCCTGGCTAGGCACTGCCCTTCCTGGGGGACAAGCACTAGGACTCACCCTGGAGCAGCTGAGTGCTGGGGCCAAAGCCAGGGCCCTCCCCACTTGAGCGTGGGTCCCGGATATCTTCCCACATTCCATTGTAACACACCGCTGTTGTTGACTCGCTGTCTACGTCCAGAGCTCCTCAAGGACACTGTCCCAGGCAATCTCTGTCAAGAGGTGGTACTGAGCAGTGAGTAAATTCAGCGCTCCAGAGCCCAGCTACCCGGGCTCAAAACCAGTCCTTGCACAAACTAACTGGGTACCATGGGCAAGTTACTGAGCCTCTTTGAGCTTGGTTTTTAATTTGCAAAACAGAAATGATGATAACAGACTCAAGCAAAATTCCAAAATCTAAGAAGCTCTCAAGACCAACATTTTTGGTAATTTTGAGTCTTGACTTAAACTAGCATGAGGTTGTTTATTGATTTTATTTATCTCACTTGGTATAAAAATTAATATATTTCCCTATAGAACTCTCAAGATTTGGTTAATAGCACTGCCCCAGACACATGGTGTATCAGTTTCCTAAAGCTGCCATAACAAAGTTCCATACACTGGGTGGTTTTAACAACAGAAATTTATTTTCTCATAGTTCTAGGGGTTAGAAGTCCACAATCAAGGTGTTGGCAGGGTTGGTTTCTCCTGAGGCCCCTCTCCTCGGCTTGCAGGTGGCTGTCTTCTCCCTGTGTCCTGACGTGGTCTTTCCTCTGTGCACCCACAACCCTGTGTCTCTGTGGGTGTCCCAATCTCCTCGTATAAGGACACCAGTTAGATGCGATTAGGCCCACCCTAACAGCCTCTTTAACTTAATCATCTCTTTAATGGCCCTCTCTTCAAATACAGTCACATTCTGAGGGGCTATGGGTTGGGACTGAGACATATGAATCTGGGGGGGGGACACAGTTCAGCCCATAACACAGGGTATGAGATGTGCACTGTGTTGTCTTTCTAAAATCTCAAAACATCACGAATGCAGACACACAGCTTGCCCCAAACTTTTCGAATGAGGGATGGAGGAACTGGGGAACTGACTCCTGGGATTGTGCTGAGGAGTGAATGCAAACACGTGAAGCGCTGCCCCAGGGCTTCACACACGACACTCAGCACCCACAGCACCCCCAAAGAGCAGCAGCTCAGTAACGGTTTGCTGAGTGGAGGCATCACACGGAAGTTGGAGGCCTTACCCTACAACTGTATGACCTTGGGGAAGCTACTTCAGCTCCCCAGGGCTCAGTCTGCCTGCCTGTCTGTACACACCAGGCAATTCCCACTGGGAGGCGCTCTGTGGGGCCTGTGGACACAACACACGTGGACGTGGATGCATCCTGAGTCTACGTCACAGTGGACACGCAACCACAACTGGATACTAGTTCATGAAAAACATCTCTATTAGTTACGATACGGGCACTGCCAGGCCTCTCACCTCCAAGAATGATTCTTAAAGAACGTTCTGAGACCCACAGGAAGGCTAAGAGCCACTGGGGGTCAGCTTGACCTCCACAGGCAAGTCTTTTCTTGGGTCCTTGCCAACGAATGACAAAGCCCATGCCTTCTTGTTTTCATTTTTGCACTTATTTGTGGTGTATTTGCTAGTAACTAAGAGTTATTCAAGATTACTAATTTTTGAAGTTTGGTGGGCGTTTTCTCCAGAGTCCTGCAGCCAATGCTCTGGCCAAGCTTTGCCTTTATGTACACATCTTCCATAGCTGGAACTCCACTGGGAAGGAGAGAGGGTGTGCCAGGCAGCTTTCGACCACCTCTCTGGGCCAGAATCAAAAAAAAAAAAAAAAAAAAAAAGCCAGTCATCGAGGAGATGCACAGAGCAATGAGCTCACAACAGACTTTTCTAAGTGGGAGAAGGGGAATATTTCATCCTCTGAAGTCAGGAGATCTGGTTTTGGGCCCCAATTCTGCACCTTTGAGTTTCAGCCTCAGCTTCCTTACCTGTAAAATGGGAGCAAATCATCTGCCCAACTTATCTCATGGTGAGCTGGGGGAGGGGTGTAGGCAGTGCTGTTCCTGCCAGACCAAACACTAGAAGTTTCTGGAAAAGTGCTTGGTGCATACTAAATACTCAGGAAATGTTGGCTATTACTAACTACTCTTCTGCCTGTCTCCACAGCCACCATCTGATCAAGTTTTCCAAAGAGCCTGATTTTATGGACGGAGATGGCACAGTTGTAGTTGGGTCAGGTTCTCAGGGCAGGCCACAGCCTGGTGTCTCCAACCTCAAGGTCCATCTGTGCATCCACCTAACACGAAAAGTCAAGTAAAGGGATTCCTGTACAGGGAGGCTGCGGTGGGGTGACCTCCAGCAGATCAGGGCCAAGATGCTCCAGAACCACTCGAAAGGACAGAGATGGCCCCGCCCAGCCTTTGCGGCAAAAATGAAGAACACGCCGTCACCACCATCTCAGAGCCAAGTTCCAGGCGGGCCCTTCTCCTCCTCCAGTTAAGGAAGGGCAGAGCAGCGTCTGCTCACTGGACAGAATAATCTAGAAACACAGGTGCGATTGCAGCAAGGTACAACCCGGTAAATACACAACCTGGGAGAGGACCCTCTTGCTGCTCTAAGCCTTGTGACCCTGTGGACCTCCCCAGTCTGAGCCTCAGTTGCCTCACCCGAAAATGGGGATATCATGCATCTTGCTTCACAGGATGGCTAGAAGGCTGAAAAGGAGTCAATGGATAGAAAAGGCTTAGCACAAAATAAGCACACAAACTATGCCAGTTCCTTCCAGCACAGCAGGTGAACAAAAAATTGGCAGGTCTTCAAGATACAAAGGAAGCATCAAATAAAATGCATAAAGATGCAAGGGGGCTGGAAGGAAGGAACGGCTTTGCAGCCCTGGGGACACTTTTGCTGAGTAAGCAACAAGGACGGCGTGTGTTAATACAGCCTCGGAGCGCAGGGAGCTCAAAGGGCTTCAACAGACATGATCTCACTGGGTTTTTTTTTATTAGCTTCTAAGGCAGGTTAACAGGTTCCTCCATCTCTGCTGAGACAGTGAAACCGCGGGCTCCCCCAGCCTCCCCTGACACACCGAGGCGGGGCAGCCTTTCTGCGCCTGCCCGAGCGGCAAAGACCCAAGATCTGTTTCTTGAACTGCGATATGTCATGAGCCAGGCATCTCAGAAGGAAATTAATTTTTAAAAAATAAATTTCCTAGAGCAACATTAGAGAAATTCCGTTTTTGTTTTTCTAAAGAGCAGAGCAGGGAGGGAAGAAGGGAGGTCTGGGGCCAGCCTTGGGCTGAATCCTGGAAGTGTTGACCAGTCTGCGAAACAAGGTGAACAGCTCTCCCCTGGAAGGGCTGTGCCGAGGACCAGCACGGTGAGGGGCATGAGGTTACCCCTCCGTGGAGGCATACGACTCCCAAGGGATGGTTGCTGTTGCTATTACAGTACCCTGTTACACGAGTCTTGATTTCTCCTTCTAGGAATCTTCATCTCTAATCGCAAAACCATTCTGTGATCTCCCAAGGTCCTTCAGACTTCACAGATGTCAGCCCCACACTGTGATGCTACCTTCCTTTTGATTATTCTGAGGCCTGCATCTAAGGTGGGCCTTGAGATTCAAGACACCCACTGGCCTTGCCTGGGATTCCTACCCATGGCCCTGCTCCCCAGGCCACTGCCAGGGCGTCTGGGTGTAAGGACTAACACAGACCGGACAGTTCAGTGCAGGGGGCCCCCTGCTTCAGGATCACCGAGCTCCGGCAGCATACTTGGTAGAAGGAGCTCGGGGCAGCTCCCAGACAGGTACTTCCCCTCTCTGCAGAAGCCTCAGTTCCCCCTTCAGTCAAATGGGGGCTTGAATTCCCATGTGGTTGCTCAGAACGAGATCATGTCTGTGAAATGCTGAGCAGTCAGGTGCTGTGTTAGCCATCCTCGCCCCCCCCCCACCTCCTCGCAGGAGGATGCTCCTCTTGGTCACTGTGAAGACAGGTGGGGAGGAGGGACTGTAGACGCCAGAGAGCCCTGGTCTCCAGGCTGCAGCCTGAACTTGGGTGTGTGCGAAGGGGACAGGAAGGAGAGGCCCAGACCTAGGCTTTCTTGGGTGAAGGTCAGTCCCGCCCAAGTCAATCTTTACTTCCACTGACCTGTCTCTCTCTCCCTCTAAGTAACTCCCAGCTATCTCCTCCTGCTCTCCGGCCAGCTCTTCTCCCAAAAGTCCCTTAAGCAAATTCGCTATCTGTGCTTGGCGACCATATAGCCCTTTCCCTAGTGCCCATCTGAGAAAGCAGGAAACTCCGCCAGCCCCAGGTCCATCATGCAGGGGCAGCATGGAGCCATGGGGAAGTTCACGCTCTGGAGTTGGGGTGCCCACTCGGGAAAAACTCTGCTCACATTTCCTACAGTACAGATCTGTGGCCAAGGACTCAACAGGCAGACCCCACACGCAAGCCGAGGGACCCAGAAATGCCTGAGTCTCAGTCTCCCCTTCCATGAGACGGGCATAATAAAAACAGCATGCCCTTGCAGGGGTACCCGAGTTAGCCCAGGCACCTGGCACACAGCAGCACCCAATCAAGTGAGCTACTTTCTACTGTGAGCATCCACACAGCTGAGCTGGTGTCCTCGCCAGTTAACAGAGAGATTAGAACAGCCCCTGCTCAGAAGTTTATTAAGAGGATTAAATGAGAAGATGCCTGTAAAGTGTTTAGCACAGTATCTGACACTTAGTAAGTGCTCAATAAACGAGATCTAATGATTTAAGTAGGAGGGGAAATCCACGTGCTTGGCATGAAGCTTTTCCAGGAACCCGGGCTGTCGGGGGTGGGGGCTGGCCTCAGCCTGAACATGAAGAGTCTCTCTGGCTGGTGACTCAGGCTCAGCCACCAGCGAGATCCAGCAGCTCAGGCAGGGTGGGGTTGGGCTGATGCCTCGGCTGGCCCACGTTCAGGGTGACACGTTTTCACCATAAGGCCTCCGGAGCCAGCACTGGCCTCCCCATCCCTGGGGCCTGACACTCACCAGTCGGCCATGAGAGATGCTTCATAAAAGAGGCAGAGCCCTCCAAACTGCAAATGGTGAGAAAGACGGGGAGGGAGCCAGGGAGGGAAGGACAGATGCATGGGCGCGTGTCATCTAATAAAAGCCACCCTGGGGTGTTTAGCCATCTGAGGTGCGATGATAGCACCGCAGGTCCAGGTGCCAGGCTGAGTCCCGAGACAGGAGCCAAAGCCAATTAAGACCAGGGATGAAGGGGGAGGATAAATAGTGAGGCTGATGGGAGGGATAACAGTGAAGGAGGGGCTGGGACCCCAAAAAGGGGAGGAGAGAAGAGAGAGACAGACAGACAGACACATACACACACACACAACTCTTGGGGTCCAGACATCCCAAACTCAACGCAGGAAACAGAAGCTCCATTCGCAGGGGGTCTACCTTCAACACGTCCCACAGGCCTGGCATTCCTGTGCTGGGACACATTGATTAAGTCTGTGGGCTCCAGAAACCAAACATGAGGGTCCAAATGCTGGCTTGGCCCCCTACTTGCTGAGTAACATCAGGCAAGTTAATTAACAGCTCTGTGCTCCACTTTCCTCATCTGTAAAATGGGAACAGTAATAACCCCCCACCAAAAGCATATACACAAGGATTAAGTGTGTTCAGACACAGTAAGGGCTCAGAACGGGGCCTGGCCAATAGTGAAGTCTCGATGACTGTCAGCTGTTCTTACCAACCCTTACCTAGCCTGTGAGGCAGAAATCCTAATGCCCCTTCTTGCAGCTGAGGCAAAGGGGGTTCAGAAAGGGTGGCAGCTCATGGCCGCTGTATCAGTCAGCTAGGGCTGGCATAACAAGTACCACCGGTTGGCAGCACAATGGAAATTGCTTTTCGTACAATTCTGGAGGCTGGGAGATCAAGGTGTTGGCAGGGTCGTTGTTTTCTCAGGCTGCTCTCCTTGGCTTGTAGGTGGCCGTCTTCTCCCTGTGTCTGTGCATGGTCTTCCCTCTGTGTGTGTCTGTGTCGTAATCTCCTCTTCTTATAAGGACACCAGTCGTATTGGATTAGAGCCCACCCTAATGACCTCATTTAACTTAGTGACCTCATTTAACTTAGTTACCTCTTTACAGACCCCATCTCTACAACAGTCACATTCTGGGGTGCTGGGGGTTAGGGCTTCAACACACGAATTTTGGAGGGGACACAATTCAGCCCATAAGAGTCGCCAAGCTCTCTTGGTCTGGGATAGAGAATCAGCGTGAACAAAGACTGAAATCTGAGGGAAACCTTTGCTTTGCCCTTCTACTCGGAAACGGGGTACAAGTAGGAGATCCATCTGTGCATTTTCTCCCCTGAGAAACCAGAGGGGTTGACCAAGAGTGGGTCATCTTCACCCCAAAACCCTGGACCTGGCAGTGTGCCAGGCATAAGCATAAAGCTAAGGAAGTACTTGTCCCGAGCACTAAGATGGCACAACTGTGTGCTCTATCACTTGACAGCTGCTTCCCAAAAGGAAGAAAATGCTACCATATGGAGCATCCGCAACCATTCTAAAGTACTGCTCTGTCAGGGATTATAAAGTATAGGAAGAAAGCCATCTTGGGACTTGGAAACGTCACTCCACTGTGACCATTCTTTTACTCTGTGTCCCATCCCCAGACTCAGCATCCAGTAGGCATTCAGTACACAAATGATGTCTAAAATGGTCCAGAAACCTGCCCCAGGTATCACAGCAACTAAAGCAGGGCTGGGGGAGACCCTATCTGACTCCACCGTTCTCTCAAACGTAAATTATGCAGCAGCTAGGATGCCCATTTTAGAGGTAAAGGAAACTGAGGCCCGCAGATCTGCAGGCTCACTGTGAGCAGGGGAGAGGGAGAAGAAAACACAGCAGAAAGAGCAGTTAGAAAGGACAGCTGACAGGGCTCCAGGACAAAAGAACTTGTAAAGGGCTTGTTCACGGTGTATTTCAGCCCAAATTGTCTCAATCAGCCTTTGGGGAACAGTAATTATCTCTCCGCTTCAACCAACTTCATGTGCCACCCCCCGCCCAAGTCTTTTCCAACAAGGGAATAAGAGTGCAGACATTAAAAGCCAGACAGTGGTGATTTTGAATCCATTCAATCCAGCTGTGTGACTCTGGGTGAGCTACCTAACCTCTCTGAGCCTCTGTTTCCTCATGTGCAAACTGAAGAAAATATCCCCCGAGCTGTTACAAGGTGAGACGAGATTGGGGACCTGTCACGTGACAGGCAGTGAATGACGGATCACCCCTTGTCATAAACAAGGTGCATATCATGAAAGCATGACCATGGGTTTAATTTCACACAGCCACTGTGAAAACAAGAAGTCTACATTTTAATACGTATTTATTATAGAAATGAACAGAATCATTATCAGAGCTTGCTGCTTAGAGAAAACTGGGGAAAAGGAAATTTGAGAACAAGGTGAAAATGTCAGAGGGAGAGAGTCATGATCGTGGGTCAAACGCAGGCTGACCGGTGCTGGTGGCAGACAGCAGGGACTTACTTCTCTGGGATTCTAGGGGTTCCAACAACAGGGACCAGCCACAGACACTTTCAGATAAAACAAAGGCACCTTTCCCAAACTTTGACCCTGTGCCTTGGCTCACAGATTGCCACTCTGTACTCAGTTTTCCCGTCTGTAAAATGGGGATAACGATATTCCCTGCCTTGTTTGTACAAAGCATTTACAAGAGGGTCTGGCACACAGTAAGTGCCCCATCAATGTGAGCTATTCTTTTTATTCCTATTTAGTATTATTATTATCATCCCCGCATCGTCTCTTTTCTTTCCTCTTCTTGGGAATCAGCACTTTCTCAGAGACAAAGGACAGTTACCTAAGTAATAAAGATGACCCCCACTTCTTCTCTATTATGAGTGACAAGGTCACCTGAAAACATCCACGAGGCTTGAAGATGCCTTCGTAGCACTGAGTTCATCTTCCCACAAATCCTTAATTCTTTGCTCCTCTGCCTCCCAGACTACAGGCCCCACGGGGTCAGGAAGCCTATCTGTTTTGCTTGCCATTATATCCAATGCACTTAGGACAGTGTCTAACTTATATTAGGTACTCGATAACATTGATGGAATGACTGATGCATAATAATCGCTCAACAAATCTGTGTGAATAACCACGAGGAGAAAGGCCAGTCGCCGTTAAGTTCTCTCCATGCACACCTGGCCTCCAAATTCAAGACACGGGGGCCTGTACCCAGGCAGACCAGCAGCAATGTGGCCCAGAGGGGTCCACCTGGGTTCGCACCAGCATCCCAGCCAGCTCTGCCCCCGCATAATGCTTTGCTTGTCCCTAAACACGTCAGTACACACTCATGCAGACTGCGAACTCCTTCCCCTTTCCAGTCAACTGCAAGGTTGGTAGCGTTAGTCTTGCAGTACCCAGAAACAAGACAAGGCACAGAGAGCTCATGGGTCTCCCCCTGGGCCTCAGAACCGACAAAGGGCAGCAAGACTCCCAGGGGCCAGCCGGGAACCCAGGCCTTTTGCTTCCACATCCTGTGCTGAATAAAATGCTCAATAATTGCTGGTTACTCGAAGGAAAAAAATGAACGAATGGGAGCAACAGTGTGATTGTTTCCCAAAGAATTCAGTCCTCTCTGCGGCTAAATTGTAGAGAAAACTACATTGTAGTGGGTCCAAAACTGACACTCCTTGAAAACGAAAGTGAACTGAGAAGGGAACTGTTTCAGATAACAATGCGCAAGCCATACCTTCTTCCTGGGGGTCAGAGATGGGCGGGAGGGCTGTGAGGATTCACGCCACCTTTGGGGTCCTTCCTCATGGGTGGGGCAGGTAAGTGTGCATGATGCTCAACCTCCTAGCAATCACAGAAACTTCCAGAAACTGCGCTCACCCATCAGACTGGCAAAAAGGTGAAAATCTGAGGTACCTAATGTGGGTGACAAGGTGGGGAAACGGGGCTCTGTGTACAGCGGGTGGGAGTGTAAACCGGCATGGTTGTTCTGGAGAGCAATTTGGCACCATCTGTAAAATGGAGAATGTTCATCTTCCTGGGAGGCAGCCATGTCAGCTCGGGGTATAAACCCCAGAGAAGGACTCACACACGTGCCCAAGGGAGCAGAGGTTGTTCCTCCTAGCACTGTGACGTGGAAGACGAGAAAGGAAAGAAGGAAAGAAAGAAAGGCATCGAGCGCAGGATCTCTCAACAGGGGAGGGATAACCAGCCCTTGGAAAATACTCCACAACTGCTCATCGCTCATTCCCTTGAGCCCCGACTCCCCCCATGCTCCCTCGCCCACTCCAGGCTCATTTTTATGTCTTCCCAGCCCACTGCCCTGCCCTCCAGGGGAAAGAACAGAATTCACATATGAACACAGCACGCCAGACTCTCCGGAAAGCTTTTCGATGTCCTTTGCCCAGGAGAGGTTCCCGTTACCATGGGGCCTGGACCTCAGCCATGAGCCCAGGGAGGGGAAGAGCCAATTTCACTCCACTTAACCTGATTTGCCAGGCCCGGAGGGCGGCTAATGAGCAGCCTGAGCCCTCAGAGTTATCGATACCACTTTCCAAATCAAGTTACCAATTGGTCTTAAAACCGCTTCAAAGAGGCTGGGCCGACTGTTACCAAAGAGGCATCCCGCTGCCATATGGCCACAGCTCCTGCTGCCAGCATCCTCCTCCTCAGCATGAGCGGGAAAGGGGCAAGCTGGCTGCCTTTCTCTGCTTTGGGGGCCTCCTTCCTCCAAACGCCTGATCCCCCAGAATGGAACTCGGGTCACCAGAAAAAAACATAGGACAGCTGTGGCAGACATCCAAATCAAGGAGGACCCGTGCAGATCGCCCAGCCTGGGGGACCGACTGCTCCCTCCCTATACCCACCATTTTGAAAAGCTGAACCAGGAATGACAGGAATTGGTGAGAACCATGCCTGAGGTGTGGCTCCAGCCGCTCTGGGGACCCTGGAAGCCGAAGGAGAAAGAAGAAAGCCCCCCACTCCACTGCACCCCATTCCCTGGAAAGTTTCCCAAATAAACCATCTCGGGGCTGGGTAAGGGCAGAGTCCAGCACCCAACAGAGAACTGGACAACAGAACCTCGAAGGTCACCTCCGGACAAGAATAATGGAGAGGAGTTTCTATCCAGGATTTTATTGAAGCCTCACAACACCCTGTGAGGTCGGTACCCTTTCTGTCCCCATTTCACAGACAAAGAAACTGAGGTTATGAAACCCGAGCATGGTCATGCACTAGCAAGCAGCCAAAGCAGAAATCAAACTTGGGCCCTCTTCACACACAGCCCACGCTCAACCCCTAAGCCACACTGGCTTTACCGACGAGATCTGGGTGACTTACGTTCCCTTCCCTACAATTAAAGGTAAAAATGGTCAAACGAACCTTGCACAAGAGCCAAATATGGTTTCCTTAAGATACTTTCCATTAGGAATCCTAAATATGGCACCTACTCTTTCTTAAGAGAGGGGGGCTGGGGGTTGGGGGGCAGTGCTACTGTCATCTAGTGGGGTAAAGGCCAGGGATGTTGGTAAGCATCCTGCAATGCACAGGCCTGCCCCACAAGGAATGTTCCAGTCCAAAATGTCAAGAGTGCTGAGGCTGAGAAACCCTGCTCTAGACCCCATGTGTCTTTTCAGCTTCTTCATGGTCTTGATTTCACACAAGGAGAGCTTCTCTATTACTCAATACAATAAAATAGTACTTATTAATTTGCATTAGAACTTAACACGGATCATTCTTGTGGCTAACGCACCCACCGAAGCCTCACAAACGGTCGGCCAGAAACGAGACCTGGGCTGAGTTCAACACATGAAATAATGATGTAGGATCGCTGGAGAAATTCGCTCTCTCCCTAAATGTAACAGAGAGCCCACTGTGTGTCAGACCCCACGCTGGATCTGAGGGTGGTGTCAACGGGCAGGAACACTCTCTGTGAAACGCAGGGCTGGAGTGCCTTCTCCCCAGGGGGATGTCCATCATCTCACAGAGCCACCGAACGGGTTGGGAAGGGCATCGCATTGCCTTTTAGTCCAGGAACGTTTCCAGGTCCTCAGGCCCAAAGCCCCACAGCAGCACTTGCTCTTCTTTCAGAATCTCAGGAGAGAGGCTCCAGGCCAAATAAAGAGAGAGCTGGAAGACCGGGCACTGAGCTTGCAGAGGCAGCCCCGAGTCAGGCCCGGCCCCCTGCCGTGTTTTATCCCTCAAGTCCCAAAGAAAAAGAGCCTCAGGTGAAATGTCAGCTTATAGAATCTCACTTCGTTCTGGGCTCTTCAAGGACCACTCCAGAGCAGTGGCAACCTCAACGGCAGCCAGAGCTGACACCCAGCTTCAAGGCAGGATTTGATCCAAACAGCCCTTCTCCACTGAGGATGATGAAGCTGGAGGCTCTGGTACCTGAAGTCACCTGCCACAGAAGCATAGCTGCTAAGACAAGTCAGAACCAGCTCTGCTCCAAATGTCACCAAGTTACTGTCACTAATTCTGGTCACCAGTCCATGGCGTGGCCTCAGGAAAGCCCTATACACTCCCTGGGCCTCAGTTTCACTAGCTGTAGAATGGGTGATTACACCCCCCCCATGGGGGCTGTTATTGGGTCAAAGGGGAGAAGGTGAGTGTCATCAGCCTCAGTGCACAAAGATGTAAATGAGCACTTTCGCTCCACTTGCTGAGCAGTCACACACAGGAGAGGAAGTATTAACGAGGGCCACTGTGGGACAGTAAAAACAGAACTGCGTCTCAATCCCTTCCTTTGGTCACAGCAGACAAACCTGGGTTGAACTGCCAGCTCAACTGCTTTAGGCAAGCTGTGCACATTCCCAGAGATTCTCCCATGCACATCCATAAAACGGAGATGAGACCTCGCGACGGGTAGGAGCTGACAGGTGCAAGTGTCCGGCCCAGGCGCATGGTGTGAGTGTGTTAAGCACCACACGCAGGGGGTTACAGAGTTGGGGACAGAGACCCACACTCCAAGGGCAGCCAAGAGTCCGTGGGTGTGGGGGCCTGGGACTCAGGCTGCCCCTGGGAAGGAGCCATGGTGCCACTGACCCCCGAACATGGGCCCACAAGGGCGGCACCCTCCACGCCTGGTTCAAAGAGCAATCGGCCCAGAGCAAGTCAAGAGGGACAGTCCCCAGAGACTGCCACTTCCCAAAAGGGGAAAAGCCCCACCCCACGCCCACGTTCAGAGCTGGGCCGGTGCTGAATGAGTGGCTTGGCAACGGAACGGGGGGCACTTCCAGGCCAGCCAGAGGCTGGGGGCAGGAGCTGTGGATTGAGCATCATGGGGGACGGGGCGGGGGGGGGGGGGCGGTGCACAGGGAATGGCAGCGAGTAAAGAGGAAACCCACCTGCCCCAAAATCACGAGTCCAGAATTTGTAAGACATGATGACGGTGATTAAGAGGTATAGCAGGATGTTCACATACACATTATTACACCAAATAATAATAATAACTTTTTAAAAGTGATCCCTAACAATAGGAAACCAGAACAATAGCGAACCGGCTGCATAATGCACAACTTCTCCACCGCTAGAATAACGAAAGTGAAACTGCACTGAGATTTACTATAGACTAGATATCATTAGGTTGACTTTTTGCAGGTCAGCAGCTGAATGCTGGCAATTTCATAGGGTTCAACCTCACTTTTTAAGTACATTACATGTATCAATTAACTTAATCCTCACAGCAACCCTTATGGTACGGTGGGCAGAACAATCTACCCCCCAAAAAAGAGATGCCCGCATCCTAATTCCCAGAACGTGGGACTATGTTACCTCCCAGGACAAGGGGAACGCTACAGATGTGATTCAGATTAAGGACTTTGGGGTGGAGATTATTCTGGATTATCAAGGTGGGCCTAATCTAATCACGTGAGTCCTTAAAATTGGAGAACCATTCCACGCTGGGATCAGAGAGATGAGGAGGAAGAAGAAGAGATGGGAAGTGTGAAAGGAACTGGACCTGCCATTGCTGGATTTGACCATGGAGGGAGGAGGCCACCAGCCAAGGAGCGTGGGATAGAAACTGGATACAGCTCTCAGCTGAGGGCCAATAAGAAAATGGGATCTCAGTCCTACAACCCCAAGGAACTGGACTGGGCCGACAACCAGCATGAGCAAGGAAAGGGACCCTCCCCCCAGTCTCCAGAAATGAACGCAGCCTGCAGACACCGTGATCTTAGCCCAGTGAGATCCGTGTGGGACGTCTGACCTACAGAACTGCACAATAACAAATCTGTGTTGTGCGAACGCTGAGTCTGTGGTAATCTGTTATGGCAGCCATAGAACACTAACACACCAGGTAAGAAGTGCTCAGAGCCACATTTAGGGTTCAGATGAGAAGACGAACCATGGAGCCCCAGGCCACACAGCCAGCAAGGGGCAGAGCCAGGTTGTGATTGGCGGCAGGCGGGCTCCAGGGACTCCTGGCCCCACCACTTCGCTCTGGTCTCAAGGAAGAAAGATTCCAAATCACGTTGCCAGAGGACAACGCAGAGGTTGCATTCTGGACTTACTCTACCTGTAGTCTGACTTTTTTTAAATACAGTTATTATTTTAAAGAACTGAAATTGATCAAAAGAATAAAAATATAAGATAGAGCAGTTGATAAAGAGTTGCTTCCCCAAGAGGACAACTGTTGTCCCACTATCTGGGCCTCTCCTCTGGGGCCTCATCCCCCAAGACCTTCACAAAATGCAGGGTTCAGGCCTGGCATAGCCTGGAGGCTCCCAGACCCTGGCACCATGCATCCCAATTGCTCAGGCCTAACTATTTTGAATATCACCCCCAGAGGAGAACAAAGGAGAGGTGAAAAACAGTGGTTCCAGCAGGCAAGTGACCTTGGACTTGCCAGAAAGAAAGAAGCTCTTCCTGGAGCCTCTCAGGATCTGGGAAGCGGGCAGGAAATGCATGACCCTTCCATTTGGCCTTGAGCATGCCTCTATCACCTCTTATGAGCACATGACCCTGGGCAAGCCATTTTACTTCTCCAAACTTCAGTGTCCCTCGTGGTAAAATGCAAACACCAAGAGGGCCACCTGCCATGCAGCTCAAAGGAGAGACCCTACAGATTCAGCCTCCACTTAACAAGAACCATCATGATGACTCATATGTGCCAAGGACACCAAGGCATCTCAGGACAACGCTCCGTGAAGTGGGGTCAACTATGACCATAAGTGCTCTGGGAACCAAAGGCAGGTTTGCAGAGCACAGCATTCCCAGGGACTCGGGGGCTTCGGGAAAAGCCCACTTGGCTCAGCCCAATGCCTCCAAATGTGGTCTTTCTCCAGCCAACTCATCCCGCTGGGCCACCCCGTGTCCACCTATGCCCCTTCTTTGGTCTCCTCTGTCCGGGAAACATGGGTGTCTTTTGCTGGTGCCCCTTCCCTTCCCAGATCAGGATGCGGAGCCACGGTGCTGGTGGGGAAGGGTACCAGCCCAACCCCTGTGATGGGGACTCTTAACACATTTTGGTTAATTGAGAAGGAAGGTGGGAGGGAAGAAGCACTGAGTAGCTGAAACAGACCCAGCTCTTTCGTCCTCAGTAACCAAGGAGGCTTGGCAGAGACAAAGGTGAAGCCAGAAGACGCCCTGGTACAACCCCCACAGCCAATCTAACCTCACCAATAGAGAAGTTGAACACCAGAAAAGAGAAGGGGCTTCCACGGTATCACACAGCTCCAAGTTGCTCAATCCTGCCATCCTCAGTTCCCTCATCTATCAAATGAGCATGAAGCCCACCCTGTCTACCCACCAGGGGGAGGGACTGCTCAAGGCAGATGTGCAATGAGAATCTTCTCCATGAGCTGTAGGGTGCATTCAACGACGTGATGACGGCACCACCTAACAGTCCACACAGCTGCCAAATGGAGACCCCAGGATGACATAACAAAAGTGCGATCAACTCGAGATACTGCACATTTGTAAAAACAGCCTGGAATTTTCATCCATTTCCAGGGAAGCTTAAACTTTTCCCAGTTTTGCAGCTTTGAGAACAAATGGTCTTGTTTTTTAAATGTGTCATTTTTCTTTAAACACTTTAAGAAAAAAATATCAGAACCCCCAAGAAATCTTAAATTTAACCTCTCTCGGTAATCTGTATTGCCGGGAGCTTTCAAATATATATGTTTCTGGAGCCACAGGATAAACCACAGGGTAAGGCCTTTTGTTCACAACACAAGACCCTCAGAACTCTAGGGGCGTCTCTCATTCATCTTGAGCAGCTGCCTCGAGGAGTGTGCAGTGGATACAGCCGTTTGAAACAAATAAGCCTCATCTCTGGCCAACAAGAAACACGATGCGATTTGGGCTTCTCCATCCCAGGACGGGACCTACCCCCGAGACTGAAGCCAGGCGCAGTCACATACTTTTCCTGGAAAGCACGGAGATTTTTACTTGGCTCACATTTGATCACTGCCATCTCTTCTCAGCCCCAGCTGATAAACCAAGGGTGGCACCATTTCTGGAATGATGTGAGGGGGCCAAATAGAGCCCTGGACCCCACGCCCACCCCACCCCTATGCAAAGACGAAATCATTCTCTGAGGGATCTGCTGCTCCTTGTAAACACCCCAGGGAGGTTACTTGAGGTTACAAAGCCAGGGATTCCAGTGGCTGCAGCCTGGAGTGAAAGAGTCTGGTCTTGGAAGGCCCAGGACAAGAGCCAAGAGAGGAAGAACTGAGAGACTGTGGTATTGCAGCATCGATCTCCAAACAGGCTTTGAACTGGACAGAGCACGTAAAAGGTCACAATTTGGGGTGACAGAAACACCTGGGTTCAAATTTCAGCTCCATCACCTTCTCAGCGAGTGACGTTAAAAGATGTCTTAACCTGGGCCAGCCCCGTGGTGTAGTGGTTAAGTTCGCGTGCTTTGCTTCAGCAGCCCAGGGTTCGCAGGTTCAGATCCCGGGCACAGACCTACACACCACTTATCAAGCCATGTTGTGGTGACGTCCCACATATAAAGTGGAGGAAGATGGGCACGGATGTTAGCCCAGGGCCAATCTTCCTCAGCAAAAAGAGGAGGATTGGCAACAGATGTTAGCTCAGGGCTGATCTTCCTCACCAAAAAAAAAAAAAAAAGAAAAAAAAGTCTTACCTCTCTGAGCTCCAATTTGAACCATGGGTAATAACGACCTTGTGCGATGCTCAGAAAAGATTGCACCAGATAATGCAGCTAAGCGTCTCAAGACGTGCACTGAAGACTTGTCAGTTTCCTTGTCCCTGCTGTCACAGGGCTTACAGTTTACTTGTAGAGGCCAAGTAGATGCCCATAACAAAGTGACAACCAGATAACGAAAGATTATCACCAAGCAAATAGTGCAGACTGCAGGCCCATATGGGTCAGTGTCTCGGTCTGGACTTAAAACAGGGACAGGGAATCAACAACAGTGGTCATTTTCCTGGTCTGCATATTCCTTTCTGTGTAAAACTCTCCCAAGGCGCATGATGAACACACACGGAGTTATACTTGGCCATATAATTAGAGGATTAGACATCTAGAGAATCCAACCAAAAGCAAGCACGGTGTCCAGGAGGAAGAGGCTATTCTGTGGGACTGGTGGCCTTGAAGACAGGGGAGCTGAGCCAGGTCACAAAGAAGGGTATGTTCCCAGGCGAGCCTGTGGGGCCAAGACCGGCTTAGGCTACATTCAGGGTGAAGTTCCCCTCGAAGGTGCCAGAGTCGCCCCCTCACACAGAAACAGGAGAAGCAGCAGCCTTGCCCATCATTCAGCAGAGCTCACAGCCTTCTGTGGCTTTTGAAGATGGACACTCAGGGAGATGGGGGGGTGGGGGGGGTGCGGCGGGGAGGGGAGAGATGTCTCCAAGGCCAGGGCATGTGGGCCTGGCCCATGTGAAAGGCTGGAAGCAGGCGTAGATCCAATATCGAGCCAGGTTCACAGCACGGCCAGTGTCAGGGCAGCCATAGGAAGTCAGAGGCCACGCTCGGCACAGCCTTCCTCCTTTCTGAGAAAGACCATCAAAGCAAAACGAAGGCGGCTGATGGGGGTGGAGAGTCCCAGCCTGGGCACCTGAGGGCTTCCGTCCTGCTTAGAGAAGGCACTGTCTGCCCAATGCTCATCCCAAGACCACTGCTCACTCGGACCCCTACCACCCGCCTACCAGCCATCTGGCTACCCCCAACAAGACTCTCCTTCCTGAGACCACTGCTCGCACCGACAACTTTTGTAATCATGTGGCTTCCAATTAGTCACCCAGCTCTTGTCAAATCCACTTGAACCAGGATGATCACCATAGCTAAGATCGCTGATCTGCGTACTGTGTGCAGAACACTGACCTACACTCCATACGGAGGACTTGACTTTGATAACTGTTCACAGTGACCTTTGGGGTAAGTACTATTACAATCCCATTTTATAGGTAAGAAAATTGAGGTTCAGCAAGGTTAAGTAACCTCCCCTGGTCATCAGCCAGACCCCATGCTCTGTGCCACTGTACCATGCATGCCTCCCTTCCCCTGGTCTCTGGGGCAGACCCCTGGGTTTAAATGTGACTCCAACATTTACCAGCTGCGTGACCTCAGTCAAGGCACTTCATCGCCCTGAAGCTTCACTTCCTCCTCTACCACCAGGATCATCAGAGCACCTGCTCTGCAGTGTGGCTGTATCAGCTGATGAATGCAAGTGCCCACCCCAGGGCCCCGTGCATAGTAGATACCAGAAATGGCAACTGCTCAGCGGGCGCGTAGGGGAGACAAGAGAGAGAAAGACACACACACACACACACACACACACACACACACACAGACGGAGAGACAGACAGGCAGACAGACTGACCTGGCCTTGCTGAAAAGGCAATGAGTTAACCTTCAGAAACAAATAGCAGCTGAGAAACACCTTAAGACACGCACTGCTGTAGGGAGCGAGCCAGCACAGATTATGCTGTTTTCTTCCTTCCTGAGGGAAGAGAGGCTTAGAAAGAGGAAGAGAAAATGTAGGAGGGCTTGGCTGGATACCAGAGATCCAGGTGCAGCAATGAAAACAAAACTGTCCAATATTGATTTTACCCAACCCCATCTGGTACTGGGGGCGACCGAAGTGCAGAATGCATAGCAATTATCAATCATCATCAATTCCACCAGCTCCACCCAATTCCAGCAAATTGCTGACAAGACAAGAATGAAGCAGCTTCGCAACCTCCGTGACACCTCGAGGCAGATCTGTACCCTAAAGTCTTAGTCCCGCGGGAAAGTCATTAAGGGAACCTGTAAACTAACGTTCAGAGATCAGGGAGGCTGTGCTGAATGAAGGAGGCAGTCTGGAATCATCCAGAGCTTCGTGGGGAGGAAGAGGCATAGAGAGAAGGGTTCAAGGGCCGCAATCTCTCAGTGGATGCCACCGCAGACTCCCATCAGACTGGCACCTTGATGAAGATGAAGATGGGGCCATCTTGTTTGCCACCCTTTGCCCAGACAGGTCCCTGGGGCAAGGTAAATGCTCAATAAATTTTTATTAAATGATTGGATAAGCAGGATCCTTCCACAAAAATGAATTTCTTGCAGTTATCGCCACTCAGTGAAATGCCCAACGAGAGACTGCAGCTTCTCTGCCCCTCTGCATGTACGAAAGATACCTTCTCAGTGACGTTCAGCAGACAGCCAAGACTGGGGCAGAGGAGACCCCCAAAATGCAGTGAGAGGGGCTCAGGGCCATACCCTGTGGCTGACTCTTGGTCTAGTAACTAAAAATGACTAAAAATGGGCAACATGCAGCTCTTTTAACACCCAGCTTGCTCTGGGCTTGGTCCCTTGTAAGGGCTTCACTGCCCATCTCATCTGACCCTCTCGCCTTGTGAGACACACAGACAATCACTCACATTCCATGGATGAAGCACCCAGGACTTAGAGAAACTAAGCAGACATGGCCACGGTCACCCATCTAGAAAGCAACAGAGGCAGAATTCATACCCAGCTCTGCCTGTCTCCCAAGCTCAGGCTCTTTCACTGTGCTAGGAAGCACGGCCAGGCCCAGAGACAGCAGCAAGCAAATCGAAACAGAGGGCCCTCAGTCTCGGGGTGACCACACGCTTGGCAAATGTCTGCAGGGTCTGCCCCCCACCAAACCCAGGAAGACCTCTTTCTGCCCCACCTGGCATGACGGCACCAGCCCCTCACCACTGTGCCGTCTCCCCACAGTGACCCACCCCGCACGCGCACAGGGTCTCTGCTCCACCAGAGTGATCTTCACAGGGGACTGTACTCACAGGGTTGGTGTCTCTCTTCATGCAAAGCGGGCAGCAGGGCTGAGTCCTCTTTCCAAACCCAGGACTTAGTGCCCAGCACACAAGAGGCACTTAATACATATTAGTGACATTGAGTAACGCAATGGATCAATTCCCATCCATAAAATGGGAATAACAATATCAACCTCCAGGGTTGATGGAAGGATAAGATAACCCATGAAAAGAACTGCTAACTACAGTCCACACTGTGATAAATATATCCCTGATTCCTGACGACCTTTACAGTTAATGAACAAAAGGAGAAAAATTAAATGCGCCAATAACGTAGCACAACACCCCACGTGCACTGGGAGGATATATATATATGTGTGCACATGCATGTGTTTGCATGGTGTGTACGTACATGCATGCACGCACGTACTTACCAAGACAGAAAGGAGTGTATGTGGTTGTTTTACAACTGACAACGGGAGAAGGGCCTTCGGTGCAGCTAGCAGAGCTGTAGCTTGGTACTCATCAGGTACACCGTCCACAAACAGCTCATCTGCACAGAGTACAGTGAGTCCAGTGATGTGCCCACCGAAGGCTGGGACTCAGCCACTTTTGCGGGGAGTCTGATACAGCTGGTCCTGGGAAAGGAGCTGATTTCCTTCAGCGCTCATCTTGGAAGTCTTGCAGACAAGGTGGAAAGAAAACTCACGCAGCAAAAGCTTTTGCATGACCTACACTGTTCATGCCCACTTGAGAAAATCCATGTCAAACTTACCCATCTTCATCCCTTCACCTCATCCTCTGCCAGGAGAGGGGTGGAGAGGAAGGAGGTTAAATCTAAATCGGAGAGGCAGCTCACTGCACACCAGTTAGGAACGGAGGGGGAGCAGAAACGGCCTGAGCTGCCCACCTGAACGCCATCCCAAACCCAGGGTCTCCCCATCCCTGTGGCTGGACCCCTGCTTGCCTCAAGCGCTGGAATTTTGAACGTAGCTTTGAGTACATGTCATTCCCAGCAGTGATGCAGGCCCTGCTCCAACATCCCTTCCCATCAACAGCCCTCGACTGGCCACAGCCAAAGGCCAGGCCCTCCGTGCAGTGTTCCCGGGAACCTGGAGAACATTCAATAGAGGAAGCCCAGGGATGGGACAGGAGAAAGAAACAGGACAAAGTGGCCCTGGCAAGGTGTCCAGAGGAAATGAGTAACCCGTTGTTAGGCAGTTACACATCGCCAAGCAAGGAAGTGGCATTGTCTGGGGACCAGCCGAGGGCGTTACATAACAGGCACCCCCCTCGCATTCTGGCCATGGCCGTATTTGGGGATTGGCAAAAACATCTGATGAGCACCTCTGCCCTGTGTAAACACTGGCTTTATTAGGGAGGTGGAGAGAGGTCTGGCCCGGAGTCCTGCTTGGCTCTGTGCTGAGGCTGAAATGGACGCAGGGTCTCGGAAGCCCTCACTCAGCAGCTTACATCCGCCAAGCGGCCGTTCAGCTCCGTGGCTAACCCTGGGCTCAGGAGCCTGGCAGCTGGCTCCACCATTTCCCAGCTGCGTGATTTGAGCAAGCTGTTCTCAACTACTCTGTGCCTCAGCTGCCTTATCTACACACAGGGAAATACTTGTGCCTGATCCTGGGGTTGCCGACGATGAACTGAGATCATAGACACACAGTGCTCAGAACAATGCTTCCCACAAAATAAGTTCTCAGTGAGGTTCCAAGTGGGGTGCTGGAGATAAACATCATGCTGCCCCCACTCTCAAGACAGGGAACAAAATAATAAGCAAAATGCAGGGTTCTGGGGCCTGCAGCAGAGTTTGCACAGGGTCTGGCAGTTGCACAAAAGGGAGCCTTAGAAATGAAGATGGACAAGGATCTCCCTGGAAGCAGCCAGCAGAGGGGGAGGCACAGAAATAAGAAACACTAAGTTCCTGTTGGAGATGTAGGAAGGTACTAGCCCAGTTTAACAAAATCTTAAAAATTCACTCCAATTCAACCGACATGGTCATGGCCCATGATGCCATGATCAAGGCTGAGAGAAGACGCCGAAAGGGAGTCAGTTCTCCGTGGAGTCTGTAAATCCATCCACCACTCTCCACGTATGTATGTGGGCACATCACTGAGCAGGTACAAGGGAATGGAGAAACCCACGATGCCCAGGAACCAGGACCTTTGGGCACCCTGCCAGGGTCCCCACATTCACAATGTCACCTCCTGCTCACCACAGCCCATTCAGGGAGATATTGTCACATGCACAGACACGCGCACACACACACAGACCCTTTGTTTTGAAAGATGAGGAAACTGAGGCACAGAGAGGTTAAATACTGCAGCTACAGTTGAACCCTGAGTACATTTAAAGGGTCAGAATTCAATCCCAGGTTTGTTTGACCCTCCACTAAACAGATTTTTTCCCCTCCATTGGTTGGTTAGTTGAATTTTTTATTATTACTATTATTATTTTGTTTACAGTTCCTTATTTTGTCAATTGAGATATAATTGACATGTAACATATTAGTTACAGGTGTACCACATAGTGCTTCGATATTTGTATATATTGCGAAAAGATCACCACAGTAAGTCCAGTTAACATGCACCCCCACACATAGTTACAATTTGTTTAAATTTATAACTATGTAACTATTATTTTTTAAAAATAATCACAAATTTAGAGAAAAGTTGGGATTACAGTGCAAATCCTTTTTCCCGACACCGTGTGGGAGTAAGTGGCTGGCTGACACCCCATCGCCCCAGAATACTTTGGCGTGAGTTTCCTAGAGCCAGGACATTCTCCCTAGAACCACAGTCCACCAGCAAAATCGGGAAGGACAATCACGGACACTCATACGTAACTAACATCTAGTTCTCATGGCCTATTTGCCAATTGTCCATAATCAGGCGTTGTATCTAGTCATCCCATCTCTTCAGTTTCCTTCAATCTGGAATCCTGCCCCCGTCTTTCCTTAACTCTCATGACCTTGACACTTCTGAAGATGATAGGACAGTTGTTGTGAAGCCTGTCCCTCAATTTGGGTTTCAGATTCATGTTATGTATCTTCATTAACTTTTCTTTTTTCGCATAATTGCAAAGTAAGAGTTGGAGGGAAGATTTCCTGGATGAAAGTAAATCATCTAAGTCAGCTGTGATGACAACCTTCACCCAATGATTCTTCCTGGGGCGAGGGAAGACAGTGGAGGTTGGTACATGACTCAGGCAGGCATGGCACAGTCTGCAGTCTGCATCTGGGGAGGGACCATGGTTTCTACACAGCCGAGGAGACGCTGGCCTTGCTCACTCATGCCAGCTTTGCTTACAAATAAACAAGAAAGAAAGAAAGAAAGAAAAACCTCAGAGTTCAGCTTAAAAAGACCTTTCATGCAGTGCCAGGCCTCTCCCTACCCCACCCCCCACCTCTGTCGCAAAGTACAATACGTATGTTTATCTTGCTTCTAAGAAGGGGTATATTAAAATACTTGAGGATTTTCCCCTCCTAACCCTGGCATGCTGGCTCCCACCGGCTGCACGGCCACATATAATGAAGTGCAAAAGCAGCAGTCAATTATGGCTTTCGCAAACACAGGGACCTTTCCTGAGGCTGGAAGGCGCATCACTTGAAAGGCTGACTTTCTTCAAACTTCCAGGAACTGAGTGGCCCAGAGCCGCTCTATTTAAAGGTCAACCCAGCCCTGCTGTATTTGGAGGGCTGCCACGGACACAAGCTTATTCTCGGCCCCCCTCCGCAGCCACCACAGCGGGCCAAGCTGTGAGCAGCATCGTGTCCCTTCAAAGGGAGGGGAGGGTGTGCCAGAGACAGAGGCAGGGCCAGAGAGAGACAGAAAGTCAGAAGTGAGCAGTCGCTTCCCCTTTGCCCACTGCACCCCTTCAGGGGACAGCGTGGGGGCCGATGCTTAACAGAGAGAACTCCTCCACGTGGGGCTCATCCTTAGAAGCAGCCATCAAATCTCGAGCCCAGGTCCCAATTTTCAGGGACATGGTGGTCCTTCCCCCTTTTAAGTCAGCTGTCTGGGCCGGAGCTCTGGCAGGAGCAGACGGAGAAGGGGTGGCAGGAGAGGGCCCCTGTACCCCTTTATAAGGTAACCTGAGGGATGAGAGCCCATCTCACCCACCAATCACATAAAAAAACCTTTTGAAAGTGTTTAAGCCTTAGCTTGGTGTTAACTCACATGGCTCTACATTTATTTAATTCCATGTGTTTACTCTTCCAAGTGTCAGCCAATTCAGAGGTGCCAGGTATCGAGAAACCACTGCTGACAGCGCACCTATAACATGCTCAGGGTCCTGTGGGTGGACAGTCGGCATAGCTTACCAACCCAAAGTCACTCAGCTAGGAAGGGACAGGGCCAGAATCCCAATGCCCACCCATCTGACTCCAGAACACACTCTCCTGCTTCATCACACCCTCCATACACCCCCCATGTTCATGAAGTCAGCGATGTAGTAAAGGAGATAAACCCGATGGATCCTATACTATCCAGCAAATAGTGCTATGCTGGGAAGTATTAATCCCACCTGCCGTCATCCAACAGGACTTCAGGGAGGAGGTGGCACTTGAAGGCTGCCTTCACTGGGGCTCAGAGAGAAAAGGAAGAGTGACCCAGGAAAAAAGTACAGTGTGAACCAGACCCCAAAGGGCCTGGATGGATGATAACTGGCTGCCAAGGCTGAAGCCCCAAGAGGGTGAGGGAAGCCAGGAGTCCTTAGGGACGGTTTCCCAGCCTCTGTGTACCGAGCGCCGACTCGATGCCAGTCACTATATCACCCACCCTGATCATCCTGATCCTTGCAACAACGCCAAGAAGCAGAGATGACCAGTCCAGTTTTCAGATGAGAAGTCACCACTGATTATCTGATTACTGAGTGGCCCGGGCTGGACTTGACCCCAAGGCCACCTGGTACCAAGACTGGTGAGCCTCCCAAACAGATGCTCTTTCCAAGTCTTCTTTCTTTCTGCTCAGGTCACTGCCGACACAGGAAACGATGTTCATGGGGAATGAAGGGAGGAAGGGAGAGAAAGGAAACAGAGAGAGAGGGAGGCAGGAGGGGAACCGCGCCAGCACTGTGATTCAGTGCAGACCTTTCCGAGCGCCCGATTAGCCTGAAAAGACTTTGAAACCCAAACCAACAAAACAAAACAGAACACCCAGCGGGCCCAGCCAGGAAGCTCAGGCAGAGACCCTCCAAGGCTAAACGTCATCAGAGGGGACCAGGGAACGGACTTTGTTACCAGACAGTGTCTTAGGGTGCGCCCCCCAGAAACAGATCCTGAGATGAGAATTCCTGTTTGCATGTTTACTGGGGAGTATGTTTGACAGAAAGAAAGTGAGGGGCGCAGGGCAGAGGAGGGGCTCAGCAAGGACGTAGATTCAGCTGGACACTAGCCTCAGCCTGATCCCAAGGGGAGCTCTGACACGTGAATGGCACCCCAGAGTTCGCCCCACTTTGAAGCAAAGGGGCTGGTCTTTTGTGCCCCTGAGTCAGCAGGCTGGGGGCAGAGGAGTGAGCCACTTCCGGGATGAGGCAGCAAACCTCCAGAGAAGAGGGCGCCACGAACTTTAGCAGCTGGGGGTGAGTGTGCCGGTCTGGTAAAGGGGACCTGGGCAGGACATCAACAGCAACCACTACAATTAGTCATAATTAGATGACCAGGAACGATAACAGCCCCATTTTTTAACATTTCCTGCAAAGCCGGCCTACCTAAGCCAGAGATTGGACCCAGGCTGAATCAGCCTTTCAAATGAGTGCTGGAAACATCTGGGACTCTGAGGGCCACTGTGGATGGGAAGAGCACTACCCTGGGGACAAGAGAGCCGGACAGACTCGCGTCTGGCGGGAGATGAACAGGAAGGGCAGTCTGGGGAGTCGCATCCCTTCTCTGCATCTCTCTCCAAAGACAGTCAATATCTGAAATCAAATGAAATGGGCCGAGAACACAAACTTGTTCTCCCATTCGCCCATCCAAAAAAATCTAGCAGGATGGCCTGTGATAAATGTGTAGATCTCTTCAAGAGATTACACAATCAGATATTTTCAACAAATTACTAGATGGGCCTACTATAGTGCCTGGCATATAGTCGGTGCTAAATAAAAGCTGAGTGGCTTGTCAGCGAATACATTTTAACCCCCACCATGTGCTTAAAGGTAACCTCCTAGACCTTTCTCAGAATGGTGGAAACTCCTTTCTGAGTGAGTTTGGCCTTAATCACGTGATACTGGATCAGCCACATCTTGATTTTTCAACTAAAGACTTTTGCTGTCTCCACCTGTCCATCAAGAGATGAACGGACAAACAAAATGGAGTCTATTCATACATCGGAATATTATTCAGCTACAAAAAGGAATTAAGTATTGATACAGGCTACAAGTTTCATGAATGAAACTTGGAAACATGATGCTAAGTGAAATAAGCCAGTCACAAAAAACCACATATGAGTCCACTTATATGAAACGTCCAGAATAGAAAAATCCATAGAGACAGAAAGTAGATTTGTAGTTTCCTAGGGCTGGATGAATTGGGGGTAATATGGGGTGACGGCTAATGGATATGGGGTTTCTTTTTTGGGGTGATAAAAATGTTCTAAAATGGACTGTAGTGATGGTTGCTCAACTCCACGAATATACTGTAACCACTGAATTGTATATTTCAAATGGGCGACTGGTAGGGTATGTGAATTACATCTCAATAAAGCTGTTATTAAAAAAGGAAAGAAAGGAAGAGTTTTGCTGTCATATGAAGGAATGACAATAATGCCACCAATGGTGGATCCCAGCCACTGTACAGGAATGTTAGCTGGTGGCTTCTAGAATACAGTGTGCTGGGTCTGAACCACTCCAGGAACACACAGACATGTGTCCCCAAACACACTCCCCAAAAGAGGGAAGACACCCCCAGCTGAAAGCCACAAAGCTTTCAGAATAGCTGCTGCCCCCGCCCCCCCCAACTCCCAGCGATCCACCGCCACGACGGAGGGCCACGCAGCGGACAGCCAGGAACTCTTATTTTGTCTCCTGCCCCGAGCAATTCCTAAACAGTGGGAGTTAAATATTT
Organism: Ceratotherium simum simum; assembly: GCF_057802395.1. Taxonomy (NCBI): domain Eukaryota; kingdom Metazoa; phylum Chordata; class Mammalia; order Perissodactyla; family Rhinocerotidae; genus Ceratotherium; species Ceratotherium simum. Next base: position 14,621,081 of record NC_141922.1, read on the forward strand.
ATAGAGCAGTCACTGTTTGTTTAATGTTCAATCTGTACTTGCGAAGCCTGATGCGGGGAAAGGCCGAAGTGACAGCTGATTATACAACCCAGGGAAGCGCACGTGGGGGGCGCCGACATCACCGGGTCTCTGCCCTCACCTTCCCTCCCTTTGTTCCTTCCTCCTCCTCCTCATTGTGCCCCCAGGTTAGGAGGGGCCTCCACTGTTTAGTCTCCTCTTCCCCGCGCCACCCGCAAAATAAGACAAAATAGCCCTTTTCACCAAAAGCCGCAGGTCCCATGGCTCTGTGCTCTGAGCTGTGCCTGAGAACGTGGGATGCTGTGTGCGTGTCAGGGGGGCGGGGGGGGCGGGGAGGGTCCTTCCTTCAGAGACCCCACCACACAGAAAGGGGGGCCTCCAAACCAGGGCGGCAAGAGGCGCTCAGGTGCACGAGGAATGCCTTCTGGGGTCTCCCCCAAATCGCCCTGCTCGTGCCTGTCTGAGCACAGCAGGGCCGGGCCCCAATCTGAACACTGCACGTGGAGGGCAAACCTGGGGACCCAACTCTCGGGCTCTCATCCCGGCTTCAACCTGCTCGCCTCAGTTTCCCCCACTTGTAAAAGACCACTGAAAGGCCCACTGGCTTCAGAGAGTCACTTGTGATTAAATACGATGTGACTTTAAGGCATCTAGCATCATGTAGCTACTATTATTGTGATCAGGAAGGTCACTGCCACCGCCTGCTTCCTCACTCAGCTCTGACCCTGGGCAGTTCCGGTCACTTGTTCCAGCCCCAACCTCAGTGGCCTAATCAGCGAATGAGAATCAACGGCCAGGATGAGGAAATGTTCTTTGTAAGCTACAGAACGCTGCCGAAAACACACGTCAGGGGCTATCGGTGTTGCTGGTAAACTACAGGGTGGGGAGGTGGCCGCTAATGCCTCCCCGGTGACCCGATGGCTCCTTTTGGGACCTGAACTCCTCTGAGAGTGGCTAATGCATGGGGAACGGCTATGCCAGACTCGCCACAGCGCCTCCCCCATCACTTCTAGGAATTCCCACCCATCCTGTTTGCACCAGGTCCGTCCTAAAGTAAGGGCAGAGGGAGGCCTGGCCCCAGCCTGCTAGGACCTCTCCTAAGCTGCCGGCCGCTCCCTTCTTCCCGCTGTGTGGCCAGCGCTGAGCCAGGCGGACACGAGAAGGAGGCCAGGTCTCCTTGCTCAGAGCTTCTCCCTTGCACCACGAGCCAGACACAAAAGGAATCTCTGATGAATGCACTGCAGGGGGAATAAGGAAGCACAGAGAGGTGCAGATAAGGTGGGGAAGAGGGAACAGCAGGAGCAAAGACCTGGGGACACAGAACTGAGTGGAGAAGAGGACCCAGAAAAAAAGCCACTTGAAGCCACTTAAAATAAGGTCTAGATATTTGGAGTAAGGAAGGCACGCGTGTGCCATCGGAAGGGGTGGCCTTTATCTTGACAACACAAGCTGCCACCACCTGCTCCTGATCCCCAGCTCTCCCCCTCATTCGGCTGTGATCTGGGGCCACTCATGTCACTTGTCCTAGACCTCCTCTGGGGGACTTTATCTTGAGAAAAGAAACAAAGACTTATAACTAGAAAATATTTTATATTCATAAATTAATAATTTATCACATATAAAGATATAAATATACAATATATAATTTATATTATAAATTATAAATAATTATAAATATAAAGCAAGGTTCGTCTGTCTTAAACTTGAAGTTGTCATTCTAAACCGTGCTCTAAGTGTCAGTCGTGCAAAGAATGACTCCAACGCCAAAGTTTTCTGAGCACATGTTTTCCCACAAAATGTAAACCTTCTCACGACTCATCATTAAAAGGATCATTTTGCAAAAGACCTCTCGGGGCTTCGTGAATGTTCCCAAGGCCTCTCTTAATTTTTTTTTAAATTTTTAAATCACTTTCTTCTGATTTGCCCAGAGGGTCCTCATCCATGCTTCCCCCTCTCCACTGCTAAGCCCCCAGGCCTCCCCCACAGCAGCGCACAGGCCTCTTCCTGCTTCTCTCTCCCTTAGAGCATTATGGCCAAGTGCCTACATTGACCCTTTGGTTCCAGTTACAGGCGTTTCGACGCTCTGGGACGGGAGGTCCCATGAGGGTGGAGATTTGTGTCCACTTTGCTCTCCACTCCCTGTAACCCCACTAGTGTATCAGGCGCTCCATCAGTGCCTGCACACAGGAGGTGCCAGGTAAGTGTGCGCGATTCAAGCACCTTCACCTGTGTCAGGAAAGCCTGCAGTCTGCGCAAGTGAAGCAATTTCTGGCAGTCGATCTGCCCTGGAGAGAACAAGCCCTGTTCCCCGACTCCCTCACTGTCACGTCTCTGAAAAAGTGGGCAACCATAAACAGGGCAGACACTGAAATATTTTAGCATAGCTGCACATTTATTAGCCAATCGAAGGGCAGGGTCTTTCCTTGTGCCACCGACCGGAGATGCAAATCGTCTTTCTTGCAAAATACACACTCACGATTCAACATCTACAGTTTCTGATTTCCATTTCTTTAAAGAAGGGCAAAAGTTAGTCATCTGCAAAGCATAGGGAACACAGACTCCTTACAGTTGTACAATTTTTTTTCCTATTTTTTACAGCTGTTTTGCCTCTAAGTGATTTGGTGACAATTTTTTAGGAAATCAACGTTATCTACTTTTTCAAAAGTACTAAACTTAGTTTTCATGCAACAACTCTTTTTTATCATCAGATTATGTAATGTTTAATTACCAACACAACTTTTGGCCAGCACAGACACCACCAATGGATGGCAGAAGCCTTCCAGGCCCACCAATATCAAAGCTAAGATTTAATGGGCATTTACCCCGGGCCAGGAAACACTGTTCTAAGCCTTTACATGTATTAACTCATCTAATGCTCATAATCACCCTGGAAGGTAGGTACTAGTATTAGTCTGATTTCACAGATGAAGCATACAGGCACAGAGAGGTTATTTAACTTGCCCAAGGTCACACAGCCAGTCACGGCAGAACAAAGCTTTGAATCAGGAAAATTGGGCTTGTGAATCGCCTACCAGCCCCCAGCCTCCAGTGAGCCTGGGGCCTCGCTCAGTTTGCTGTACAAAGGGAATGGGCAGCTTCAACTAATCCAGCAAAGGAGCCAAATGGAGGTCAGTTAAAAGTTTCTGCTATTCGTGCCCTGGCCTGACAGATGTTTACAACGTCTGGCAATCAGTAAAAGACTGATTATCGTCAGATGTGGGTGGGCTGGACGTTAGCAATGAGTTTATTAGTGCATATTTTCATGTTATGATGACTTTTGCTTCCCTGTGCAATCTGTCTGCAGGAACACAGATATGCGGGACCCCTCAACTTCTGTGCGGCTGCAGCATGAACTGCTAGTGGGGGATGGGCAACAGATGAGGCTGGGTTCAGAATTAAGGGCGGATGTGCTGGGCCCTGGGGTTTGCATTCAATCCTGCCTATAGATGCTTCTTCATGTGCAGCCGCTGTCTGGACAGTGCTACCTGCCTGCTGCTGCTCCTAGCAAATGGTACGAGACTCAGAGAATCCCCAAAGCGCTGGGATGCAGGGCAGTCAGCGCAGGAGAAAGTGGAGAGGAGCCTGAAATCCAGATGGTGGGCTTACAGAGGAGGCCTTGGGGGCTTTCCTTCCACTTTCTGATCTTCCTGAAGACCCCCAGGATGCCTACACTGCTGGGCCTGGAAAGCCAACCCACCCCTTAAACAGGTAAGGCCCAGAGAAGGTGAAAACCTGAACAGAGGGCGACCAGCTCTTCCAGATGGAGCAGAGATCAGGCATCGATCTCCAGGCTCTCGGTCAAGCGTCCTTTCCACCACCCAGTGCCACAGTCTCAGCAGACAGAGCCTGCATGGGGACTGCTCAGGAGGGGCAGACCTGCCTCGGACAATTTCACAGAAGGAAGGACGAGTGCTCAGTCTGCAAAGGCCCCTCCTGAAACCCAGACAAACTGACAGTGTCACTAAATAAATCACCTTCCAGACTAGAGGGTTAAGAAGAGGAAACAGCTTTGCTACTTAAATCCCTTCCGCGTAGTAGAAGTCACCTCCCTGTGTCTTGAAATAATCAACATCAAAGAGGCCGGCCCCGTGGTGTAGCCGTTAAGTTTGCGAGCTCTGCTTTGGCGGCCCGGGGTTCGCAGGTTCGGATGCCGGGCGCAGACTGGCACACCGCTTGTCAAGCCACGCTGTGGCGGCGTCCCATATAAAGTAGAGGAAGATGGGCATGGATATTAGCCCAGGGCCAATCTTCCTCAGCAAAAAGAGGAGGATTGGCAACGGATGTTAGCTCAGGGCTGATCTTCCTTGCAAAAAAAAAAAAAAAGAGGAGCTCAGGGAACTTTCAGCTCCTCAGCCTGCTGAAAAGGCGCCATGCTAGAATGTGCACGCTCTACAGCTATCCAGGTACTATGGGAAGTATGGTGATAAGGGGCTTTAAAAAATAAACACACAAACACCACCTTAGGCTTCCCTGCTCCCTGTTTAAAAGTGGAGGGCTGTCACGTTCCTGCACTCCACATGTGACTGCATCACTGGGAGGGGACGCCACATGCACTTGGCATGTCCTATGTGCTGGATGTGCATTATTTCATTTAACCTCACCTTTAAACATTGCTCAAGAACTGCAGAAACATGCTCAGGGAGGTTAAGTCACAAAACCAATGCCACCCAGCTAGGTAAGTGGTTAACCCAATGAGGGAGAAGACCCAGAAGGGACATGGTATCTGCCTTCATGAACTTGCAAGCTGTCAGCTGTGAGAAGGGCTGGTTTCATTGGGAGGGACCCTGAGGATCAGAACCCAGAGAGCTGGGAGAAGGTGCCCACGACTCAGCCAAAGAAAGAACATCACAGAACCATCAATGCCATCTTTCAGTGGTAGTGAGTGTCCTATCAGTGGAGCTATTCAAGGGTAAACTGGACAGACAGGTGGCCGTGTTGCTATCTGTGGGGATACAACTTATCTCATGGGTGGTTAGATGGGACTGCAGCAGAGATTCCATGAATGGATCAAGTCTGAAGCACTTGATCCTTGCGTTATGAATGCACACAGGAAAAGTTGTACCACCGAGCCTGTTTCAGAGACTCAAGTCATCTAAGCTAACTCTTTGTTCGTTCACACACATACACACATACTCCTCTCTCTCTGCAAAGCTAGACGAGCCGTATAGGTGGCATAATCAAAGTCTCCTTTCTCCATCGAGCCATCTGCCAGTCACTTACGAGGACCCACTCTACAGCAGACACTGTATGGGAACTGTATGTGGATGAATAATGCAAGTCCCCAGTTCCAGTCCTGTAGTGCCTACAGCACAACAGGTCAAGTTCACCCATTCAGCTAGAAGCCAATGAACATTCCTGAGGGCCTACTGGGCTCCAGACAGCACATAAGACGAGTTGTGAAGGCCACAAGAGTTGGCAGTAGTATTCTTCCCACTGACAAATGAGGACACAGATCAGAGAGGATAAATGGCTCCCGACGTTCACTCAGTGAGGAAGTGGAGAAGCCAGCACTAAATTCAGCCCTGGGGGCTGGCCTGGTGGCATAGTGGTTAAGTTTGTGTGCTCCAATTTGGCAGCCTGGGGTTTGCAGTTTCGGATCCTGGGCACGGACCTACACACCACTCATCAAGCCAGGCTGTGACAGCATCCCACATAAAAAATAGAGTAAGATGGGCAGAGATGTTAGCTCAGGGCCAATCTTCCTCACACACAAAAAAAATTCAGCCAGCCCTGCCCAAACCCAAAGGGCACAGTCTTTCCATGGCACCGCCAGGCACAGCGATACACAATCTGATACCAACGAGAACCCCCCTCCACCAGGAAAGTCAGAACGTGCCCCATTGCCTCCACTCCTCCATCTATAGCCCTCAAGGGTCATTCCACCCATTTCCCTTATAGTTTACCATCGGCCTAATTCAATTCCGGTGGCGCTGCCCGCCCCGGATGTAGGCCAAAGACGGGCCAGGCTTTGATACTAGAGATGAAAGGCAGTGGTGCTGTGTGCACGAGGTCCGAACAAATGTCAACTGCTTTCATCAGGAAAACCCAAAATTACCCACTCTTACACACAGTCTTTCATCTCCTACAGGGCAAGCAGAGGCTGCTTATTAGAAAAGCTGCCTTGTCCACAATCTCCCTTGCGGGGGATGGGGCTAAGGGGCACATGCCAGCGTCACCCTCAGCATCACTGCACTGCCCCACTCTGAGGGGCGGAGGGGCCGTCAGAAACACAGGCTCCACTCTGCCCTCTGCCACAGGACGCTGACTAACCCGACAGAGAGGAGGTCTGTCCAGGACAGCCGCCACCACTACACAGGAAGGGCACTGCCAACAGACGGCCATCCCCAGAGCAGGCTGCAAGAGCGCTGGGCCAGCCAAGCCACCATGTGCGCCTCCCACACACACAGCCTGTAGCCCCAGGAAACGGAGGTTTGAGACCGCAAACATAAATGTACAAGAGGACTGACCTGCCCCTCTATTTCTTCCTTCTTTCTTTCTTTCTCTCTCTCTCTCTTTTCCAGCAAAGCCAGCAATTGAGAACTCCACATCACAGATTCCTGTGGCTAAAAGAGGCCTCTTGAGGTCATCAACACTGTTCCGCCACATCGAGACAAGCCTGTCGTGAAGCTGCTGCAGAGGCATCGTCCTCATTAAAGGGATCTGAAGGAGAGGCTGCTGCCTCCTTTGTCGCTACCAGAGCAGCCTCCGCCTTTCTGTATCACAGATACAGAAATCACTCGTGTATCTGTATCACTCGTGATGCTGTATCTGTATCTGTATCACTCGTGATGCTTGATTTTCCTCTTTCAGTCCAATATCTATGTCCTACTCGTGACTGTGAGCGCCTAAAGCCAGGGACCCTGTTTTAATCTTCTCTGTATCTTCAGGACTTAGCATAATGCCTGGCCTAGTGGGGCTGCTTAGTAAATGTGGGTGCGTGAGTGGGTGAATGGGTGGGTGGAGGGATGAGTGGGTGGATGGATAGATGGACGGATGGGTAGATGGATGGAGGGGTGGGTGAATGGGTAGGTGGGTGGATGGGTGGGTGGGTGAATGGGTGGGAGGATGAGTGGATAGGTGTGTGAGTGGGTGGGTGGATGGGTGGGTGGGTGAATGGGTGGGAGGATGAGTGGATAGGTGCATGAGTGGGTGGATAGATGGTTGGGTGGGTGAATGGGTGGGAGGGTGGATGGGTGGGTAGGTAAGTGGACAGATGGATGGAGGTACAAGCAGAAAAGGGAAAGAGAGACAGACGATGGTTGCAAATAGGGGCCATCAAACACATCCACTGTAGACTGCCAGAATCATGGGACTTTTGGGCCAAAAGGGACTCGGGAGATCCTCTAAGTCTCACCCCCACTCCTTACTTTGCAGATGTGAAAACTAAGACTCCGACAGCGCTGCTTTGTCCGAGGTCACATGGCTGAGGGTGAGCGAATCCAAAGCAAGACCCAGGGCTTTGGGCAGCCAGTCAGAACCAAAATGACACCCACGCTCCCAACTCAGGCACAGAGCAGCACTGCCTCTTACTCCAACCCATGAAGCTTCAGCTACGTGCTCCTAAAAACGTGATGGAACCAAGAGGAGGAGAGGCACAGGGAAGAAAGAATGCCCAGCTCTCGTGGTTATAAGGAAGCTTCAGTTGACAGCCCAGTAAGTGCCCACCAGGATGCCAGGGCTCCTGCTTCCACTGTGACACTCTGCCCTGATCACGCACCTCTTCAGGGTGAGGGGGGAACAAAGCTGAGCATTTCCACCCTCCTTTATCCTGTCTTCCTGCAGTAATTCCTGCTATGAAAGAAAACGCAGCCAAAATCCAGAGAGCAGAATGAAACCGGCCATCTCCACCTCGGTTATGGAGAATACAGACGAATCAATCACAACTATTTCCTGACAGTCTGCTGTGTGTTCAGTCCCGGGCTGAGCACATACCCAGGACAATTAGCAGTCTAAATCCTGGCCCAAGCCCACAATCCAGGTCACTGGCTGCCAATTGCTCATTTACTCTCTCTTTCATGCAACAAATCACTGCTGAGCACCAGCCACATACCCTGGGCTAGATTTAGAGTTTGGATCCGTTCTCCGCTGAGTATGCAAGAAGCTTGAACCTGATCTGAGGAGTGACCATCCCCATCACTCGTGTCCACATGATGCTTTTCCATTCTCAAAGCACTTGCCAGACCCGGATGTATTCGATCCTCACGACGACCCCAGGGAAGACAGCGGTGAATGTTCTCAAGCTCTCCCACTGCACATCTAGGGAAACTGAGGTACCAAGGGTTTAAGACTCATCCATGATCACACAGCAGAACAGTTACTCAAACCCTCATCTGTTTTCTTTCGGCTACAAATCCTTGTGAGAGACGTGAGGAGTCTGTGTCAGGAAGATCCCTGTAGGCGGGTGGCCAGAGTGGACTGGACCGCAGAGGAAGTAGATACGCAGAACGTAAAGGGCAGGCATCTCATGAAAGGATACGAAGTAGAGCTTCTCGAGGTCAGCATGATGCATCCACGGGCTTAGCACAGTTCCTGATGTGAGCCAAGAATCTAAAGCAAAACAAAACAAAAGCCGTGTGTGTTGCCAAGGAGGAGGAGCAGTGTAGAAAAGTGATCAGGTCAGAGACAGACCAACCCTGGTTCTGTCTGTGCCACTATAAACCGTGTGCCCTCGGGGCCACCCCGGTGGCATAGTGGTTAAGTTTGCACACTCCGCTTCAGCAACTCAGGGTTCGCAGGCTCGAATCCCAGGTGCTGACCGATGCATCATTCATCAAACCATGCTGTGGCAGCATCCCATATACAAAACAGAGGAAGATGGGCACAGATGTTAGCTCAGAGCTAATCTTCCTCAGCAAAAAGAGGAGGATTGGTAATGGATGTTAGCTCAGAGGCAGTCTTCCTCACCAAAAAAAAAAAAAAAAAAAAGCCTGTGTGCCCTAACTGAGCTTAGACTTTCTCATCTATAAAATGGGAATAGTGGGGCCCATTCCATCTCTACAGAATCCAGTGGAATTAAGTGTTAGACAGTCTCTGGCGTGAAGCGAGTGCTCCCCATCTCTCTTTTTACCTAAGGGGACCTTCAACACCACCATGTTTGTTTGTTTTGGGTGAGGTGAAATTCACATAAAATAAATATTAACCATTTTAAAGTATACAATTCAGTGGTATTTAGTACATTCACAAGGTTGTACAGCCATCGCCTCGATCTAGTTCCAAAACATTTTCATCACCCAAAATAAAACCTCATACCCATTAAGCAGTTACTTCCCATTCCCTCCCACCCCCAGTAACCACCAATCTGCATTGTCTCTATGGATTTACCAATTCTGTATACTTCATAAAAATGGAATCATACAATATGTGACCTTTTGTGTCTGGCTTCTTTCAACTAGCAGAATATTCTCAAGGTTCACAACAGGGGTAGCATGTAGCAATACTTCATTCCTTTTTATGGCTGAATAATATTCCATTGTGTATATGTATATATAGATAAATGGAATATCTATGTTCCATAATATATATATTCCATCATGTGTATATATGTGTGTACATATATATACAGATATACACATATTATACATACACAGTATATACATACACACACACACCCTACATTTATCCATTCATTTCATCCATTGATGGGACATTTGGGTTGTTTCCACCTTCTATTGTGAATAATGCTGCTATGAACATTTGTGTACAAGTTGCTGTGTAAACATATGTTTTCAGTTCTCTTGGTATATACCTAAGAGTAGAATTGCTGGGTCATGTAGTAATTCTATATTTAACCTTTTGAGGAACCACCAAAGCGTTTTCCACACGGCTGCACAATTGTACATTCCCACCAGCAATGCACAAGGGTTACAATTTCTGCACATCCTCGCCAACACTTGTCATTTTCCGTTTTTTTGATTACAGCCATCCTAGTAAGTATGAAGGTATAGCTCGTGGTTCTGATGTACATTTCCCTAATGACTAATGATGTTAAGCATCTTTTCACGTGCTTGCTGGCCATTTGCATATCTTCTCCGGAGAAAAGTATATTCAAGTCCTTTGCTCATTTTTAAATTGGGTTGTTTGTCTTTTTGTCGTCGAGTCCTCTGGCAAACTTCTATGATGCCTCAAGACGATTGATCTGGTGGTGACGAGCGCCACAGACGGTCAGGGGCTGGGGTGAGGATCTGGCATGCAGGCCCAGAGCGGACAGTCAGCCCTGTGTGTGACCCCAATCTCCACTCAGACAGGCTGCTGGAGGACCTGGAAAACGTCTGAGGAGAGGACAGACGTGATTAAAATGGGCTGGGAAGCGGGACCTGTGAGGAAGGTCAGAGGAGGGAGAGAGCAGGAAAGACTGGATGACTTAATACTCTTACAGGGGCTCGGAGTGGCTGAGTAGATTTCAAGGAATCAGTGGCCAGCTGTTTTCCATTTCCACCGCAGATAGCAAGGAGGAAATGTGCACAGCGGGGGAGAGGGTTGAGGAGCAGAAGGAAGTGCTTCCGGACTGGAGAGCTTTACGAGGACCCCAAATCTGGCAGAATCTGCCAACACCTGGCATGGAACACAGACCACCCATGGGACAGGCTGGACTCATCCAAGCAGCAAGCAGCGCCCTGACGGGGTCTCAGGCTTGACTGCCGCCATTCCCCATCGAAACACCTTCTTCACCAAAGAGGCAGAACTGGCCACAGTCACACATGGCCCAGCATTCACCTTGACACCCCCTGGCTTCCCAGCACCAAAGGGCACACACCGGGCCAAGCTTGGTGGATGACCTTCTCTGGTCATCCTGGGTGCCGAGAGCAGACATGAAGAGGACTTCGTGCCTGACCCTGAGGGGTTCACGGCTCACAGGGAGGATTCTGGGGACACCACCCCCTCCAAACCAGAGGAAACACAGGCACTCTGGGGACACCTGCACAGAAAGGCCAGCTGGACGAGGTGACATGAGCAGAGCCTCCAAGTTTGCAAGAAAGGGAGGAGAGGATATAAGAGTGACCCTGTATTTGGAGTCAGTGGACCTGTGTTCAGGCCTAAGGGACCCATTTACAACTTCTTGAGTTCTGGCAAACTCCTTAACCGCTCAGAGCCTTTCTTTCCTCATCCATCACAATAGGGATGATCACACTTCTCCACTAGGACATTGTGGGATGACATGGGGGAAGAGACAGCTCCAGAAGCTGGTTGTGCTTCTCTTAGGGGAGTGCCATCACCCAGCATGAGCTTAGCTGCGTGAGCTCGGCAGCCTCTCCATGGCTTCAAATCCCCACTCGGCCACCGACTTGCTGAGGGATCTTTGGCAGACTACTTTACTCCTCTGAGCCTTAGTTTCCTCATCTGTAAAATGGGAGTGGTGATAACAGCACCGATCATGTGGGGTAGTTGTGTGTGTTACACGAGTTCACACACGCAAACCACTTAGAAGATGCCTGGGAAGTGCTCAAAAATATAGCTAGCTATTATGATTACACAGCCTTCAGTAAAACAAACAACATTCCCCTAAACTGTCTCTGTGTTTAGTACAGTTTCTGCACAGTGAGCTGAACGCCAGCTCCAAATGCTCAAACAGCAGGGGGATCCGAGGAAACTGACCTCCTCTAAGGAAGAAGCGCCGGCCCACAGGCTCACCCAACCAGGGGCACGCAAATCCAGGTCGCCTCCAGCAGCCAGTTATGCCCCGGCCCTTCCCCATCCGCCGACTTCCCCACACGGAGCCGCGCCCATTCTTTATCCATTATGAAACAAGCGCCACCCTAGACCTGCGGTGAGGTTCAGTTAAGGCAGTTTATGGAAAGGAAGGCTGCTCTTGGTGTCTTCGCCTAAGATAAGAGGAGTCTGGGACCTGACAGGAGCCAGGATGTCACCCACAGCGCTGACCCTGGTCCCAACAGAGAAACCCTCAACCTCCCTGGGCACAGCAGAGCAGGACAAGCATGCTCTGAAATGCAGCTGATGTTAAGCTCTAGTTCTCTGGCTATGCCTTTGGGAAAGCTCCTTAAGCTCCCTGGGCCTCAGTTTCCTCACCTGTTAAACAGGGAACACACGGGATGTACTGATGTAAGGAATAGGGAGCCCCACACAGCGTCTCCTCCAGGGACTCCCGCCTGCACTTCATGGAGGCAGCAGTGACCACTCTCAGAGACCCATGGCTCTGGGCTAGGCCCTGTGGAGCCCTTGCAAGGCCAGCAGGCTAAGTGCTGGGAGTGGGGAGCAGTGGCCGCTTGGCTCTGTTGCGCAGAGTCGGAGACACCATGCTCAGAAGCACTCCCGGACACAGCACTCCCAGGGAGAGCTCCCAACACAGACACGCCTGGATCTGCTGACTGACACAGGCCCACAAAGCAACGTCCAGAACAGAGGAATGTGGCTGGAAACCAGAGGGAGCACTTACGAAAGGAGCTGGGCAGAGGCTGGAAGCAAAAGGGGGAAGTCACCCTGTTCCGGGAACCCTGCCTCTCTGGCCCCTTCTGCACCCCTGATGGTTCAGAGCAGGTGGAAGAGGAGATGGGTGTCGGGGGTCCAGCCTGCTCCTGGCTCTCTGAGCACAGGTCCTGGGACTGACAAACTGTGGCAGGCTGAAGGAAAGCCCACATCCCTATCCCTTCCCAGAACCCTCAACTGTGATGTCTGTCAGAGCTTCTGTAAGCAAGCCTGACCCACCCACAAGAATGCCTCACAATGGTCTGTTGCCCTTCACCACACACACACACACACACACACACACACACACACACACTCTCACTCTCTCTCTCTCTCTCTCCCTCTCCCCCCACTCCCCCTTCAGGCAGGCTAGTACAGTGGTTAACACCATAGGCTCTGGAGCCAGACAGCTGGGGCTGGAATACGAACCCAGCCACTTTTAGCTGTGTGACCTCAGAGACTATCCTCAGCCTCTCTGATCCTCCGTTTTTCTCATTTATAAAATGGGGCTAATTATAGTACTGCCCCTCCTAGGATGACTGCAGGAATTAAATTATATAACAGATGAGGTCTAGTCACATTGCCCAGGACTTAATAAGCACTAGATGAGTGTCACCTACGATTATTGGCCACTAATCTAATTATTACCATCAGGAAGCCATTTAATTTCACCGATCTGACTGGTTCAGGCTTCATGGATTGTCAGTCTGACAGAGGTTTACCAGCAAAAGAAGACAGTTAAGAAGGGGGAGGGGCGGCCCCGTGGCGTAGCAATTAAGTGCATGTGCTTCTCTGCTGGCGGCCCGGGTTCGGATCCCAGGCGTGCACTGACACACCGCTTGTCAAGCCATGCTGTGGTGGCATCCCACATAAAGTGGAGGAAGATGGGCACGGATGTTAGCCCAGGGCCAGTCTTCCTCAGCAAAAAAGAGGAGGATTGGCATGGATGTTAGCTCAGGGCTGATCTTACAAAAAAAAAGAAAAAGAAAAGAGGGGGGAATGAGCATTCTTGGTCTGCTTCCTACAGACACGTGATCATTTCAGGTCAGGATTTCACAGTGGCTCCACGGAAAGGAAGTTCTTAACCCCAGTTTGCAGATGAGGACACCAAAGTTCAGAGAGGCCCAAGCAACAGAACCGGGTTCCAAACATAGTAAATTTGTTAAGGAACAAAAACAAGCTTTAAAAGTCTCACCAATTTCGTCCACATGTTCGCATTTTGCAGCTGGGGAAACTGAGGCTCAGAGAAGTACCTGATCTGGGGTCACATGATAGGAAGTAACAAAGCCACGATTTAAACTCAGGCCTTCTCACTCTGAGACACATCACTTTAAACACTTTTTTCTACTCTTTTCCTGTTATTTCACCAGATTTAGGGAGGGGAGGCACGTCTTTCTAGTCCCGACCCTGAGAACACAGCAGACATCCACTTATACTCAATGACTATCTGAATGGTAAACAGCAGCCAATACTCAGGTGGAAAGTGGCCTGCAGGATCCATCCCCTTTAATTCTGAAGAGTCTCAACCAGGGTTCTTGCAAGTTCTTCATGCATCAGCAAACATGAACTGGCCCCAGATTAAGAGCTTTGAAATACAATGTGGACCGAAACCTGGTCCTCCCACTGGAAATGCTCACAGCTCCTGGGAGAGACAGACTCACGTGGCAGGAGCACATCGGAGAAAAGAGCAAAGAGGACAGAGCCACGAGCTCTGCTGGGGAAGCCAGAGTAAGCCTCGCGGACCCCTCAGCTGGGTTTAAAACCAAGTTCAGGTGGGGAGAATGGAGGAGAGAGAAAACTTCCCAGGAGAATGTGCAGCCCCCTCTCACCACTGGTGATGGCGGCATGCTTGTCCTCCTTGTGACAGTGGCCCTACTGCTACACTAGTCCAGACACTCCGGTGGCTCATCCACCTACACCCCAAGAAGTTTCTCGTCAGACTGTGAAACAGGCTAGGAAATCAGCAGTCCTCAGAGATCCAATCTCAAGGTCCCAGACGATGGGGATTTTCACCAGAGTCCCACCCCAGGCTAAGAACTGAGCACAGGACCCTAAAGGACAGGTAGAGGTAAACAAGCGCACAAGGACGAGGACCAATGCTCCGAACCACTGACCACCTTGAAAACACAAAGGCCAGGACGCCCAAAAACGACTGTGGGGAAGAGTGAAATTTGGTTGTGTTTTGTGGAGCCGTACCACATGTCGCCTCGACCTATTATCCAGAAAAAGAAAGAAAAAAGGGCAAATTCCAAAAAGATGAGGCAGCCACAAAATGAAGATAGAGAATGGCATGAAGGATGCCTGGCCACAGAATAAGTGAAATGGAATTTCCTCCTTAGTCACGGGAAGGCACAGGAACTCAACTCCAGGCGAGGGAGGCCACTTGAGTCACGTGAATCGGCCCCTTGTTCACTGTTGGGAGAGAAACTTAATCTGGAAGAAGCTGGGTGTGGAATGTGCACATTCCTGTCCCCTCTTCCTCTTCCTCAGCTACCACCCCTGCCCCACCCCCTCCTTACAGCCTCCATAAAACCTTGGCTCTTGGAAAATCCAAAATCCACGACTACCAGGGTGATCACTTAGAAAGCAAAGTCCTTTAAAATGGCAAGGACTTCATGGAAAAATACAAAGATTTCACATTCTCTTTCTGCAGCCCAGGCTTCAGAATCTGGTCCAAATCTGGTCATTTGAGTGGCCGTCCAATAATCCAGGAATCTGTCCACAATATGGTCTGAATTGTTGGTAGTAGGTTTCCTCCCTCTCACCAGCCCTGCCTATTCCGCCCCACTCCCCCTGACCACCAGGCCCACGTCCACCCAGCAAACCAACAGAGCTGGGGCATAACTTCCTGTCACCCCCCAGAGTGCTGGCCGGCCTGTGGGTTATGACTTCCGGAGACACTGCAGAAGAACAACGGGGGCTGTAAATAAAGCAGGCTAGTGCCACGTCCATCAGGCTCAAAGATCCAGCACCCCTCTCCCCCACAGAGCCCCCTCTGTCCATCTGGGATGAGAGTCCTGGCATTTAGCACAATGGGTTTTGACATTTTTGGGGTAGGGAGCAGGCAGCCTGGGGAACGTGCTCAGGAGTCCTAGGGAAACTGGGAGTCCCAGCTTCGGCCTTACTAGCTTAATGTCTGATCTCTCTGAGCCTCCGTTTTCACACCTGTGACAACATTTACGCCTTGGGGTGGCTGGGAGATTAATCTTGGCACACAAAGGGCATTCAATAAAGGGAAAGGAATACACAAGAACTGTGCCATCGATGCCTACACATCAACGCCCTCTATGACACTGTGCTCAAGACCTTAACATCTGACAGAACGGATGGGAACAAGACTCAAACGTTATACCATAGAAGCACCAGGAAAGCATTGGCTTTTCCAGGCAGCACAACAGTCCCCCCTCATGCCCCTCTCATCCCAACACCTGGGAGCAGAGGACACCAGATGTGTCTGCCATCCATTTCTCACCCGCTCGTCGCACCCAAGAGGCACAGTCTGCTCAGCCCAAGTCTGAATGTCCCCTCATTTTCCCTTTATCATTATCTTTGTTGCTATCTAAACACTGATCATCCTCAGGAAGATGCAAAATGCCAGCGCCGTCTGAATTCAAACTGCAATGCCCACTGGAAACCGCAAAGCCATTTGGAGGTATTTATCTTGGAGCTAACTAGAGAGCAAATGAAGCCCCAGGAATGGCTTAATTAACCCTGCATTTTTTTCCTGTCTTGCTCTGGCTCCCAAGGCTCTCGCAGGAAAGAGAACGTAACCCAGGTGGTCATTAGGTCTGTCCCTGAAGGCAGGGTGGGAAAGGTACTCCCATTTGGAGGAAGAAGGGCCCAGTACACGCAGTTCCTGACCCTCTCTGAATCATGCTGAGGTCACTTATAAAGCGGTGGCCAGAATGACCAGACTTCATCGAACACTTGGTGTGTGTTGGGCAGTCTGCTTAGCCCAAGCCTGAGTTGGGTGCTGTGCTAAATGCAACACCATAATATCTCATTTAAACCTTGAAACCTTCTTACACAGAGGCTGTCTTAGTCTGCTGAGGCTGCTGTGACAAAATACCATAGCCAGTGGCTTAAACAACAGACATTTATTTCTCACGGTCCTGCAGGCTGTGGAGTCCAAGGTCAAGGCGCCAGCCAATTTGGTTCTTGGTGAAGGCCAGCTTCTTGGCTTGCAGACAGCTGCCTTCTCGCTGTGTGCTCACACATCCTTCCCTCGGCATGTGTGCATAAAAAGAGAGAGAGGGATCTCTCTGTCTTCTTCTTCTCATAAGGGCACTAATCCCATCATGGGGGCCCCATCCTCATGACCTCATCTAAACCTAATCACTTCCCAAAGGTCCCCCCTCCAAGTACCATCACATTGGGGGTTGGGGCTTCAACATATGAATTTTGGGAGGACCCTAACATTCAACCACAACACAAGGACTATCATGACCCCATTTCTCAGATGAGGAAACTGAGGTCAAGAGACATTAAACAATTTGCCCAAGGCCACACATCTAGCAAATGGCAGAGCCAGGAGTCAATGCAGACCCCCTGAAGCCAATGCCTTCTGTTGCATATGAAGTGACAGAAAAGATTTAGACTGTGATGACAGGTAAGCCCAGAGCGGGATCTTGGCTCCACCTTGATTTCCTCACCTGCCAAATGGGGATGACAGCAACAACCTCACGGGGTTGCTACGGCGAAGAGAACAAACACGTCCTCAGGGACTCAGAGGGGCCTCGATTTCTCAGCACAGTGCCTGGCTCTCAGTCGGTGCTCGGCAACCGTCAGTTGAATACAGAGATAACCAATGACCATGAAAACCTTACAGGGCTGTCTTAAGGATTAAATGGTACCACAGATAAGAACTGCCAGCACTGTAGGACCTCAAGAGATGCACATCCTAGAGGAATTCTTTTCTCCAGGTGAGGTGTCCCCTGGACATCAGCCCCAGGACACCATGTGAGTGGCCTGCACACCTGAAACCAATCGATCCCCAGCAGAGACAGCGATGCTCAGCACACCAAAGAGCAGGTGGGAGGCATCAGTGCCCAAGTGACAAAGCAGGAGAGGGAGACCATGCACCCCCCCAAGACAGCATGGCAGGATCGAGCCCCAGACAGAAGCTGGTCCAGTCAGATTTGTAGACGTCCATCTGAGTGCTTGTGCATGTAGCCTGGGGAAGGGCAGGGGGCCAAAGTAACTTGTTCCCAGGGAAGGCAGGCACCTACGAGCACCCTAAGGACTCTACTAGGCCTGGGCTCTACAGACACATGAAACACAGCCCAGCCCCACTATGCTTTGACTCGGGAAGTAGATGCAAGGTCCCAACCTCATGCTGCCCTTGGGGCGCTTCATGGACATGGCCTTCAGAAAGGCCAAGGGCTTGATTTAATGCTCTGCTGTTGCCATCTAGAAATTCAGTCTGTTTGTTTTTTTCTTTTTTGTGAGGAAGATCAGCCCTGAGCTAACATCCGATGCCAATCCTCCTCTTTTCCAGAGGAAGATCAGCCCTGAGCTAACATCCCATCTTCCTCTACTTTATATGGGACACCGCCACAGCATGGCCTGACAAGCGGTGCGTCGGTGAGCGCCCGGGATCCAAACCCGTGAACCCCAGGCCGCCGAAGGGGAATGTGCAAACTTAACTGCTAACGCCACCGGGCCGGCCCCTAGAAATTCTTAATCATTTTTGAACAAGGGAGCCTGCACTTCATTTTGCACTGAGCTCTACATACTGTGTAGCTGGTCCTGCCTACCAGGTTGCTGACAGGGCCAACCGCCTCTCCTTGTCGGCGTGAGTCTCCTCAGAGGTAAAGTGGAGGCATGAGGTCAGCCTCAGAGCTGCCGAAGCTGGCCGGCGACATGTGTCTCAGCACTGGATGAGCGTGAGCTGCCTTCCCCTCACTGCTGAGGGCCTCAGTTTGCTGCTTGGAAAATGGGGTTATTGTCTCAGGCACTGGCTACTCCATGGGTGTTTTGAGGGTTCAATAAGGCCAGAGGTGGACACACACCTCAGAACGATGGGTGCTGACATCATCATCATCACCACCACCACCATGAAATGGTGAGCTGGCCACAGGAGTGGCATCATTCAGGGGCCTGAGTGTTATATTGGGGGTGGGGGAGGGGGGCGCACAGTTATCAAACACAGCATTTGGACCAACGTCCACCCTCTCCTGGCACCAACCTGCAAAACCAGATAACCCACCAGAGGAAAAAAATCCTCAAACCCCTACCGTGCAATCACAAGGGAAAGTATTGCCAAGACTCCCTCCCACCACCTTTCCCTACTTCATACCAAAAGCAGGCTGTAACTCCCTGAGGACAGAAAGCAGGGCATCACCTCGGGCGCCCCACGGCCTGCAGCCTCACACAATGCCCGGCACGCAGCTGGGGCTGAATCAACACCGTGACTACTCTGACGATGCTGCGTGAGCTGTCAAAACACTTGAACCTCAGCGGTAGAACTTAACTCATAGGCAGGGTGACCACCACCCCAGTGTGCCCAGGACTGAGGGGTTCCAGGAGGTGGGACTTGCAGCACTGAACCCAGGAAAGTCCCAGAACAACCAGGATGAGTGGGTCACCCTACTCACAGGAGCTATTATTATTACAAAGGTTACCAGGGTTGCTCTTCTGTGGAGGGTCATGGGACTTTTTTTCAACCATCTATACATTTCTATACATTCTAGATTTTCTCCAAAGAACTTGAATCAGTTTTATCATCAAGAAAAATGTTTATGAAGAAAATAAGGCTATTTCAGAGTATACACACAATTATTCTCCCATTACCAAACCCAAATTTTCTACTTCTAATCATATTTTTAGAAAGAATAAAAACAAAAAACTCTCAAACTTTGTGTTCAATCCTCTCATTCTCATGTTTCTCTTAGCTGTTCCGCAGCGTGGATCTTGCTTCCAGCAATTTCCTCTCCAGATCGTCTACAAACTACCGCTCCAGCCCTCCTCCTCTCCTTCAACACGCCTGAAACTTTGCTAGAAACCCAGCTCCTGGCTGATACTGGCTTCCGTAGTAGTCATGGTGACTCTCCATCCCCCACGATGGGGACGCTGTGATGGGGACATTGTGTACCGGGCTCCTCGGTGAGTAAGGGTGGGGCAGACTTCACCCAGCCCTGGCTCTCAATCCAGCACCCCTATGTCCCCCTCAGCTCTCCACACCCACACACACTCAGCCTCATCCAGCCCCACAAAGGCCACCCAGCAATGGTTCCCGGGCCCTTTGTGTCCAGCCTAGCCACATCCACCCAGGCTCAGACACCTCTGCTGGCCCCTTCACAGGTATCCTTTCAGCACCAATTTCTCCACCACGCCCACTTCTTTTCTCCTCTCTGCTGACCAAGTGCTGCTTTGGCAGAGGGCCATCGGGGCACTGCTCCTTCTGTATCCTGACTCTGGTCCTGCCCTCAGTGCCCATCTCGTTTCCTTCCAGAATTCTCTCCATTCAAGCATGTAATGAGCTAGAACCAGTGCTGGGCACTGCCGACCCAACACAGGGATACAGCATCACCTCCTGCCCTCAAGGAGTTCACCCAGTAAACAGATCGTCCCCGCTGGACAGCAGTGTGGCAACCTCCGGCAAGGTTGACAGTGAGCATTCCCTGGTCCTCGTGCCCCTGGGGACACCCCTCCGTGCACCTGGAGATGTGTGCAAGGAAGCTCACCCAGCACCGCTCAACAGCACAAACCTGGAAACAACCCAAAATCCACCACGAGGGGCATGAAGGAACAAACACAGCATCAGCATCACCCAAACATAATAGGGAAGGAAAAGAGCCAAGTGCAGTCACCACACATCTATGATATGCCACCTCCACACAAATTTTAAAACACATAAAACGGTGCTACAAATAGCCACCAAACAGATTTGTAATAAAAGTGTAAGAACACGATCTATTGATAGCTCGAGTTCAGGAAGTACTTCTACGAAGCAAAGGAAATGGAACAGGAGAAGAGGGACCACAGACTTCCACTTTATCTCTAATTTTTTTTATTTCTTCCAAAGCAATGATGCAAAGGAAATAGCCACATCAACACTTGTTAATCCTGCGGGCAGGGTTAGGGAGTTTGTTAAATAACCCTTTGTGGCTTCTTGTTTTGTGTTTCAGATCTGGACGATTCACATTATGCGAAGACATGGCCCCAATACTGAACAGCAGATTCTAGAATCCGGCAAGTCACCCTGAAGGACATTGGGAAGCAGAGGAGAGCACAGAGTTGGGGGCACTTACAGGATGCCCAGCGCTCCGTGACTTGAAAGGGAGGCAGGGCTGCCTGCGTCCTGAACACGCCTCAGCAGTCTCGTGCTGCCTGGCTAACCTTAATAAACATGCTCCATGCCATCACCTCTGCCACCTCCACACTCCCTCCCTGAGGAATCAGGTTCAGCCATCTCCCCTGGCTGTGAAAGGCAACCCAGCTGTCAGCCACTTTCCCAGAGGTGACTCATTTGGTCCTCTCAACAAGCACGTGAGGGGCACAAGGCAAGGACACCACCTCATTGAAAGACGAGGAGCTAGAGCCTCAGAGAAGTCCCAAGAAGTGCCTGAGCTGACTCAACAACTGGGAAATAGGACAGTCACAAAACGAATCTGACTTAGATTCCGAGTTCCTTATGTGTCAGGTTCGGAGCAGGGGGACTAAAAATCCGCCGGGTGTCACATCTCAGGTCATCTAATTTTCACAATAACTCGACTTCGCAGGGGAGGAAACAAAGGCTCAGAGAGGCCAAGCGTCCTACCCAAGGTCTACACAGCCAGCAAGCCCCGGCACTTACACAGTCCCAGATTTTCTAACATGCCCCCACAACCTCCCTAGAGCATTTCTCCATCAGGAAAGTTCTGTTTATGACGAGCATCTTCATGTTCCCTGAACATGCAACAAGCAGTTTCCGGGGCCCCAGGGGAGCAGAAGGCTGGGAGCCTGTCCTGGCTAATTTTTATTTGTTTATGTCATCGCCTCCCGCTAAACCCAGTCCCGAACCTCTGAGTGCCTCAGAGACCTCACCACGAGCAGCTGCTCTTTGCTGGGAGCCAGATAAGCCTCGACCGGGGAGAGGAGGGTAAAGGCAGTTCCTGGTAATCAGGTGGAACTGACCCCTCTCCCCAGAACCCCCGCCCCATGTGGAGTCAGAGATGGTGGCAGATAGAGGAAAAGACCCCCACCCCAGCAACTGCCCTGCAGCACCAGCTATCAGCATGGCCAACACTTTAGGGGGACAGACTCCCCACGCCCCTCCGCAGGAAATACTTCACTTCCCAGAGAGCAACCAGGGCAGACGGGACACATGCTCACGGCCGAGGCCACGCAGCTCCGTGCAGGCCCACCATATCCACCCAAGACCCCAAGCAGCAGACTCAGACCGTGCTCGCGCACTGCCTGGGATGAGCCCGACCCAGTGCGGCCCAACAACCGCAATTTCACTGCCCAGCTCTGGCCTCCAACATCCTAAGCAACGGCACTTCACTGCCTCGCTCTGGTCGCCAAAGCCTTCTTCCAGAAGGTTCCACGAGCCAGAAACAGAGACTGTATCTTGAAACTGTCTCAGTCAACAGAGGCCCATTCTCTTTACCCCAACCCACTAGTTCTACTGAATGTGCCTCTTGGGTCCTAAGGTCAGAATAATGAAAAAAAAAAGTTTCCTTTTTTTTTTTTTTGTTTAAGGCAACTGATTCTTCTTTCAAAGTTCTCACACAGCCCCTCCTGTGGACAGCTGAGGATCATTCCCCAGCTTTTTCAAATATGCTCCCCTTCCTCCAAGATGGCCGGCCTTGCCCGCCAGGTTGTTCCCAGCGCCTCTCTCTGTCTAACCAGGCACCACGGGGAAGAGGCTCCAATTCACCCACACTGGTCCAGGCTTCCAGCAGCCGAGGCCATGGTCCCGCCCCACCGCGTGAGAGTGCTTTTGCTATAAACCTTTCATTGCCTCCAAACGTGCTCAGGGCTAACAGGGGTCGGAGAAGGGGTGGCAGGTCAAACAGAGACCCTCCTGGAATCTGCCCCCTTCATTAACTTCGGAATTCCACAGGCCAGTGTTTTCTCAAGCCCTGAACACGCACCCGGGAGGAGGGGGCTGCAACCCTCACACCCACAGGCTCCAGCTGGAAAAGCCAGGATACAGCTTCCTGGGATGAAGGAGGGGTGAGGCCAGCAGCCACCAGACCCCCATGAGCAGGCATTAACATTAGAGAGCAAATACCAGCTGGCTACACTGCAGCAAAAACTAGAGATTCAGCCGTCTTATGGTTCCCACTTTGCAGATGAAGAAAGCGAGGCTCAGAGAGGTTTAGGAATTAGAGCAAGGTTACACAGCTATGACACAGCAAAGCTTCAAAATCTGGTTGTGTTTGGCTCCAAAGACCACACTCTTCCACTAACTGCAGCTATCATTCAAAGAGGGCAAGGGTCTCACAATGTTCCCAGCCACTCTGTGAGGCAGGACCCTGAGTGGCTGTGTCTGGAGCTCAGGCCTGCCACTCGAATTAGCAGTGAGGCCTGCGTGTAATTCAGGGACTGGACAGTGCACCCGACACTGAGAACACTATAAACTGACCCCCCTAAATCATCACTGAGTGACCCCTTGCTGATGCAGCCCCCTCTGCCAAAATGCACGTGCCTTTAGGTTTTATTGTGGGTCAACATCAGAGCTGGGACACAGCAAGCCCTCAATAAAGATTTGCTAAATAAACAGCAAAAGAACTAGCAGTGTGAAGGCCTTCTTCTGTATTTTCTGTAAAACCCCAACGAAAGCACTGCCCTTATGTTGCTCAACAAGCCTCATATAAAGACTACATCTTGTAACAAATTTTTTTCAGTATTTATGATCCAGGAGAATTTTCTCTCTTTCAAAAACAAACAGGTTTCCTTCATTTAGACCAAAGGGCAAACTACAGTCTACGGGCCCATTGCCAGTTGTCATAAATAAAGTTTTATTGGAACACGGCCATGCCCATTCATTTCCATATTGGCTATGGATGCTTTTCAGACACAAAGGCAGGACTGACTAGCGGTGACAGAAACATATGGCCCACAAAGCTGAAAACATTTACTATCTAGCCCTTGTTAGAAAAGTTAGCCAATCCTTGTGCTAACTAGGAAGCTCAGAGCTAAATCTAATGTTAAATTTTAGTAACTCACACTCAATATTCTTTCTTTCTATATGCCTATATGTTTTGATCTTCTAATTCCATTTTAACATTTTAGTTAAAAATAGCTATATTCCCTGAGTGCTTATTATATGTCAGGCACTGAATTAAGCCCTTCAATATGTTCTCTTATTTAATTCTCACAATAAACCCAAGGGGTAGGTAATATTACTCCCTATTTATTGAGGCAAAATGAATGAAAAAATGAGTGAACGAGTCATCTATTGATTACAGAGTGGGAATATTTACTATTTCATCATTCAGTCTCAGAGAGTAATACAGGTGTTGACTGGAAAACTCTGGATGCTCCATAAATATAACAGAGTTGGCAGGGCCGAGATTAGCAGCCGCGGTCAATTCAAGCAGAATTAAAGGATTATAAAGCACTGTCATTCTGGGCTTCTTTTCGTTTTCAATCTAGCTTCAGACTGAGCTGTGCAGTCACTTCATCATGACTCTTCTGGATTTAGGGAGGATCACAGTGGACTAAATGGCACAGCTGACATGACTCAGGACACAGAGCTACTCAGGTCACAGGCTGAGACACGGTCTGTAGTGATGTGGCCAGAGCCACACAGCCAAAGGACCACAAAGGAAAGCAGGGAGCCGCACTCCAAACTCAGCTCTCTTCAAGAGGGCTATGTCCATTTGTCATCTTAACATTTTTGCAAAATCGACCTTTTTTTTTTTAACTTAAATATCTACGTTCTAAGCAGTAATATCTGCAACATCACAGATCTCATGTGCCAATTGTGGTCTTTTTCTAATGCAAGTTAAAGTAAGTATAAAACAAGTATTTTTCTAAAAAAGTTTGCCCCCATACAACCTAAAATCGTCTCGCGCATGTCATCGCACACTACGAGAACCACTGGCTGAGCAGAAGGGAGGTGGAAGGCTGACAGGTTGGCATGCACACGCCAGCTTCTCCGCCCTCTCCAGAGATGAGCATGGCAGTTTTCTGGATCTCTCTGAGCCTCAGTTTCTTCATATGTAAAAGGAGGGCCACACCTACCTCGCCAGGTTGGAAGGTTAACCAGGCACATTCCAGGCGGTCGTAAACACCAGCCATTAAGCAACCCCATGGCTGTTCATTGAGAGCCCCTGTCTCCAGACTCGGCCTAGAGAATGAGTCACAGCCCTTCTCTCACGGTGACCCTGTGCAGACTCCAGGGGGCCCAGGCACCCCTGTGGGGGAACAGGTCCAGGGCGCTAAGCCATCTCTGGGAATGCAGGCTGGGGGGTGTGTGTCAGTGGGGGGGCAGCACTGTAACCCCCAGCCCCCAGGACTAGAGTGTGTGCTCTCCACCACCACAGGGGCCCATCAGTTAAAAAACATACAGATTGGGGGGCCGGACCAGAGGCGCAGCGGTTAAGTGCGTACGCTCCACTTCGTCAGCCCAGGGTTCACAGGTTCGGGTCCCGGGCGCACACCGACGCACCGCTTGTCCAGCCATGTTGTGGCGGCATCCCATATAAAGTAGAGGAAGATGGGCACGGATGTTAGCCCAGGGCCACTCTTTCTAAGCAAAAAAGAAGAGGATTGGCATCGAATGTTAGCTCAGGGGCTGATCTTCCTCACAAAAAAAAAAAAAAAAAAAACATACAGATCAGGCCTGCTCTAGCCGCAGTCTGGGCAAAAAGGGCTCAAAGAGAAAGGAGTTCTTCCAAGCAGCTAAAGGCAGACTGTGTGTGAGATGAGAAGATTACGCCAAGCTCATGTGCCATGAGCAGAAATGCAAACTGCCCACGCAACTGCAAGGAGAATCTGGAGGAGCCAACTTGCACCCAGGAAATAGCAGCATTAGCAGCAGCAGCACCACCACCAGCAGCACCACAAGGACCAGCAGCAGCACCAGGACCAGGACCACCAACATCAGCACCAGCATCAGTAGCATCAACACCAGCAGAAGCACCAGGAGCAGCAGCACCTGCACCACATCACCACCAGTAACACCAGCAGCAGCAGCACCAGGACCAGGACCCGCAACACCAGCATTACCACCACCACCATCACCACCAGTAGCACCAGCACCAGCAGCAGCAACAGCAGCAGCACCAGAATCAGGACCCGCAACACCACAACCAGCATCATTAGTACCAGCAGCACTACCACCAGCACCAGCAGCACCACCAGCACCAGGACCAGCAGCACCCCCCTCCATCTAACTGATGAGTCCAGGTGCCACAGGGTCTGGTTTGCCCAGCACCCTCCTGGTTTACACCTCTCATCCCAGAGTCAGTGTCACAGTGCTCCTTTCACTCTTAAGTGTCCCAGCTTAGAAGAGAAATTAGATGGTTTCCCTACCAATGCGGGTACAAAGGCCCAGAGCAAGGAGGTGATCTGCCCGAGGTCACACAGTCGCTGGGAGACCAAGAAGAGAGCAGAAGTTGTGTCTCTCAGCTCCAGGCAGTGTGGCTCAGTGGCTCTGGAATCAGAGAGAACTGTGTTCAAATCCTGCCTGTGTGCCCTGGGGAGACCTGCTTTGTCTCTCTGAGTTCCAGTTACTTCAACACTAAAAAAGACCATAATAACAGCACCTACCCCATAGGTCTGTTCTGGGGTTGGAACGGAATCATGTCTGCCACGTGCCCTGCACAGAGCATGGCTTAACAAATGGTGATCGTTCCTGCATCAACGTCCACAGGGTGCAACCTCACAGACGTGGGGCAGGTGCTCAGAGCAGCCAGACAGGAGGGGGAAGCAGTAGTCTTATTTCTCGCCATGACCATCCTGTCTTCTGGTGCCCAAGCCCACCCTCGCCCTCCCGGGAGGAGCAGGAGATAACCAGGACCACCACAATGGGGTTGTTGGAGGGAGTCACTGATAAAAGGAGAAAGAGCAGGGCTGCGGGCCTCCTGATAAGTGAGACGCAGCTGCCGCAGCAGGAGGGTGGGAGGAGACGGCAAGGAGGAGTGCAAGAAGCCTGGGAGGGCAGAAGAGAAGGGGCGGTGCTGAGCCCTGGTCTCCCCCACTCACTTTTCTAGCTGACTTTTCACGTCCCCAGGACAGTTCTGCTTACCACGGCAAGCCCAGCCAAACCTCCCAGCCCTCCAAGTCTCCCAGTCCCTCCAGAGACCCTCCCCGGATGACTCCTCTCCCCGCCCTGCTTGGCCATGGTCCGGCTGTGCTGCAAATCCCTGCTCACCCAAGGGCACAGGCTCCTTGCAGACCATGAGCCGCCCGGTGCCAGACCATGATCCCAACCTCACTTCATCCCACGGCCCAGCACCATGCCTGCCTCCTCCGCACAGCGGGGGACACAGTTCTCACTGAATGTCTCTCTCTCCCAGAGGACAACCTGGGCACCCAGTTCTAAGGACCCCAAGAGCACTCCACAGCAGGCAGTGCTCAACACACACACACACACACACACACACACACACACACACCCTTCTCAGCTTCCTGCTCTGCCTTCTTTTGGATAAATAACCTTGGGTAAGTTACATGGCCCCTCAAAGCCTCAAAGTTTTCAACTGTAAAATGGACACACCATTGCCCACCTAGTGGACCTGTTGGGCTGATTAAGTTACACACAGATGCTGAAAAAGAGAGTGTTTCCCCATGAACAAAACGAAAAGACAACCTACCAAGTGGGAGAAAATATTTGCAAATCACATATCCGACAAGGGGTTAATTTCCAAAATATATAAAGAACTCATACAACTCAACAATAAAAAAACAAACAACCAGATCAAAAAATGGGCAGAGGATATGAACAAACATTTTTCCAAAGAAGATACACATATGGCCAACAGGCACATGAAAAGATGTTCAACATCACTAATTATTAGGGAAATGCAAATCAAAACTACAATGAGATATCACCTTACACCCGTCAGAATGGCTATAATTACCAAGACAAAAAATAACAAATGTTTGAGAGAATGTGGAGAAACCGGAACACTCATACACTGCTGGTGGGCATGCAAACTGGTGCAGCCACTATGGAAAACAGTATGGAGATTCCTCAAAAAATTTAAAATAGAAATACCATACAACCCAGCTATCCCAATACTGGGTATTTATCCAAAGAACTTGAAATCAACAATCCAAAGAGACTTATGCACCCCTATGTTCACTGCAGCATTATTCACAATAGCCAAGACGTGGAAGCAACCCAAATGCCCATCGACTGATGAATGGATAAAGAAGATGTGGTATACATACACAATTGAATACTACTCAGCCATGAAAAAAGACAAAATCATCCCATTTACAACAACACGTATGGACCTTGAGGGTATGATGTTAAGCCAAATAAGCCAGACAGAGAAAGACAAACATTGCATGATTTCACTCATATGTGGAAGATAAACAAACACACGGATAAAGAAAAGATTATGGTTACCAGAGGGGAAGGGGGTCGGGGGGTAAGCGAAAGGGGTAAAGGGGCACATACATACGGTAACGGATAAAAATTAGGGGCACATACATACGGTAACGGATAAAAATTAGACTATCAGTGGTGAGCATGATGCAGTCTATACAGAAACTGATAAATAACAATGTACACCTGAAATTACACAATGTTATAAAATATTATGACCTCAATAAAATAACTGGAAAAAAAAAAGAGAGAGACAGTGTTTCCCTTTTGTGTGTGTGTGTTTCCCTTTTGTGTGTTCTTTTCAGAGAAGCGGAAAGAAAACCACTAAGAGTCATCATCTGATCTGATCAACTACAATGCAATAAGATGCCTACCGCGTGCTTAGCCTGTGAGCAAGACAAACACGTTTCCTGACCTCAGAGAGACTACTTGCTAGTGTGGGAGAAAGACAAGAAATCAAATACTTTGCATAAATGAATATACCATTACAACACAGTAGGAGCTGTGAACCAGAACAGTGTGGAATAACCAGAGGGACATTACTGGCATTAGGTCAGGGAAAGCCTCGCTGAGAAATGCCATTGGGCATGAGCAGAACTGGGAACCCAAGCAAATTGAACCCCAGGCCCCGCCCCAAGTACAGTCTTGGCAGCCAAGTGCCAGGTGGCCCCAGGTGACCTGAGCACTCGGGGCACTGGCTGTTTGGGCTGCCACTCTCCTGTGGGTGGCCCAACGCTAAGGCAGCATCCCTCGGAGCCACCAACCTCACAGCTGCCAAGTCAGGACGCAGGGGGCCAGTCCTTCTGCTCATCAACTGCAGAAGCACACCAGGCCTTGGTTGCCAAGTCCCAGTCCGGCTGCTCTCTCCGTCACGCTGATACGAGGCTCCTTCCCCTCATCCGCTGCTGACCCGCCACTCAGCCATCCCACAGGCTCCAGGGACTGTGACCTTCGATCAATTGTCCACGCCAACCAGCAGTGCCCAGTTCAAAGTCCAGCACAGCCCACCGGGCTCTGCTCAGAAATGCTTTCAAGGCCTCAGCCACACTCCTCCTTCCCAGAAGCCTTCCTCCCACCAACAGGGACCCTACCACGTGCTGAGTGTCTGCTGTGTGCCAGGCACCATGCCAGGCGTCAGCACACAGGCCACTACTTTGTGAGCCTTGACACCAATCCTGTGAAGGACAATAACACATCACCTCTATTGGAGAGAAAAGATCAAAGGATCCAGCAGTCACTTGCCCATGTCACACAGTGGACGCAGGTGAGACATTCAAACCCAGGCCTTGCTTGCTCCACTGGCACTCTGCTGACACTCAATTCCTTGTTTCTAGCTGCAAGCACAGAGCCAAGAAACTATCTCCTCATGCATATGTTCCCTATTTACTCTTCGATGTCTTAATTCATTAATGATCATGTCTTAACGCACCCTTCCCGCAGCAGGACACATTATGTGCCAGGCATCACGTGACATGCTCGTGACACAGAGCCCCAGTCTTCAATGCACTTATGGTCTGCGAGACGGCGAAAGACACAGGAACCAGGAAAATAAATAAAGGGTGACGGCATACACGTCAGCACAGGAACAGTGGCGGCCCCCCCAAGACACTTTTCCATTTCCATCTGTCTCCCCCAAGCCCCCAGCACCAGACACAGAATGAGCTCACGAAAGGCCAGTGTCTTTTGAGAGCCGGCCACATCACAATGACCTCTTTACCACCAGCCAGGCCAGTGTCCCCTAAGCCCAGGGGAGTGCTTGACAGAACACGCATTAGATGTGTGCACACGAGACGTGAGACAGGACTTACGTTTCACAGGGAGCCCCCACAAGGAGCCGGCAGAGACCCAACTGAACATTCCAGTCCAAGATGAGGACAGAGACCTCTCAGGAAGCTGTGGTCCTTGTCCCCCACAGGCGTCCAGGCTGCAGGAATCCACAAGGCATGCAGCCAGAGCCTTCCTTAAAACCACCTTTAGCATCCAGAAATGTGCCGGGTATGTGTAATTCCAGAGAATGCTTCCACCAGCATGATTCCCCAGGTGGCTGAATATCACTGTAAATCCACACGGCTCAGAAAATCCCCGAATGAAGGTCCACAGCTGACAGGCGCAGCCATCACAACGGGCATCTTCTTAATTCCTTTCTGGTCAAAAGATCAGGCCTGGGGACAGGAAGGAAAAAAATCAATCTTGTTACAATCAGGGACCCAGAGCAGTCGTCAGTTATCCTTTCTTCCTTCTATTTGACCCTAATATACTTAGTGGGGAACTCACTAAAAATAATGCCCTGTGGGTCTGGTCCAGGTCAAGTGGGAGACGGGGCCCTCAGGAGAGTGTCACCTCCCATAGGCAGAACTTTCCACCGCTTAGAGCTCCTCTGAACCACCCTGGGAGGGCAGAGGGGGCTGAGGTATGTCCATTATAAAGATGAGAAGAGAATGTTCCGGAAAGGTTAAGTGGCTGGCTTCGGATGTTCACAGCGCGGCCAGGCCTGGCACGCAGCCCTGACTCCCCTGCAGGGCTGAGGTCCTATAGTGAGCTGAGGGGGTTTTGGGTCAGCTGGTAGGACGTCGTGCTTTGTTTTGTTTCTTTTTAAAGACAACCGCAGAGCCCTGGCGTCACGCCAGGCCTTGTCCGGCACTGTGAGCTTCTGCAGGGCAGGACAGGGCCTGTTCCTCTTTTATGCATTCATTCAGCAATCACTGAGTGCCTACTAGGTACCCAGGACTATTCCAGCTATAGGGAGAGACTTTTGTCTCCCCAACCCAGCGAACTTGAATTATTCTAAAGATAACCATGAACAAATGGATCCACGAAGCATAGGGCCTGAGGCCCCACAGCCACCACCCACCAGATGATAACAGTAACTGCGCTTTGTGGAGTCTCTTACTCACCCCGCTAAAAGCTCTGGTCCACATCTGATTCCACCCCGCAACCACCCTGCGACTCCTGCCCCTTTTCTCCAGATAAGGAAACAAGGCACAGACAACCACCTTGCTTCAAACTGCTAAGAGCGGAGCCCGAATCTGAGGCCTGAGAGTCTGTCTCCTCAGTGTGCATCCTGATCCACTGCTCTGCGCTACTCGTGAGGAATGTCTACCCGGACGGCTACAGCTAAAACGTACCTCTAGGCATTTTGCGTGCACAGAATCCTAATTTAATCCTCACAACAAGCCTACGTCTTCTAAACTATTCTTATCCGATTTTAGGGGTGAGAAAGCTGAGGCCCAGAAAGGTTAAGCGACTTCTTCAAGGTCACTCAGCTAGAAAATGACAGAACGGGGGTTTGAAATCAGGCAGTCTGGCTCCAAAGCCCGTGAGCTTGACCATTACAGCAAGTGTCACCAATAGCAGCCATTGCTGCAATAACAAATTGTCAAATACCTAGTGGTATAAAACAACACAAATTCATTATCTTACAGTTCTGGAGGTTAGAAGTCCGACACAAGCCTCACGAAGCTAAAATCAAGGTGTTGGCAGGCTGTGTTCCTTCTGGAGGCTCTAAGAAGAATCTACTTCCTTGGCTTTTGGACCTACTAGAGGCTGCTCTCGGATGCCTGCGCTTACATCGCTTCCTCCATCTTCAAATACAGCAACATAGCATCTCTGCCCATCCTCACATCTCCTTCTCTGATTGACTCTTCTGCCTCCCTCTTCTACCTTTAAGGACTCATGAAATTACCCCGGCCCCACCCAGATGGTCCAAGATAATCTCTCTATCTCAAGGTCCTGAACCTCAATCATATCTGCAAAGTCCCTTTTGACACGTAAGGTAACATATTCACAGGTTCTGGGGACCAGGACATGGATATCTTTGGGGAGCCATTATTCTGTCTCCCATAGCAACCATGCCACAGGGCATCCATCCTCCATTTTAAGCATTCTTCAGTGACTAGGGGTCACAGGGTCACCAGTGAGCTCCCCTTATCCCATTAAACCCATCTGACATAGCTTTTGGAAAAACCCAAGAGAAAGACAGGTTCAAAAGGAAGCTTAAGTGTCTAAAATCAGCCCCTAAGAGAGAAGTACATGATAGCAGTTAAAACACTGAAGTTTAAAGTCAAACCACCAAATGTATTAATTATGTTACTCTGGAGAAACATTTTTAACTCTTAGTTTCTTCGTCTGTAATATGGGGGTAAGTCACACCCACTTACTTCACAGAACTGCTGTGAGGCTGACATGGCATAATCAACATAAAGCACAGAGCATATTGCCGGGCACTTAAGAGTTTCATCTAAGCCATTATTTTATGCACCAAATGGAAGAGGTCTCCCCCAAGTCTGTCCTTCAGCCTGGTCTGTCCTAGGACTCCTCACACTTGTCCCTCTTCATCCTTAGCTCCTACAGCAACCACCAAGAGCTGCCAGCCCCAGAAAGCAGCCCAGGAGCAGCATCGCACCAGAACGTCAGGATGGAGTCCTGTCGGGGGAGAGGAGCTGCCTACAGCAGGAAGGAGAGCAGTGATTTATGGTACGAGCCCCAGGTAATGGCAGGAGAGAGGATGGGGGACACAGTCTGTTAAATATTTACAGAGGCCCACAGGCAAGTCTGAAGCCAGGCTTGTTTTGTTGGGGTCAGGTACATTAAAGCTCTGTCACCTGGCAAAGAATTATTACATGGTCTGTTGGGTATTACTGCAGCAAATTGGCGGTCCCCAACCCAGGGCAGGGGCAGCGCTGATGTTCACGTGAGCAGGTGGCCCCGCCACGGCTCCACCTGCAAGAATGCACGATGTGGGGCATTACACATCACGATTTCTAGTATCATCTAGATATGATGATTCTCTTCATAGAGAGAAGAGCCCTCTTGGGGAGCATTTTCATTTTCTCTCCTATGTGATTCCTTTCAAGTCATTTTCTCTTTCTGTAACAGATTGGCCAAACTAAAAATGATAGGCAATACCAGCAAACCAACGACTGGCTTCCATGTGGAGCGGGAATTCTCATATGAGCTGGTGGACAGGCATCCTGAACAAAGACAAACAACCACTTTGGGAAACCATTTTTGCACCATCTACTTAAGCTGAATATATGTGCACCCTGAGACCCAGGGGTTCCACTCCTCCGTGTAAACTCACAGAAATGTGTGCATACGTTCACCAAAAGATCTAAGGATGTTCACCACAGCACATCCTAACACCGAACACTGGAAACTACTCAAATGCCCATCAACAGTAGAACGGATTTTAAAAACACGCACACATTACAGAGCAATGAGAATGATCTAGAACTGCAGGCAACATTTGAACACGTCTCACAAACGTAATTTTGAGTGAAAGAAACCAGACACAAGGGAATGCAGTATGTTATTTATATTAAATACATAAACAGGTTGAACTAATCTATGCTGTTAAAAGTTAGGATGAGCCTATCCTGAGTGAGGGAGAAAGGGACAGTTGGTGACTGCAAGGGCTCAGCAGGGGACTTCTGACATGCTGGAAATGTTCTGTTCATCCAGGGGCTGGCTACACATGCAGGTTCAGTTTGGGGACATTTGTCAAGCTGTCTACATACTCAGGATCTGCGCCCTTTTTTATGCATGTTACCTCAGTAAAAAGTTGGTTAACATTTTGTTTTTATTTCTCCTGTGAAAGTCTGTCTGCTGGAATATTGAAGACATCGGAACTCCCCCTCAAGGCCTGGGAACCGACACCTTCCAGGTTTCCCCGCTCCCCCAGACTTTCATGCCCCACAGCCCTAGAGCTGACCCTGCCCCCGAGGGCACTGAGGGAAACACTTCACTAATAAATATGCTCTGGCCTGGTGACATGGAATTTGACACAGAATTGCCCCACAACAAAATACGGCCCTCAGTGTCATTCTCTTGGCTGAGTCTCCCTCCTCTCTGCCTCCCAAGCTGCCAGGCCCAAATATGTCATTTCATTCTTGACCCTCCCCACCAGGTATTTCCACCAGCTGACCCCCACCCCCCCGTCGTGGACACTCTGAAGAAAAACAGAAAACAGGCTGCCTCTCTTTCCTGTCCAGTAAGAAGAGAGCATCTTTCTACACCAACTTCCCCTAAATATGGAACGCACAGAGGGATGCTCTGGGAACCTGAAGACTTAAGGTATCGTGGGTTGGCACAGACTGGAGAATGGGCTACGAGGGACAGAATGAGGAAAGCCAGGTCAGGCGGTCCCTGGTACCACCGTTGTGAGAGGATCGAGTTTGTGGTGCGAGCCACAGAGAGCATCTCCCAGCGGGTGCATGGCTGTGTGTCGGCCCCCTCTCTGCCTCCGAGTCTCCTTGACTCTGCGTGTGTTTTCTCTCTCTCTCTCTTTCCCTCTTGCAGCAGCCATCAGTCACGCTGTTAATTTTAGCAGGAGCACGAGTCAGCAGACGCTGACTCCAACACCTCTGAGAGCCGGCCAAGGGGCAGCAGCACCAGCTGCAGGGGATGCGAAGGTGTTCTCGGAGCTAAGAATCGAGTCAGCGAAGCCCTCACGATCTGGGCTCGCCTCTCTCTCTCTTTCTCAGGTTTGTGGGGTAAGATTTCCTCAACACCGATGCCACAAAGAAGGTGTCCACTTCATCTTTTTCTGACCAAGAGAGACGCGGCCGTTTCTCTGGCCGTGTTCACGTGATTTCTCTGTGATACCCTGAGAGCGGGGGCCTGCCCAACCTGGGAGATAAATCAAGGAGACTTGTTCCCCGAGAAAGCGGCAGCTGTCCTCCTGCTGACAGACTCTATTTTTGCCTCATTTCGGTTTCCCCCCACCGTGTGCTGGGGTGACACGGATCAGCTGATCTGGAATGCCCAAGCCTTCCGGCACACGCTCCTCCTCGCACTGACCCGATGCCTCCCTCAGGGGATGGGGGGATGAGTGGGGGCGTGGGGGCCAAATAAACCAGGGTGTGACTCCCACCGCTGCAGTCAGTCCCTGGCCCTGGGCACATCCCTCAAGGTCTTTGAAAGTGCTTCCTCGTCTGTTTAATAAAAACAAGGAATTGGAATGCATGCCCTCTGGGGTTCATCCGTGGAAGACAGACTGTATATAAAGTGCTTGGCATACAAACCTGCCCACGGGGGCCTCACAACTCACGCAGAGCGTCAGCATCTCCCTTAACAACAGCCTGATCAGCTAGTACTGTTGCTGTTCCCACCCGTTAGGCTTGGGAGATGCAAACTGAACCCAGTCCCATTCACTAGTAATAGTAAGAATCTGATTGATGATGCTCTGCACTGTGACACTCCCTATGCAGGAGGGGGCACGGGGGCCCACACAGAACGAGCCCTCTATCGCCGGGCACCTTCACCTGCATTAGGTAACAGAGCCCTGCTGACAACTCTGCCAGGTACATTGATTAGAGCTATTCTTTAAAAATACTGACATCCGGGTTTGGCCAGGCTCCAGGAGTCCTGCACAGCACTTGGGAAACTCAACAGGTGCCCAATAAATGTTGACTGGCATAGTGATTAATCATAGCTACATATGGAGTGCTCATGGTGCTAGGAGCCAGAAATTACGTTCATCAAGAAAGACAGGATCCCTGCCTTCAGGGAGCTTTCAGGCTATACTAAGAAATCCAGAGAGGGGCCGGTCCCATGGCTTAGCAGTTAAGTGCATGCGCTCCGCTACTAGCGGCCCGGGTTCGGATCCCGGGTGTGCACCGATGCAGCGCTTGTCCAGCCATGCTGAGGCAGCGTCCCACATACAGCAACTAGAAGGATGTGCAAACTATGACATATAACTATCTACTGGGGCTTTGGGGAGAAAAAAGGGAAAAAAAGGAGGAGTATTGGCAACAGATGTTAGCTCAGGGCTAATCTTCCTCAAAAAAAAGAAAAAAGAAAAAAGAAAAGAAATCCAGAGAAGCAAACATGCAGATAGCACATGTCCAAAATCGGGCACATCTGGTGACATCCTGGTTACCAAGGTGGGGTGGCAGGAGGTGGGGCACGGAGGGAGAGGCTGGACCACACGGAATGTGAGAAGCCCCAGCATGTCAGAGCACGAGAAACCTTGGAATGATCTGGTTCAATGCCCTCACTGAACAGCTGAGAAACGAGGCCCAGAGAGGTGACATGACTTACCTAAGGTCACCAAGCTAAGACGCGCGGGATGCAGGATAAGACGCAAATCTCCAGAAGGAAGGGTGGGCTGGACACACAATGCCTGGGAGAGGAACTGCTCCTTTATTTGGTAGGTGCAGTGGCGCTGTCAGCAGAAGGTAGAGGCCCGGGAATAACCACATCGCCTGGGTGCTTGTTCTAAGAGCGTCAGCTGCCTTAAGTCATGGAACATCAACAGCGCTGTGAGTATGAACTCGTTTTCAAACGAGAACACTGGAGCACAGCAAGCTGTAGGGCCAAAGCCACGCAGGTGGTCAGAGACGGAGCTGAGACAGGAGCCCAGGCACTGCCCCCAGAGCCTTTTAGCTCAACCACTAGGTGTCCTGCCTCAGAAGGCCTATATGGTGGGAAAGACTGGGGCCAGGGTGATAGGATAAGAAGGTTCTAGAAGACAGAGATGAGGAGGGCAGGAGCTTGGTCGCTGGAAAAGGCAATGAACAGAGATTCTCGAGGCATCAACAACATCCACCGCCAGACTCTGACCAGAACGACCCCAACCCAATGGCCTGTCAGTGGGTCCCAAGTCTCACTCCTGCTCCCACAGTAAATCCTTCGTGTTGCCCATGACAGGCTTTTCCAGATGGCTCCTCAGAAGAGGGGGAAGAGTGTCCAGCTGTGGTCTGGTGCCATCACATCATTCCTACCAGGCTCAGGGCTGATGCAACAGGAGTGGGGAGGTGGGGCTCCCCAAAACAACTGACCCCTGACCGCTCCTCCCCACCTGCAGGTGAGAAGACAAATGCTCCTGGAGGAAGCTGTGAGCAGCACCCAGGTAGAACGTGGGCACTTCTCGCAAGCCGTCCTACAGACCCACCAGGATGAAGGCCCCTGACTGTTAACAGGGATACAACTGGCCTAATAACAGACCCCTGGGGTTCCTTCATAAGAGCCTCTTCTTCACTAACTAGACCAAACCAGAGAGGAACAGCCATAGCAATTTTCAGAGAAAGAGGCAGATAGACAGGAGGTGGGGCAGGAGAGGGACAGAGGGACGCCATATCAGGCGATGACCAGCACTTTATAGACAGACGAACCAGGGTGAGAACGTCAGCTCCAATGCTTACTAAACAGCTGTGAAACCCTAAGCTCTAGTTCCTTGACTCGACAACCATATCTGCAAAATGGGTCCTGTCTCACACAGTTAGGGGGACAATCAGACATAACCTACATAAGCCCTTTCACAGGGCAGGTCCTCAACACAAGAAAACCTCCCACTTAATCCGCTCGCCTCCACTCTCCTGTACAGCCTGAAGGTGACTGAGATACTGAAATGAGCTGAGAAAAGTCAGCACTTTCCTTCCACAGATGACAAACCTTCAAAGTTTGGTGTTTTGTTTTTTTTAAGTTCCTTTTGTCTGCCTTTGCCAGGGAAAGGTCAGCAAAGACCCAAATGTCAATCAAATCCCCATGAACAAAGGGGGCAAAGTGCCAGGGAACCAAACCATCCAGCACGGACTCAAGGACACAGGTGTTGACAGGACAGCAGGACCTAACCTTCAAGACTCAGCACAGACAAGTTCTAGGGCATGCATGTTCTCCAGGAAAGTAACTTAGAAGGAGACTCAAGATCTCACACGCGTCCTTGCCTGCAAAGAGCTTCAAATCTCATCAAAGAAATGGCGTCATGAGAAGGAGTCCATGTAAGGCCTAAGCCAACAAACTCCAGGACCTCAGGGAGCTCCACCGGGACCGCAGCTGTTTTCAGGGACGGATCACATAGACCCTGAGAGGTATGTAAGTTGGGAAGAAGAAGAAGAAAGACACTCAGGGTAGGGGTAGAGAGTGACGCTCAAAATAAGTAAGGAGACAAGAAATGGCATTTATTAATCATCAACCAGAAAGAGGCCCCTTTTAATTCCCCCAATAATGCTCACAACCCCAGAGACAGGTCTCATATCCCAAATCACAGCAACGGCAGCATGGGAAGGGTAGGCACCTGGTTTGAGGTTATGCAGCTGGCAAGGGGGTGGACTTGAACCCAGGACCATCAGACTGCAAGTCTCCCCGGGTCTATCATCGCGCCAAAGCCCTGCGCCTCACTTTGGGATCTGGGTCACATTCCGAGCACCCCGAGCTCCCACTCTCTCGGGGGCTGGGGAGCTGGCTTCCTCCACACGAACCGCTTCCTCAAGACAGGCTCTCCATCAAGCAACCGCTGCAGCTACCCTTTCCCACATCCCACACTCCACACATCCCATAATCACCCGCTTTGTTCTGGCTCCTGTTTAAAATCTAGATTAGCTGAGCTTCCGGGAGGTCACGCTTGTGACTTCGGAATGCACTTCTGACTTGCACAGAAGCAGGTCTTCACTTCGAGTCACACAGGTGCCCTTCACTACGTCAACTGGGGAATTGATCTCCAGGCCCACAGGACACTGGGTAAATCCAAAGGTGGGGGTGAGGGGGGCAGGAGGAGGAGACAGAGAACAAAAATCCAACCAACCGGCTGGGAGCAAGGCACAGGAAGTCAACACCGCTGCGCTGTCACCCAGATGCTCCACGGAGGACGAGAGTTGTTTAAAACTGCCAGCGAGTGAGGTGGGGAAGCCTAGCTCCTACTCTCCTCTCCCATCCTCGTTCCCCTGCACTCAGAAGGCAAACCCCACTACGTCCTAGCCCATCAGCATTCGGGGGTGAGGAGACAGAAAGTGTGTGTGGGCAACACGAACGTTATCTAGGGAAAGAAAAGAGAAGGAGCAGGGGAAGGGAGGAAAGGGAAAAAATAAAATAAAAAATAGGCAGCAGAAATTCAAACCCATTAAAACATGTCAGAACAGCAGTCCAGAAAAGCACCCTGACTTGGGGAACGTAAGTCTCCAGAGCTCCATGGGACTGGGTGGCATTACAGCCTTCACGATGACATCACACACACACACACACAATGCTCCACATTTACCAAGTGCCTTCACGGTGTGAGTTACAGTACTAGGCTCACTCAAGGTATGTCGGACCGTGCCCCCCCCCCGCCCCCCGCAAGTGCACCTAAGCATCCCCTCCGGGCTTGTTACAGGTCAACCCCCAAGGTCCACCCACAGCAATTCTGGTCAGTAGGCCTGGGGTGGGGTCTACTCCACGGTCCCTGGGTGACAGTGATGCAGGGATGTCACAGAACTCACTGGAGGAACCCTGTTCCTGGGAGTTACCCGCTCTCTTTTCAGCACGAGGTCCTGGAAATACAGTGGAGATACAGTGAGTGGTCACTGCTGGCCAGTGAGGGGCCACAACCTGCCTTCCTGAGCACCTTCTGGGCCAGCTCAGGGTCTCGCTTCATCCCCAGCCACTCCTCGGAAGTAGTTACCAGACGCATTTCAAAGATGAACAGCTAAGGCTCGCCAGGGTGGCTTGCCTGAGGTCAGCTAATTAGGAAGTAGCAGAACTTGGAACTTCCTTTTGTCTCAGGGAAAAAAAAAAAAAAAAGGAAAGGAATACACTAAATTCGGAAAACGTGGAGTGGTTCAGAGGAGAGGAAGGAAATGGAACAGAAAAAAAAAGAAAAGGAAACAGATTATTGATTACTTACTACCTGCCACGCTTGGCCGCATCTCTTTTAATTCTTCCGACAGGCTCCAGGGAGCATGCGGCCCCAGTGGAACCCCCTGGCTCCCCCAGATCGTAACACTGGGAGGAAAAACAGACCTGAGATGGCAAAGGAGGGGGTGATGTGTGACTTTCCACGGTCACACGGTAAGTTGATGAAAGAGTAGAGACGAAAACCCAATACTCCGATTTCTCCCCAACCACCATATAAAACTCAGTTCAGCTCACGACACACGTCATCATTCCCTGCTTCCTCTACCATAAACACACAGGCACCGAAGGTCACGTCCAAGGAAATGCACACAGTGGGAGCGCAGCAGATCCTCAGCATAGCCCTGAGGAGGATGAAGACCTTCCTTTTGGGATGAACAGGGTCACAGGTCACATCTAATCGCATCACTTCTCTGTCTCAAACCGGCAGGATTACAGACGACTGCTTCACAACCAGCCTAAAGGTAACACCCACAGCAAACATTCACGGAGCGCCTTTTAGTTGGAGACAGCGCACACCTCAATATCTTTGCGCCCCTGCCGGGTGGGTACCAGCCCCATCCTCCTGAGCAGGTGACAAAACCACAATACCAGTAACACAGGTGTTAATAAGATGAACTGGAACTGAGGCCCCACCGTCCAAGCTCTTAACTTTACAGCTTCAGCTACGGCCAGCTCTGCACTCTGGCCACACTGGACATATCGCACACTGTCCCTCTTCCGGGCCTCTGCTCCTGCTGTCCCTCCAACTGTTCAGCCCTCTTGGTGAACTCCTACTCATCCTGCAAAGCCCTTTCCCTCCTCTCTGCAGCCTCCCCCAATCTTCTCATCAGTCCCTTGTGACTCTCAGCTGAATCCACTGCTGCCCACTCCCCAGTGCTCCCACAGCAGAAAGACAGACACCATATCAATTTTAAATCCCAGCCTGTCATCTCCTTTGGCCCATTTGCTCTGGCGCAGCAAACCAATATGAGGAACTGGGATGTTCTAAAAGGATGCAGGCCTTATTCTCTCCATACCCCTAGCCCCACACCGAACAGCCATCACCTGTATGTAGCCCCGAGCTTTCTCCATTACGGAGCTGCGAGCGAGCAGCCTGAGGACGGCAACTACATCACCTGAAATTCTGCCTCTCCCAGAACCCAGTAATGCAGCTGCTTGGCAGCCAGTAGGTGCTCAACTAATGCTCACACTGGATGTTCAGCCACTGGACATTTACTGCAAACCTACGCTGAATCTCTGAATCACAGAGGGAACGGAACAGAGAGGTGCACAAAGATTCCGGAAGGAGAACCTCCCCTTTGGAGGCCCAGGCTCTGGAATCACAACGGCCCATTTGCATCCTGCCTCCATTACTCACTGTGTGCACCAGGAGGCTTTTCGAAGCTTCACCTTCCTCCTCAGAAATTAACAACGGCCCTTACTTCCTAGGGCCGCTGGGAGGATAAGACGAGATAATCCATGCCAAGTGCACTGTGGGTCCCTTACACACAGAAAGCACTCAATAAATGTTAGCTATTAGTACTACCCCCCAGCAGCTCAATACGTGAAAGTTAACCACGATTTTCAGCAGCCAAGAATGCACCTGAATGATAAACATATTCCTTGTGCTTCCAGAAATTAAAAGTGGTCCCCTTTCAACTCTCATACACTGCTGGTGGGAGTGCAAACTGGTCCAGCCACTATGGAAAACAGTATGGAGATTTCTCAAAAAATCAAGGATAGAACTACCATATGATCCAGCTATTCCACTGTTGGGTATTTATCCAAAGAACTTGAAAACACCAATTTGCAAAGGTACATGCACCTCTGTGTTCATTGCAGCGTTATTCACAATAGCCAAGACTTGGAAGCAACCTAAGTGCCCATCAAGGGACGAATGGATAAAGAAGCTGTGGTATATATACACAATGGAATACTACTCAGCCATAAGAAATGATGAAATCCAGACATTTGTGACAACATGGATGGACATTGAGGGTATAATGCAAAGTGAAATAAGTCAGAGGGAGAAGGTCAAATACCGTATGATTTCCTTCATTAAGTAGTAGATAATAACAACAATAAACAAACACACAGGGACAGAGATTGGATTGGTGGTTACCAGAGGGGAAGGGGGGAGGGAGGAGGGTGAAAGGGATAATTCGGTACATGTGTGTGGTGATGGGTTGTAATTAGTATTTTGGTGGTGAACATGATGTAATCTATGCAGAAATAGAAGTACAATGATGTACACCTGAAACTTTTACAATGTTATAAACCAATGTTACTGCAATAAACAAAAAATTAAAAAAAAATAAAAAATAATAAAATAAAAGAAATAGACTAGCTGCAAAAAAAATAAAATAAAAAAAAATAAATAAAATTTTACTTATAAACAAGCATGCTGATTAAGATAACCACAGCCTTCTGCTACACATTACGAAGAGTTGGTATCCCTATTTTTGATAATGGTAACCTATAAATATAACGGAAGGTTTATACAAACTGTGTTCCTGAATTAATGCTTTGTAAGAAACACTAGGAATAATTAAGATATTTCTGAAAATTAAAAATATGTTTAAAGTACCTTTTTGAATAAAAATAAAATTAATCCTCTTTAAAGTTCTGAAGAGGGGCACTTAAATAGAGGGGGATAGATTAGTGTTATGGAATTTTATCTCATAGGATTATATCCTCAAATGCTCCTTACCTTTTTCACCTTCTTTTTGATGATTCAAAGTGGTTGCACGCTTTTCCTAAGAAGGGACTTACTATTTTTTTCTAAAGTTTTTATTTGTGTAAGTTCTGGTTAAAGCCACTCAAAAATGCATAAACATTTATTGTTAGCTCATATGCGTTACTAGTTGTTTCTCTTCTGATAAACGTCTAATAAATAACAATACCACTTAAATGTATTTGAAATTGTTAAAAAATAAAAAAAATAAAAAAATAAAAAAAAAGTGGTCCCCTTTCTATTCATTTTCCAAATTAGTGAAGGATGAAAAAGTGCCCTTCAGTTAATTCAAGGTGCCAAGCACTCAGTGCTCACTGAGCAGGTAAATGAGCGAAAGGGAATCGAAGTGGGTGTCATGGGCACCTTCGAGAGTCTACAAGGAGGAGCATGCACTCACTCTGAACCTGCCCAGACTTTCTCTA
The DNA here is from genome assembly GCF_057802395.1 of Ceratotherium simum simum. Classification (NCBI taxonomy): domain Eukaryota; kingdom Metazoa; phylum Chordata; class Mammalia; order Perissodactyla; family Rhinocerotidae; genus Ceratotherium; species Ceratotherium simum. Next base: position 14,663,757 of record NC_141922.1, read on the forward strand.
GAACCCTCGAGAGGACATGCCTGGAGCCAGACGCAGGCCCAGGTCGTGGGACACCACAGACGCTCCAGGCCAGACACCCACTGCTCCATGGCCTTGCCTAACCCAGGAAAGAGAGAAGGAGCTGGCCAATACCAGCGAGTGAGAAAGCAGGGCTGGGGAGGAGACAGCAGCTCAGCCGCACAGCCAGCAACCCATCAGAGAATAGACAGGGCCCTTCCAGTGACTTTGCTCTCACATGTCTGGATTCCTAGAAGATCAGAAGCAAGGAGGGGGAATGGGGACAAAGAATATTTACTGAACCCACAAAGGACCAGTGCCAGCCCTAGACATAATTTCATCAAACATCTCCCATAACTTTCATAAAGGCCCTCGGGGGTGGCAGGACTTTTCCCTCCTGTGAGACCTTTAGACACTGAAACGGTCAAGCAAGGATTCCAAGCCAGGGTGTTCTGACTCCTTCCATTAACATTCTCTGCCAAAGGACAGGAATGACATTATAGGGAAAGGTCACTTCCTACTTTTTACAATTCTGTAGTGGTTGAGGCAATTTTTCAATAAGCATATATTTTTAACACAATCAGGGAAAAGAAATACAGATGTTTGGCTGGTTTTGTTTTTGAATCAGCATCTGGCGCTAGAACTTGCAGATATTCTTCTCTGGGTGTCTAAACGGTTCTTGGCTGGAGGTACAAAAACATCGAAGAGCTGTATCCTCACCATTTCGTTGCATGACAGATGTCCGACCACACTGAGGGGCAGTCACACACTGTAGCTGGTTCTGACGGATTCTTGCCCAAGCACAGATAAACCTCAGGGACCCTCGGCATCAAGCCCCCAACAAGACTTCGAACAGAGACCCAATCAGCTTCACAGATGCACACAAAGCCACACCGTGAAGCAGCAGGCAGCCCGGCACGGCTCACCCAAATCTACCTGGCCCTACCACCGACCCCCTGATCTCACAAGCCAGAGCTGGGAGGGAACAAGGGCTTAGGGACAAGGGGAAAATTTGAGTTCTCCAGCTCTGGGAAAGGGCCACGGAATCAAAATAACCTGTCTGAGACCAAATTTCCTAAGCTGTGCAACAGGATTGTTGAGTGGACGGTGGGAGCTAAAATTCAACGCTTCCCCAAACCTCTTCCACCCAGTGACCTGTATGACCAAATACGGGGGTGGTGAGACACTGGGGGTGGGGGAGGGAGATGGAATTCCCCTCTCCTCTTTAATGTTTATTTGATTATAAGTTTTTATATCCACTGCCCTCCCCAAGAGCAAACCCCGCACTTACCCCGAGGTTTGCCATCCCCAGGGAACACTCCCAGGCGTCCAATCAGCAGAAGGGCAGGTGTCTGTACCAACGCTCGGCCAGAATGGAGATGTGCATCACCTGCTCTGGAGTGTCAATTTCCAACACACCCCATCCTGGTGTGCCCCGGAGGAGCCCACTATCTAATAACAACCACTCCCTTGAATTTCCTATTTCAGCTTTGCTCTCACTGTCTGTTTTTTTCCCTTGCAGAGGAGGTAGACAGGGCATAGTTACTCAATACACTTGGAGGAGGAGGAAGAGGAGGGGGAGGAGGAGGAGGAAGAGGAGGGGGAGGAGGAGGAGGAAGAGGAGGGGGAGGAAGAGGAGGGGGGCAGAAGGAGGGAGGGGAGGACAGGAGGGAGACTTGAAGGTGGCAGTTACAGGGTTAAGAGTAAACGGGGCATATACAGCAACACTACTCACACCTTTGGCAAAAAATAATAATAAGTGCTAACATTCTCGGGGCACCAACCGTGCTCTGGGGGTCTACATGCATCATTGCATTTAATCGTCACCACGACCCAGAATAGGTTCACATTTTACAAGTAAGGCCACCGAGGTCCGAGGACATTAAGCCACTTTCTCAAGGTCCCATAGCCAGTTAGTGGGAGAAAGAGGTTCCTCGAGCTGAAGAGGATGTTTGTCCAGACGTTGAGAGCACCCAGAGCTTCGGCCAGGGAATGCGGAATGAAATGACCAGTTTCACAGCGTGCTTCACCTTCCCTTCATTCAGCAAATATTTACCGAGTGCCTACACGTAAAGAGAGGGACTGCGGCCCATCCTCCTGTCCACCTTCCCCGCCTCCAGGGGAGTTTGTGGCGGTGGCTGTCTTAGGAATCCTTCCTTGCCTCTTCCTCGCTTCTGGGGGCTCCAGGCAATGCTTGGCCTTCCTTGGCCTGTGGCTGCACCACTCCCATCTCTGTCTCACTCTGTCACTGTCACACAGCCTTTCCCCTGTGTCTCTGCAGAGCCCTCTTCCCTACATCTGTCTCTGTGTTCTCTCCCCTCCTCTAAGGACACTAGTCATTGGATTCAGGGGCCACCCTAATCTGGTAGGACCTCATTGGAACCAATGACATCTTCAAAGACCCTGTGTCCAAATAACGCCACATTCAGAGGTTCCGGCAGACACACATTTGAGGGGAACGGTATTCAGCCCAGTACAGTTGTCTACTCTGACCTTCTATTATAAAATACAATTTAACGAACATTCTCAAACTTGCAGCTTATGGAGTTGCAAGGAACGGTACAAACAAACAGGTCCTCACCCTCTCAGGAAAACAGGACGGAGAAAATTCTAACGGAAAAGGGCTGACACGGTCTGACATCTTCGTTTCTCTATCATCCTTTCCTCTGACTTTCAATGACAGTTTAACACTACAAACCGTCATACCAAGTAATGAGACTTAAATAATTAATACTTGATAGCATTAGCATCATTCTGTTATTTAATAATAAAGAATAATTACATCAGCTTCATGATTTATTCATGACCACTTAAATAATTAACTGTAATATGTAATATGTAACTTGCAAGCTTGTTGACTCATTCACTGGACTCCATCCTGAACCTGGCCCCCAGGCCTCTGGTCACAATCATCTCGGCCATCAACACTGTTCTGAGCTACTTATTACTAACCTCAGTCCACCAGAAGCCACTCCTTAATACCAAAGCATGCATTGAGGGACAGCATGGAGGCAGTGCCTACGGGTGTGTTGGGGGAATTTTAAGTCATTCTTAAAGTTTACTAAACTTTTCAAAAGTAAAGAGAAGGCACTGATACATGTGAAGAGGAAGGAGGACCAGGATGCAAAACTATATATGCAGGACCATTAAAACAATGTTACTGGGGCCAGCCCGGCGGCATAGCAGTTAAGTTCGCACTCTCCACTGTGGCGGCCCGGGGTCCGCAGGTTCAGATCCCGGGCGCTGACCTACGCACCGCTTGTCAAGCCATGCTGTGGAGGTGTCCCATATAAAGTAGAGGAAGATGGGCACGGATGATAGCCCAAGGCCAATCTTCCTCAGCAAAAAGAGGAGTATTGGCAACAGATGTTAGCTCAGGGCTGGTCTTCCTCACAAAGAAAAAAAAAAAAATGTTACTGATTCAAATGATGTGAAATTGGCTAAATAAACTATGATACATCTATACAACAAAATGATCTATCTATAGCCACGTAACTATGCCCCACATTCTGGAAATACTCAGCGTTTATTTCCAAGTGGTGGAACTAACATTTTTAATTTTCTCCTTCTAAGAGAGGAAAAGGCCACGGACCCTGAGGGCTTACTGCCTGGTCTTTTACAGGAAGTGGCCCTGCGACCCCGGCATGTCACCTAACCTCTGTGTCTTAGCACGGCCTCACAAGGCTGCTATGGGATTAAATTAAATGAGTTAATATTTGCAAAGGACTTAGAACAGTTGCCTAGTTCGTTAGAAGCACTATATAATTCTTTGTGAAACAAAATAAATATTTATTTTATAATAAGAAAAAACTCATTATTTTAAAAGTCAAGGAAAAAGCTATTGATGGACGAGGACAGAAAAGCTTACAGAAGCCCCAATATAATGCCACTGGGACACTAAGTTGTTGCCCTTTTCTTATGTTTTCCTTTTATAATGATTTCCGGTGGACTTCCCACCCTCAGTGAAGGCACAGTTTAGATCACCAGGAATTGCATAGAGTAATTTTATCAGCGGGCAGAAGGTGGGTGACCTAGGGCCTCTGGCACATATAGATGAAAAGAGATGACCCTAAGAGGTGACAACTCAGAAGACCTTGGTTTCAGGTCTTAGGACTTCCCAGTCCCCTTCTCCTCAACCCCTCCAGGCCCAGCCACTCCACCCCCAGCACATCTGCATAAGAAATGAGACAGCACATCCTCAAGAGTTGTCCTCAAAGTTTACCCGGAGCCAAGGTCAGCCCAGAGGGCATTACCATCCCAAAGTCGCTGCCTTTGTCAGAGAAGGACAGGACAGCGAGGACGGAAATGCAGGGACATAAGCGCTGGTTCAGCAGAGCCCTCCCAAACAGAGCATCCTCCAGGAGCGCCTGAAGGAGGCAGGCATTCTGACCATCACTCATTGTTATTCCAGCCAGGTGTCTGCAAGCCCGCCAACCCCAGGATACTGCAGAGGAATGTGCATGTCTAGATCAGAGATAATGCCCCCTACGAAATTCCTCACCTCCTACCCCTCTAACTGGGGGAGGAGTGAATGAGGGTGTTCCAGGCAAAGGAGCTGATGGGTCCGGTTTGCACATAAAAGGGCCGCCAGGCTGCAGAGTCTTGGTCCCCCTCCTCCTCCAACTTCCAGGCAAGTGTGCCCCTCCCCCTTCATCCTCCCTGACAACTTGACCTTGGCTGAGGCCAAACACAAGCCCAGGCAGCATCCCCAGCCATTCCTCAAATTCTGGGTGACTGAGCGCAAGGAGGGCACAGGCAGCTCTTGAGCAGACCTGAGGAGGGATCTGAGGCCAGCTGAACCAGGCCCTGGGCAAGACGCGCTTGGTGGAGCCACACCATTCAAGTGAGCAACTCACATTTAGCCGAGGGACCTGTCAGGCCAGCAGATGACAAGGGAGCTGTCCCGGCTTCACTTTAAAGAGGCATTTAATGTCATCCTATACAGTGAATCCAAGCCTCAGACACACACACACACACACACACACACACACAAACACCTCACAGACAGAATGTACCTTCTAAAACGGCCCCAAGCCTCTAGAAGATGAACCTCAAGGCTTCACGACGGCATGTGTACCTAGCACAGGGTGCAGCATCTGCAGAGGGTCAGTGAGCGGGAGGCAAGGTATTCACCTCTTTGAGCTGGGTTTCTTCATCTGTAATAATACAGATGTCTGTTCTACAGAATATCACAGTACCCGTCTCTTCCACGAATGCCTGCGTTCACTAGCAACTAACCAAGCCTCCAACACAAGCTAAGATCTCTGCAGAACACTGCTTCCCCACGCATCCCGACCCCAGCGAATGGCAGGCTCCTGTCTCTGTGCCCCACCTGGTGGGGGTGGGCACTAAGGAAGGCGGGAAGCCCCAGTGCAGTGTTCCAAGTGTGGAACGGCCAGGGCCAGGCCTCGGCAGGTAAGCAGAGGGCCTCAACAGGGCTGGGTCACCTCCATCCAGTCCCCACTGCTGCCTGTTGTCCCAGTGCTGTGGGAGCAGGGCAGGAAAGAGGACAGGGGTGGGGTGCGGCCACATTCCCTGCACAGGCAGCTCAAGAGGGCCCTACCAGCAGGAGATGGGACATATCCAGGAAAGATCCAGAAGGTGCGGGACCCTGAGCCAGGGCACAGCCAGAATGCTGGATGAGCTCATCATTCCAGGCTAATGTACGCTTGTCAACTGCACCTGAGATGCTTAAAGAAATACGGAACTCAAACAGACGAGCAATTAAAACTTGAAACAGCAGGGTGGGATGGGGAGGGGTTCCCATACCTCATGCACCATTGCACCACCCTTCCCGGCAGCCCCGAGCCAAAGGCTGGGCTGTCAGAGGAGAGGTAATGGGCATTTGGCATTTATACAGGATCGTTTATCGCATGGATCTCAGAACACTTGGTGACGCAAGCCATCCCTGCCAGGTCACCAGGGAGGCCTCGGTGGCCCTTGTCACCAATGATCACACCCAAATAATGGGCTGCCTGCCAGTGCCACACCTAAAAAAACACGTCCTCTGAGGTCTCCAGCTCGCACTCCTCATCGCGCAAGACACCAAGTGTGGCCATCAAGTGCTTCAGCTTCCTATGGCTGCCGGAACCAATTACCACAAGCTGAGTGCCTTAAATGCACGCAGATCTACTATCTTACAGTTCTAGAGGTGAAAAGTCCAAAAGGGGCCTCACTGAGTGTCAGGAGGGCTACATTCCCTTCTGGAGCCTCCAGGGGAATTCCTGAGTCCTCACATTTTCCAACTTCTACAGGTGGCTCATATTCCTTGGCTCCTGGCCCCTTCCTCCATCTTCAAGCTAGCAGTGTCACTTCTCACATCACATCACTCTGACCTCCTTTTCTGTCTCCCTCTTCCACTTTTACGGACATCTGTGATGCCACTGGACTCATCGTAAAATCCAGGACAACCTCCCTATCTTAAGGTCAGTTTTCACTCCACCTACAACTTTAATTCCTGTTGGTCACATAACGTGTAATGTTCACAGGTTCTAGGGATTCGGATGTGAACATCTTTGGCGAGAGCATTATTCTATCTACTCATCCATGTTTATGCCAGGCCCCAGGATGCTGTTCAACACCTCCAAAGCCCCCCAAATTGTTACCTACCACCTTCCCCCTGAAAAAGCCCAGCCGGCCCTGATCCCAGCAGCTTCTAAATGGTTCTAACCACCTCCCCATCCCGGTATCTTCACCCAACCTGTGGGGCCATGACCCTCCCTAATGCCCACTTTCACAGATGGATGAGCAAACAGTGACAAGAAACTTGCCCGGGGCCACTAGGCTCCAAGTACGGGGCCTGGGATTGGAATGCGGGTCTTCAAGCAACATGCGCTCCACCACCCATCATGGACCCCAAGGACTCAGACCGGTTCTGGACTTGTGCGTTTAGCCTCCTAGTGGGGACCCTTCCAACAGAGGGATGGCTTCTGCACCCTCGTCTGGTGCTCTGCTGGGCAGGAGGACCTCCTGAGTTCTCACTGACTCCGCTGAGAATTTCCCAATGTTCGAAATTTTCTGCCAAATTCAACATGTCAATTATGAAAACGGTGGAGAGGGGACACAAAAGCAAACTAACATCCACTGAGCACTTGCTAAGTGCCAGCAACAGGCAGTGAATCTGCCCACAACCCTGAGAGGAGGCCTAACCAGTTCCACCTGACCCACAGGAGGCTGGGTCTCCCAGAGATGGAAGCGCGCCCAGACCCACAGAGCAAGGGATCGACAGCACCCAGATTCGAGGCAGCAGGTTCTCTCCCCTCCACCAGGAGGCCTCACCTATCCCTGCCCCACCAGGAACCAAGCATTCAACCCGCACGGAAGACTCTCCCTGGCCGCCCCCAGTGCAAACCCCACCCCACCTGCGGCTTCTCCTGCTAGTAGGCTGGGCCCTGGAGTGGTGGAACCAGAGTGCTCAGTTGGTTTCATGCCTCAGCTTGTGACAAAGGAAGCTTCTTTCCCCTTCTACAGCAGGCCCAGGGAAGCCACGCCAGGCGCAAGGCGTGGGTGTAGCCAAGCAGAGGGCGCAGCCGGCTGTCACTGGGCACTCGCCTGCAAGCCAGTCCCAACCTTTCCCCTGGATCTCGCTCTGTCCTCACTGAGCCAAAATAACCCGGAATGACCATGCCAGTGGCACACGGGGACAAGGCCCCGTCACACCAGCCGACCTTTCCTCCACTCACCCAGACACCAAAGCAAAGTCCTGATCGCAGGTGCAAAGGGTGCTGAAGGATCCAGCTCCAAGGAGGGCTCACATCCCTGATCAAGTCTCAGATCCGCCACGTCCAAGCTGGGTGGCCTCAGGCAAGTTACTTAACCTTTCTGGGCATTCATTTCCAAGCACTGCACTATGGGCTTAGGTAACACACAGGATGCAATAAGGGACATGGTCCCTGCCCTCAAGAAGATTCGAGTCCATTCGAGAAGCAGACATGAAGCAAATGTTCACACAAACATCCCCTAAGGTAGAAACTGCAGCTGATGCCCTGAAGGACAAGTCCACCCAACCCCAGCAGTAGTTAACCTGGGGGCTCCAAGTGGAGGTCTCTGCAGAGCTGACACACTAACACCTGCAAGTTAGCATGATTTTTTATTTGCTTACGAAGAAAGAAAGGAAGAGAGAGGAGAGGAGCTCCCTCCCAAATACCACCTCTGCAGGAACATTTAAAACTGGCAACTGCCCAGATTAAGGAGACCGGTCCCCAATTCACTTGCAAAGCCTGATTTTGCCACCACAATCACATGCAGATTGTAAAGAAATGCCCCCCATAGAAATGGAGGCGCCCATTCCTGGAACAGCATGCCTAACAAAGAGTCCAGCGGGGCTCCCCATTTCCCAAATCTGCAAAATTCACAAGTTAATCAAGACAGATCTTACAAATCAATGAGGAAAAAAATTGCCAGCACCCCAAAGGAAATGACCAGTTGACAAAACATAAGCAAGCAATCCACATGAAAAGCAGATCAGTCACACCAGCAGTCAAAGAGAAGCAACAAGAATATGTTTGTTTCGGGGTGTTTCCTAGCACATTACTGCACTCCCACTGTAGGGTTTGTTGCATTAATTAGGATGCTCAAAGTTAGGGGGCTACCTCAGCAACCCCTCCTAGCACTATCTGTGGAATGGTGACTGGGGAAATATTCCTCAAAAGAAATCTGACAGACAGGAGACTATAAAACTCCTCATAATTTCCTGGGGGACTCTGCCAAGAGAACAACCAGAGGTGTGAAAAGGTTTGTGTGTTAGAACAGGCACAAGCAGAAGGAAATCTGGAGATCAGCAGTGCTGACTTGGCTAATGGTGACAATGACAGAAATACCAGCAGCATCTCGCACACATGTGCCCTGTGCCATCATCCTAGGCGAAGTACCTTGACGAGCTCTCCTCACCTCTCCCTCACAACAACCCCACACAGAAGGGGCTCAACCCCCCTAGAAAGGAAAAGCTACTCACAGAGGACCTTTCTTGTCCAGGTGCATGATGGGAAAGCTGCTCAAAACAAGTTTTGAAAACTTTGAATGGCACCGGGAAATACGCTTGATGTATGTTAAGTGAAAAAAGTCAAGATAGAAAACCACAGGGAAGCAGGAAACAAGTTGTTATTAGCAGCTAGCAGCGAGCCTCAGGATTACAGGTGACCTGTATTTTCTGTCTTATCTTGCTTTTATTTTTTCTGCTTTTGTTTTATTTTCTGACTGTGTTTTCCGGTGTTTCTACAAATAAGCACGCTCAGGGGAAAAAAAAAGTTTGTTTGCCTGTTAAGTTCCCCTCAGTTCTATGATTGGGGCCTGAGTGATGGCGGACCTGACGGGGGACTTTCAGAACCATTCTGCTAGGGCATGGCCCGCCTCGCACCACTGGGGCACGTGCTTCTCACAGCAGCTGCTTCCGACCAGGTCGACGACCACAATCGTGGACAAAGGCATGGATGCGAAAGGAAGTCACTTCTGGAAAGGACAGCAAAGCAAGTGAACTAAGAGTTACCAAGAACATACTATGCAATGGGCACTAGGAGGACAAGCCTACAAAGACTGAACAAACTTCCGCAGTTGGGCCTCTAGCCTGAGTCCTCCGATCCCCCACAGTTCTATTAACACATCTCAAGGTCTCGGGACCTCCTTACTCACCTCCGCCTCCTCTCCCTGGCCCCCACAGGCGTCAAGAACCAACTCATTCTCCAAGACTCAATTCAAGCAATTCTCCAATGAAACTTTCCCGGGGGCACCCGAGCTGAACCCTCAACCCCCTCCAGGCTCCAGTGTACCCCTGTTGACACTTCCATTATAGCACCTACTATGCTGTGCGATAGTGATGTAGTTATATGCCGGGCTTCCCACCAGAAAATGAACTCCTCCAGAGTAGGAACCTTGTTGGCTCTTCTCCATCTGTGCATCTCCAGAGCCAGACACAGTGCCCAGGTCAGCAATGACTATTAAATGTCTGGGTGTCTAGGTAGATAGATGGCTGGATAGAAGGGTAGTTAGCTAGAAGAGTGACTAGGTGAAAAAATGGCTGGATGGAAGGGTGGCCAGGTAGAAGGGTGACCAGATGGAAAGGTAGCTGGGTGGAAGGGTGGCTGGGTAGAACGGTGGCTGGGGAGAAGGGTGGCTGGGTGCAAGAATGGCCAGGTGGAAGGGTGACTGGGTGTAGTGACACATAGAAGGATGGTTGGGCGAAAAAAAGGATGGAAGGGTGGAGGGGAGCACAGAAGTATAGATGGAAGAATAGACAGAAGCATAGGAGAAAGACAGTGAGGTGAAATCATCAGGCAGGGGTGAGGTAGGAGGTTCCCAAACAACACAACAGCAGCAGGCAGATGAGAAGCAAGGCTGTGTGACATGGCCATAGCAACACCCCAAATTCACATCTTCTTGACTGTGGGTCATCAACAGCCATCATGTTTCAATGTGAAGGGCACTCTGCAAAGAGCTTCCCTGACCTTGAGAGGGTCACACAGCAGAAGGGAGAGCCATGGCCATATGGCAAAGTGATAAACTCCACAAGAGACTGAGAGCTCACGAGCTAGCCCACGGTTATCAACTCCCCTTCTCTACAAGACTACCTGTCAGCAGGCAACCCACCTGGAGAATCTCCCCATGGTACCGCCCAGCTCCTAAGCTCCCAGAAATCCTGTCCCTAAATGCTCCAATCTGGGATTCCCCGCCTTCTGAGGGCGCCTTTAGGGAGCAGCCCGTTCCCAGTCCCACACCGCACCCCAGCGCCCACAACTGGGAACCAGTCTGCCAGGAGGAGCCGTATCTCTTGCAGCCCCACACCAAAACCTGCTCCTCTTCTCTTCCCCCGGCAGCCAATTCCCTCTGCAAAGCTGCCTGGCCGTTCCAGTAAGACACACTGCCCAGATTTGCACACGCCGTTCCCCACAGTCTCCCACAGTCCCCCACAGTCCCTGGGGCACCCTTAGTGCTCATCACCTCTGGCAGCTGCAAGCCAGTCATGGGGCCCTGCGAGAAAGGAGGGGTTCACAGGGTTTTATGTCACGGATCAGTTCGCACATCGGCATTATTCCTAGGGCTCGCCACACCCAGATAATACAACCTGAAGGGGGGGCGATGACATATTTAGGGAGGGAAGAGAAAGTGATCTCCCCTCGGCACTTGTGACTCAGCCTCACTACTTGTAGGGACAAAGAAACAAATGATTGCTGAGGGCCTTCCACGTACCAGGCACTGCAGACATGAGAGTCCCACTCAAAAACCTTTGACCTAGGTGGTATCATACCCATTTTACAGATAAAGGAAACTGAGGCTACAGCAGGTTAAATAAATAGCAGGCCCCAGATCAAGCCCAGGTGACTCTACAGCCCAGATCTGACTTTGCACTGATTCCTCCAAGTTCAGCACCGCCCCGCCTCTGCTCAGTTCAGAGAGAAAGCACAAAGATACCAAACAGGATCCGGTAAGATACTCACAGGCTAGCAATGGACATTTTTGTCCCAACCTCAGAGCTGCTTATGTACCATGGCATGTACTGTAAAGTTATTTACTTGGAGTCCAGGGTAGTAGGAAGAAAGCAAGCTCAAAAGACAGAGACCAGAGTTCAAATTCTGACTCTGCCACTGTGTGACCATGAGAGAGTTGCTTAACCTACCATAATGGTCCTCAGTAAAGAGCGTGTGCCATCACACGCTGGTACGGGGTGGCCATCCAGGAAACGTTGATTCTTATTCTTTCTTCCATTTCCTAGTAAGATAAGAACCCACACTTAGTTATTCTGTATGTTTACGGATGCGAGGATACAGCTGGGGAGTTGGACAGCCGAGCCATCAACTGAAATGGCCCAAAATGAGGCGTCCAACTGCAAACAAACATAAGAACGTTGGGAGGAAAAAAATACTGTTTTCCTCTCATTTAAAAGTGCCATTAAAAATGAATCTTCAGGTGCAGTAACAAGAGAAAAAGAGGCAGGAGTGGTGAAAAAGAAAAGTGGTGGCTCCAGGTTACCTGGAGATCTACATTAGATTTCATTCAAATTCATACGATATTGCCCACCTTCTACCGGCCGCCACAGTTCTAAAAACCCTCGTATCACAATCCTTCCCTTCCAGAAGACTGCTCTGAAACTTTCAATCAAAACCAGAAACCCCAGTTCAACATCTGGCCTTTTTGCCGATATTCAGTATGTCTCTCTTCAAAAAGTGTCCATTTCAACACCTCTCTCCACCTTGCTCACACGTCGGCTGCAGGAGGTAACCTCAGGCTAAACAGAGACCTCACAGCCACCGTGTCGGTGATAAGCTTAAGCCTCTTGGGGTTTTACACACTCGAGATAATAACAGAATTAGAATCATGAGACCTTTCTAGGCTGACAGCCTCAGAAGATTCTGAACATTAAACTCTTATCATCTTCGTTTCTTCAACTCAAACCACGTTTCATCTTTTCTCGGCCCAGAGCTTAATTTCATCCCAGTCCACCACGCAGACCAATCTGTTTTGAAGATTCATTTGAAGATGTTTCCAATTCACAAAACTTTCCAGTTGTAGAAAACACACGAGTTAATACACATTCATTCATTCAACAAATATTTATGGAACCTCTACCGTGTGCCAGGCAACTAAGGGGGTGGAGGAGAGGGGAGCACATGAAGGGAAAAAGCAACAAAGTTGAAGTCAGAAGATGTGGACCTCCATCCTTGTGTGTCCCTAACTCACGGAGAGTCCCTAGGGAAAAGGACCGCCTCCTCTTGTAGACAACGTCATCAAGAATCCAAAACAGACCATGTTGATCTCAGTATCCCAATACCTAGAACAATGTAGGCACATGGCAGGCACTCTGAGTATAGTAGACTAAACTGAACTCTTTGGCCTCAGTCAATCAATCTATCATATGGGATAACACAAGGGTGGGAGGTTTGAATGAAATTAAATATGTGGCAGTACCCAGCACTTCTTACCAGGTGGACTATTCAAGGGCTATGAAATTCTCCCCAGGGCACATCCAGGAGCACAGTCCTGGGGCTCCATGCTCTAGGTCTAAATGATGGCCTTGTCTGTTACTAGCTGTGTGGCTTTGACAAGTGACTGTGCCTCCCTAACCCTTAACTTCTTCATCTGGTAAATGGGGATAATGACAGTATAGATACCTCTCCCATTAGGTTTCTGGCAAGGATTAACTGAGTTAATATAAGGAAGTATTTCAGCACAGACCTGCACATAGAAAGTACCGTAATGTCTTCTGCCGGACATCCACCCGTGTTTCCGCCAGCTGAACCCTACACACCCCCATTCTCTGTCAAATCCCCCCCCATTCTTTGGTCTATATCTAGAGTCCGGGCAGGTATAAGACATTCTTTACTTCTAGGAAGAGAGGTGTGAACTCCCATCTTTCTAGAAACACACAGCCCTTGTTTTCCTTTTCTCCTTTTGATAGAAAGGTGGGCATAAGAATATTTCACATCTCTCTTTTCTAAAAGAAAAACAAGATGAGCGTGAATATGAATGGGAACTGCGGCATGGCTTCCATCAGGCGGGCCTGGGAAGGGGGATGGCAGGAAGTGGAGAGAGACCATCCCAAAGGGCAGCCCCTTCAGCTCCAGCCAGAGTAGCAGTGTGGGAATGGGACCCTCGCCCGCCCCAAGTGAAGCCAGAAATCACTGCCTCTCAGGGGCTGACCTGAAAGGGGTTCTCCAGCCTCACCTGGGGAGCTCATCACAAATGCAGATTTAATCCTCTCCCCCCCATGCAGATGTCCCCACCCCCAGGGGGGCTATGCTTTAGAAATGGGTCTAGCCCAACTTCCTCTCTTTATGTAAGAGACCACCAAGAGCAGCAGAAATGAAATGACCCCCCAAAGCCACCTGTCCAGAACTTGAACCCCAGTGGGCTTCTCTTAAGGCTGAGACACTTCCCCAGCATCCTGCAGCCTCAACACAAGTTTCCCCTCAGGGTCAAGGAGCTGCCCAATTTCCTCCACAGGTCCCAACGCCACCCCCGCCTCCCAGACACAAACCCTTAGGGGTCCTCACTGTCAAGGCCTCCAGCTGCTTCCTCAGTCCCTTCGGATGAGGTCCAACGCCCCAGTTTGCCCTCAGGGCTCAGCACGCAGGCTGAATCCACAGTGACAGCAGGACTCCTAATGACACTTTTGTTTCCCCTTAATAGTCGGTTTCCTGCACTGCTGACAGCTGCCTTCCTCAGGGAAGTCTCCAGCAGCCAATCAGCAAAAGAGAAGAAAGAAAAAAAAGGAAAGAGAGAGAGACAATGAGAGAAACAAACAAATACACTCGAATCAGGGAGTCTAATATAGTGAACTGAGGTCTGGGCTCAAATTCCAGACACGCCACTTTCTAGCTCTGTGACTCTGAGCAAGTGTCTTCTCCTACTAAACCCTCAGTTTCTTCAGCCATGAAACGGGTATGAGGACAGTGCCCGAGGTCTTGGGGTCGGGACAGGAATGACACGTGGCACGGTGCCAATACAGATGCTATTATTGCACCTGCTCCCTCCAGTGACAGGGGTGGGTTTTCAAGGTCATTTCAAGATGCTCACAAAATACGCAAGACACGAGATTTGTGCGTTCCTCCTGTGGCCCTGTCAGGACACGAGACACGGCCCTCTTCCCCAGGGATCTTGCCTGGTTCGGCCCGCCCCAGCTTGCTTAACCTGCCCACGCTTCTCTCCTATAACTCTGCAGCTGACTTGCGTTACACTCTTGGATGCTGGGGCGCAAAGGGACACAGTTCAGCCCACGAGGCAGCCTAGACATGGGCCCTAAAGTGGTCAGGGTGCAAGAGACCTCGAGGGTGGCCAGCAGCTGAGAGGGTCAAATGCCAGTTTGGGCCCAGGAGGGTCCCACAAAGGACTTGCTGTTAAGGACAGGGCTGCCCTGGTGACTCAGAGGCCACACGGAGGGGCAATGACTCAGCATCCAGTGCAGAGCACCCTTGAGTTGCCTCCAGGAGCAGGGGGTCCCGTGCCAGGCAGGCCGGGCTCAAGTCAGCCCAGAAGAATGCCCCCCGCCTACCCGCCTGTGCTCACTGCCGGCGACTCACGGGGCTGGCATCCCGGGGGCACCACGTGACGGACCTGTCGCTGCGCCAGGGTAAACAGGCGGGAACAGGAGCCCAGCTTCCCGGCCGTGGGGTGAGATCATGCCTGCGCCGGGTGACTGGGATCAGAGGAGGGTGGGAGGCCCTCGGGGCAGGAAATGGCCAGGATGCTGGCACACTGGCTTCTGGGGCTGGGGAGAGAGGAGCCAGGAGGAGAAACGACAGGCTCGCAGGACAGAAAAGGGCAGGGCAGGGGCACGCCCCTGGGGAACAGTGGGAACCTGCGGGGTAAATTATTCTATACGGTGTTCAGAGACTTAAATAGCATCTGTCCCCCCCCCATCCGCTCTTCCTCCTCCTGTTCCTCTGTGATCTCTCCCTCCCTCTCCCATTCATTTTTAGAGTTCAGTCACAACCACTTCCCCAGCACATTATACCCTAGAGAAAGCCTCTGCCACAACCAACAGCCCCCTCAGACTCACCCTGGCACCCGCCCTGCAGCCAGCCCCCTGAGGTAAACCTGCCCCATTCTGCCCAGCAGAACCCCCCATATTCCATTCCCCCTCTCAAAATCCTACGTCACTCACGGGCCACCTCTTCCAGGCAGCCTTCTCAGGATCCTCAGAGCCAATCCCTCACTTTCCCCTGCCCGGCCTCCTACTGGGCACTGACTCCTACTCACTCTTTCATGACTGCTCTAGGTTCCCATTGCTGTTAGTTCTCTGGGAGGTTCCATCTTGCCTCTTCACCTGGAGCCCAGGTCCTGGAAGATGGGCTCTCCTTCCACTGGGTACTTCTAGGCTCTGGGCGACAATCTTGCGCATCATAGATGCTTGATAACCTTCTGCCGCCGACTCTTTCTGATCTAAGATCTGGACAGCATGAGAGAACCTCATTTGTTCTCCCAGAGACCCTATGCCAGCCAAAGTCACACTCGGGCACTGTCTACTGAGCACCTTCTCCACACAGCTGGACGCTGCACTAGACACTATGGAAGCAGAAAGGACCAAGACCCAGAGGCCCTGCCCCCAGGGGCCCCACTGCTGAAGAGGAGCAGCCAGGTCAAGAACCTGCCGTTACACATGGCAGGAACTCTGAGACCAGACCAGTGGGTACCAGGCTGCTGTGGGGAAAGGGAGGGGGAGGAGCCAGGACAGGCTTCATTAATAGTAATAAGGGTCTGGGGACAGCAGCTCACATTTACTGAGCCTTAGTTTGTGCCAAGGGCTTAACATCTTAGTCTTCACAATAACCTTGCTGGGGGCCAGGCACTGTACTGTGCACGTTACACATGTTAACTCATTTAAAAGCCCAACCCTTTGAGATAGATCCTGTTACGAGTCCCTCTTTCACAGATGAGAAAGCTGAAGCCCAGGAAGTTAATATTGTACCGAAGATCACACAGCTGGATTCAAACTCAGGCAGGCTAGCACCAGGGTCCATGCACTAACCATTACACGTGACTGCCTCTTGCCCAAAGCTTCCACGCAGGAGAATGATGTGCTGAGCAGAATTTAGATGACTCATCCAAGGACCCAAGCTTACTCGTGGCAGGGGCAGTCACTCAGCTCGCCAAGCATCCGAGCGTCTCTCCAAGGGGCCTCTGGCTCACAGTCCCTTGCAACGAGACACAGAGTTAGCCGATGTGGTTCCCTGATGCCTCCCAGCTCTGCCTAGAAGCTGCAGACCTGCTCTGCTCCACTGCACTCACTGCTGCCCTAGTTTGGGCCAAACACAAAAGTCATCACGGCAATTACCGCCGCCGTGACACAGCCCCAAGAGTCCTAAAACCAGAAATGGAGGCAGCTCCTCCAGTGCCTCTGAGCCTGGGTATGGGCTACGCAAAATCACAATGGTCGGCCAACAGGCAACTCGGCTCCAGGATGCTCTCCTAAGGTGCTGGCTGAGCTACCAGCACTTGGAAATCTAGATGAGCCGTCACCTCAGCGACTTTGGTAACTTCCCACGTGGAGTGAGAGCGGAGATGGTGACCACTGCCTAGGAGATCCCGGCGGAGAAGCTAGATGGGCCCCTCCAATGAAGCCAGCCCACAGAAGCACAGGGGACAGGGCACAAAGGGCCCGCAAAGACCCCTTGTCCCAACCTCTCTCCTGTATGGAGGTGTAGGGAGCCTGATAACCGGACTTCTAATGAATCAAGTCCTGTCTCTGTGACTCGTGACCCCTGGTCCAAATTCACCCTCCCAAAAGGCTGAGACGAAATGACTCCCCCACTTACCACTGAGACTTTCACTCCCTGGCCCACGTCCTTCACTGGAGGTGGAAGAGGCCACGTCCAGAGAATCACTCTGCCCTCGACTAGACCACCAGGGACTGAATGCCAATCGTGTGTCAGGCCCTGGGCCAGGCGTTACCATACATTATCTCACCTAATTCTGACCAGAAGCCTGCAAAGTGCGTATTACTGTCTCCAGTGGACAGATGAGGACCATGAGGGGGTCCTCAGGGATTAAGTACTGGATCACACAGTTTGGGACTGCACTTGGGTTAGGAACTCAAGAAGATGCAATTCCACGGCCCTCACTCCTCCCACACAACCACAGTGAATCCCAAAGAAAGGAAAATACCACCACAGAAGGGTACCTGCCCCCAAACATGTCAACTAGACCAACGCTTACAGGAAGCCACCGTGACAAATCAATCAGTAAATTATTCACAGCCCCCTTATTCATCCCCCATAAAAGTTTTATCTTTAAAATTTAGGAGAGATTTCGCCCCTCCCCCTGGTTTTGGGGTCTGTTTTGATTCCCTCTGCATTCTTTTTTTAATATAAAATGTTTAAAAACTTTTCTGTAACAGCATTTTCTTAATTTAAGACAAAGGGCATGTGAGCCACTGATGAGTCTACACCGGAGACCAAAGGACAAAATCCACGTATCAATCTTGCATTGCTCAACCCCATGTGTACACACTGATTTCGTGCTTTGAAAAGTGCCAGGAGCTCCACAAAGATCAGGCAAAGTGACTCGTTTTAATATCTGTAAAGCCAGCTCTGCACTGGTCCACACCACAGCTGTGTGTTATAAGCCTAATCCCAGCACTCGGTAACCTATATAAGCATCAGTTGTTTTTATTATTAGTTATCTTTCTCAGAGTCCCTGACCAGGAGCAATGGCATCACCTCCAAAAGCACAGACAGGTGTCCCCAACAGGTATATATGGCCCGAGTTTCAAGTCAAGCTTCAAATGTTGTTATCTGGGAAACCACAGAGATTAAAAATCTCTTATGAAATGCTTCTTTATCAACACCAAAGTGCTCCTCAACAATGACCTATCCTGTAAACCGGATGTCTGACCCTCAGGCTTGCTTCCAGGGAGACAAACCTTTGCCTAACTGCCCTTGAAAGAAGTTTCTAGTCCCTAACAGCCAGCATGCAGCCACGAAAGCCCCTGGCCCACACACCCACATGTACACATGTGCGCACCCACGCAGAGACACATACACAAGCTCATACAGTGTTTGTCTTTTCTTATTTTTAAGTGTCCCTGTTTCTTCTTCCACCCCCTTTAACTTGCCGGTGCTGGAGTATGAAGACAGACACCTCTTGGAGACGATAGGGTGCTGGAAGTTTCCACAGAATCCTACCTTTATCTGATTGAAAACCAGTCTTTCCACCTCCTGGGAACACCTTGCTCTGAGAGCGAGTTCTGCCTTATCCTGAAGGACTCCAAGGACACAAGCCTCTGAGGATCCCCGGAGCTTCTCTAGCCCTGGTTTGCTCCCGCGGCATTCCCAAACCGCCCTGACCCCACTACAGAGACACTGAGGAGGTAACGGTCTTCTGAGGTCTAAGGGAAGGAACAGAAAACTCCAGGGTCCCCAGGCCTCAGCAGATATCTGCCGCCTGTTCTCCAAGTCCCCCTTCCCTGTCCTTGGCAACCTCAAAAACGATCACAGGCTTCCCGATGAGCCAGGGCACGCTCTCAGCAGCCACCCAACCAATCAGGGCTGGCCCAAAGAATGAAACCATCTGCCATCCCCTTCCCAGCAACTCAGCATCTCCCACGAGGGCCCCTGGGATCTAACCCCAAGCTGTGTTTCCACTCCCAGCTCCCCAAAAGATAGCCCACATCCACACACGGGGATAGGAGCTCACTCCGCCCTGGGCCTGGAATTCTCTCCCTCTTCTTGTGCTCCGGCACCACCCAGGTCCTTTCCACACTCGCCTGGCACCACCTCCTCTGCCAGGCCATGCCACACCAGAGTTCCCACCACCATGCACCAGCTGTGGGCACCCGGGCACATTTGTAACCTGTCTGAACCTCACCTGCCAGATAGAAATAACTCACAGGCTATTGAGAGAATCAAAAGAGGCCATGAATTTTTTTTCTGCATATTTTTAAATAAACTTTTTAAGAACAGTTTTCGAATTTTACAGAAAAATTGTAAAGATAATACAGAGGTTCCTCATATACTCTGCACCCAGTTTTCCCTATTACTAACACCTTTATTGCTATGGTACATTTCTCACAAATAAGAAACCAATATTGATACATGATTATGAACTAAAGTCCATACTTGATTCAGATTTTCTTAGTTTTTTCCTAATGTCCTTCTTCTGTTCCTGGATCCCATCTGAGATCCCACATTACATTTAATCGTCGTGTCTCCTTAGGCTCCTCTTGGCTGTGGCAGATTCTCAGACTTTCCTTGTTTTTGTTGACCGTCTCAGTTTTGAGGAGCACTGGTTGAGTATTTTGTGCAATGCTCCTCAACTGGGATTTGTATAAGCCATGTTGATATGACATACCTTTGATGTGATCCGATAAGAAATGGCACTTTAGCTCTGCAATTTTCTTCCCCAAAACCCATAACCATAAGTAGGTCATGAACTGTTTAAATTAAATATACGATAGACAATACAATCAACATGGTTCAAAATTCAAATGATTTCCAAAGATACACAGTCAAAAGTCTCCTTCATATCCCTTTCCCCCTCTGCCCAGTCTCCCCCCATAACACACAGGTACCACTTGTGTTAGTTTCCAGTGTATCCTTACAGAATTGGGGCACATATAAATTCTTACATCCCTCCACACATACGCTTTTACACAAAAGATGGCATGCTGTGCTCACTAATCTGCACTTTGCTTTTTTTCTCAACAATATATCCCGAGATCTGCCCATGCCATGCACACAGTGCTTCCTCACTCTTTTCCACACTAGTTCCACATCTAGTGCAAGGGGCCACCATTCACTGAACCAGTCTTCGACTCACAGATATTTGAGCTGCTCCCAATCTTTTGATACTGTAAAAATGCGACCATGAATAATCTTGTGCGTTGTTTGTTTCACACAAATATCTGTAGGTAGATTTCTAGGGGAAATATCCCAGCATGTGACTACTGGGTCAAAGGGCACATTCATTTGTAGTTTGCATAGAGAACGACACAGACCTCTCCCGAAGGGCTGTGCCAGCTTCATTCCCTCCAGCAACGGATGTAAGAGAGGATCTGTTTTTCCACAGCTCTGTCAACAACATAGTACATTATCAACTTGCACATTATAAGATCTAAATGAGGAAAGGTAGCATTTTTTATTTACATTTCCCTTTTCCTGAGTGGGTAGATATCTTATGTTTCAGTGCCATACGAGATTCCTTTTCTATGAACTCTCTTCATATCCTGAATTTGCCTCACGCATCTCAGCTGCCACTTAGCCGTGGGCTAGCCTCTGTGGGTGCTACCTGGACACTCATCACCTGGGCTCCACTCATGAAAAGGGAGCCAGCAACCTGGGGAAGCAAGCAGTGAGAATGTAAGAGTAAGAACGAGGAGTGTTCTAGAAAGAAAAAGCTCATGTTTCACCTCCAGAAGGTGGGACTCAACCAAGGCCTCCGAGTATTATCTGTTACTTGGAGAGATGGGCAGAGAGGAAAACACCTCACCTGGAAGGAGCCCCACCCAGGTAAAGGCTCCAAGGAAACCTGAAGAAACAGAAGACTGTGGGGTCTGTTGAGAGGGAGGGAAGACCAAAGGCAGCATGGACGCCAACCAAGGCCTCAAGCACCAAGCCACAGAACTGTGTCTTACAGTGCAAATGGAGGGGAATTTTCCAGTCTCATTTTCATTCTTTACGTCCTACTGACATTTTAAGACCAGTTACTTTGTTCTCTTGCATAACCATTTAGTTCAGTAGCTCTTCAAGCTTCAACCGCCTGAAGAGCCTTTATAAAGCACACCTTCCAGACCCTGAGCGGGGTCTGGGATGTCAACGTGGAAAAGGCTTCTAGGTGGATGATTCCCATGTGCATCGCTGATAAAAGGACCACCCCCGGCCTCAAGGTTGACAAGGACCAGTCCAGCCCTGCCTGGGACCCTTGGAGAGCGGGGCCTTTCAGAAACTCAGGTTGGATGGGAAGGTGAAGTTTCGACAAACGGGAATAACCTTCCCTTAAGTTTTGCTCAGGAGAGAAACCACTTTGTCCACTTTGGAAATCTCTCTGGCACTCACAAATTTGTGCCAGGCCTTGAGCCTATGGATAGGGAGACAGAACATTCCATTCTGTAAAAGTCTCAGGTCAACTAAGAATTCTCAAGACCAGAGATACCCTGGGCAGTTCATCTGCATATCTGATGTATTTTTTATGCTCCTGCCAGCTTCCAGAGTGCTCTGGATCATACCACTTGCATAACCTTATCTGGTAGATGGAGGATGGCAATGTTGAGTCAGCTGTATGTATGCTTAGGGTCAAGGGCTAGTCATCTTAAATTTGTAGACTCAAATAATATCTTTGTCTCTCCATTCCTCTGCCCCCTACCATCCACCTGGTCTAGGCTCTCAAATGCTTCTGAACCTCCTCCTGCCTTCACCCTCTCCCCTCCATCCCAACCAGTCTACCCAAGAGACAATCTTATTATCTTGGGGCATGTCTGCTCAAAAGCCCCGAGGATCCCCCTTTTCCCTTAAGACCCAGACCACACTCTTCACTCACTATTAAGGTGTCAGCCTTCAAGCTGAGTCCCCACCAGCCCTCACTCTGACCATCAGCTCCAAGGAAAGGATCCATCTCAGCAGCCACAACAAAGCCTTGGCTTTGGTCCCCCAGCGTCATCCCCCCTCACAACACACTCCTTTTATACCATACGAAGGGCTCAATTCCAATCCCGCCTCCTTTAGGAAATCTTTTCCCACTACTGCAGCCAACACCCCACACAAATAGAGCACCCACTAGGTTCCAGGCACTGCTCCAGGCAGTCAGATGCATATAAAACACAGGTTCATCCCCAAGGAGTTCGTCTAGTAGACGAGACAGACGTTCTGATGCAAGGGGATGAGAAAGGCTCTGGCAGCCTGTCCTAAATCTGGAAGTCAGGGAGGACTTCCTGGGGGAGGTGGCAACTGAGTTGCATCTTTAAGAACCAAGGAGAGGGCCGGCCCCGTGGCTTGGCGGTTAGGTGCGTGCACTCCGCTGCTGGCGGCCCGGGTTCGGATCCCGGGCGCGCACCGACACACCGCTTCTCCAGCCATGTTGAGGCCGCGTCCCACATACAGCAACTAGAAGGATGTGCAACTATGACATACAACTATCTACTGGGGCTTTGGGGGGGAAAAATAAATAAATAAAATCTTAAAAAAAAAAAAGAACCAAGGAGGCTAAGCAGGTTACAGAAGGGTCGTGTGGCTTATAGAAGAGCCGAGCTCGGAAGGCCCTGTGGGCAGGGAAGAGGAGAGGGACAAGCCATATGTGCAGAATGAGCAGCAAAGAGCACAGTCTCAGGTAACGGTGGCCTCGGCTCTCCCCCACCGTTTCACATTTATTATTTCAGAGCTGTCATCATGAGGCTGCAATCAGGACTGCTTCCCCGGGGCAGCTTCCCCATTCACAGGGGCACCAAATCCAGCTAACTAATGCAAATAGAGCCTTTTAATAATGTAGACACGCATCAATAATTCAGAGGCCAGGAGGCTCCCCAAAGACCATGACAAGTATGAAGAATTCCCTGCCTGGGATTCAGCAGCTTCAGAAGGCATGGCCCGTGAGGCCACGCTCTGGACAGAAAGGGGCTTCTCTCAAGGAATCCGTACCAAGTTCCAGGTGAACACCTGTAGTCTGCCCAGGGAGCTGAGGGCTTCCAACCTCATATACAAAAGCAAGTGTCACTCACGAAATGTTTGATTTATAAACACCTGGCCTGTTACAAACCTCTTCCAACCGCATCACCTGTTTCCGTCCCACAGCAACCCTGAGTGGTGGGCAGGGTCCTGCCTGCCAATTCTGCAGACCAGGAAGCTGGGGCTCTCCCTTGGGGACTTTGGGGCATATGACAGAAGGTTCCAGAGGGAGGATTCTGACCTGGCCCTCTCCCCTTAGGATACTTGTTCTCCATTACGTGAATTCTAGGAAGTCTGGCACCAGGCAGACCCCTGCAGGCCACCTTGTCCAATTCCCCCTGATAGCCACTGAAGGACTGAGGGGTTCCGTGACTTGCTGGTGACCGAGCTGAAGGAGTCAAGATGCTGGTGTCCTAAGACTGATTAATCAGCTGGAGACAAACCAGCTCTCTTCTGAGGAGCGGGAGGGCTCATGCATACTAGTTTCTGCGGGCCCAGCCAGGACCTCTCTGGAGAGAAGGAGGGGACAGATGATCTTCAAGGGGGCTGGGGCTGGGAGCAGCACGCCGTGCCGCAGAGACACGGCCTTCCAGGGAAGAGCCCAGCACCGCTGCAGGAGCAAGGTGTTAACAAGTTCCGTGCAGAGTCCCATCAACAGGCCAATCGGTTTTTCAGCTTTTGTCTTAAAAACCCAAAGTGCATAAAAGGTAAGGACAGGCATAAAATTCCAAGGATGTAAACATAAAACACCCCACAGAAGTTTAAAGGGCCGTACAACTTTAGAAACAATAAATAAAAATAAAATAATAATAATAAAACAAAAATCAATGAAGAATAAATAATACAGTAATAAATAATTTTAAAATAACATAAAAACGCTGGTGTTCAGCTCTTCGGTCAGATGATGGGCTATGAAATTACGGCTGTGGAGCACACAAGCTTTGGGGGCAGGACGTGGATTCCACCACAATCCCACCTCAGGCACCGTATTTAGCCTCTTGCCTTCGATTCTGACTTCCTATCAAAGGCGGCTAGTAGTGCCTGCATCCCCTTCCTCCTGGACAATGAGAGGGGTAAAGACCTAATTCTGAGTTGGAAGGGAATTCACTGAACAGGTACCATGTGCCAGGTTCTTGGCCTCACTCCCAACAGCTCTTCAATGCACATCATCCCCATTTTACAGGGGTGGAGACTGAGACTCAAAGACATTAGCACTTTGCCCCAAACCATCCATTCCCAGAGCCAGCTCTGGGGGGTACAAAGGTCAAAAAGAATTCCTGCCTGCAAAGGGTTTCCAGTCTACTTGGTCGCAGTGGTAAAACACGACTGTAGCAGATCCCTCTGTCCTCCCTCACTAGCCCACTCGAGATGAACCCAGGACCCACGAGTGTGCCCTCCCACCTCTGGGCATCCTGTGAGAACCAGCTCACCAAGAGGGACTTGGCGGCAGTCTGGCCTGAGAAGACGCCAGGCAACTTCTGGGCGGGACCGGCCTCCCATGTGGCCAAGGCCATTTCAGTGCCACAGTCTTCGGGAACCCAACCCAACCCAACCCAACTTCAGGGAACCAGACAAGAAAGCCATTGTGTGCCCTGCTTCTCGAAGCACAGCTACGAGAGTGGCGGGGGTCCCCGTGGCCAGGGCTGCCCCACCAAGGTGTGGCCAGCACAGGGAGCACATGACCTCTGCCCCTTCAGAGCCCGTCTCCCAGTATCCCACACTATTTTAAGGACAGATGCAAACAGGATTCAGGGCTCGCCAGGGACAGTCTGTAAAAAGTTTTCCACGGAACAAAGATTTCAATGCTGTAACTCAAAGCATGACTTTACAATGGAATCTGATTATCAAGAGCTCCAGAATATCCTCTTTTGAGACGCACTGCTCCTTTCTCTTTCCTGTCATTTACAGGCTGGCAGGCACACGGCACGTAGACCAGGCAAATGCCTCATCCAGGGGGGTCGGGGGAGAAGACCTTTTCCTCCCCGGGGTCGGCTCTGGGGTCCCAGCACTAATCCTAAGGAGCCTCCGTCCACACCCACCGTGGAGAAACGTTATCCTGATGGTAGTGTCCGTGATATTTATATACATTCATGCCAACCCTCCTGGCTTCCCACTTCCCTCCAAATACAGCACAAAGGCCCCATGTGGTGTGTACCCCTTGCCTCTCTGACCTCACCTCCTATCCTTCCCTCACCTGCCCACTCCTCTCCAGCCACATGAACCTCCTCACTCTCTGGGTTATTCTCCTGTTGCTTCCTCCCCCAGCTCCAATCCAAGCCTGCCCTTCTCTACCCTGCTCTGTGCCCAGCAAGCAGACGTCTACGGGCTCCATCAATGGACCCAATGCACTGACTATCGGCTGAGTTCAGCCAATGGGAGGCACCAGCAGGAGGTCAGAGGGCAAAACAAGCATGAGTTCACCGTAGGAATTATGGGACTCCCTCCATGCAGCAGGGGCTGGGTCCCCCCACACTTCAGCCCTACCAAGCTCCCCACCTCCACCTCCCACTTCCCAGGGCTGGGCCTGCATGATGCCTCATGTTGGTTCCTTAACCCTCCCACACCTCTGTCCATGGCCCCTTCATTGGACCCTCCTCAGCTGAGCCACTGGGACCCTGACTCATCCAACCACCGCATGACTGACGTGCGTGTATCTGTGCTCCGTTTCCCCAGCCACTGGCTGGTTCATTCCCCAACTCCACTCGTGTCTGAACCCCTACCCTCAGAAGCCCTCTCTCTGCTTTATTTTTCTCCATAGTACAAATCACTCCCTAACATACTCTAACTCCCCCTCCCTCTAGATTTAAGCTCCATCAGAGTACGAACTTCGTTTCATTTGCTCTTGTGTTCCAGGTGCCTAGAGCAGGGCATTACGACTGCTCAATTGTTGAATGAATTTGGTAACAGACGTTTATAAACAGAGCTCGTCAGCTACAGCCATCATAGGATCAACAGGTATTTACCGAGCACCTGCTGCAGGCCGGGTTCTCTTCCAGATGCTGGGGATACACGGTGGACCACACAGCCACACGCCAGCCCCCATTCAACAAAAGAGCGTCTTCCAATTCTGGCCTGCTTGGGCTCACCCCGCCTCGGAGGGTCAGTGTCCGGACCTGGAGCCCAAGTGTCGCTGCAGATTAACTAGCTGTCTGCAAACACTCAGCTCGCCTGATGGTAAAAGCTCTCCCGGCGTCTGAACGCACAAAACTGCTCTCTCGGGCCATCTGCATCCTCCACTCGCCAGCTGACTTCAGATGTCTACAGACAAACACGGGTGGACATCCGATTTCAAGAGGGAGCTTAGGTTACTCTGTGCCCTGTGCTGGCTTGCAATGACAACCAGAGGCCACAGGATCGACTGGAGTCAGGCATGACAGCTCCAAACCCCTGCTTAGCTACTCACCAGCTACACGACCTCGGGCAAAGTACTTTACATCTCTGAGGCCTCAGTTTTCTCATCTGCAAAATGGGGAGAATCATCTTTAGTTTTTCTAGGGCTACCATGAAGACTCGATACTTGACGCGTAAAAGGCACAAAGCAAAAACGCATGACAGAAGAAAATGAAAGTTATCATTACGTCTCTAAAGAGTAAATGCTGGGAGAAGTTTCCAATGCATTATTTTTAATAGCATGCATATGTGGGATGGAGCAGGAATCCAGTTCCAAGCTAGAAAAACATTAAATATATTTAGTTACTCCTAAGGACCTGTTTCTGTAACCTTCTGGGTACATATTTTATGTGTTTGAGAAACCTGCCTTTTAAGGAAAAGATGACTTTTCCCTACTGGGAGATGTCACCCAACTGTGTACAGAGCAGGCATCACAATCGAAGGCATCCTGGTAACATATAAAGGCGACAGCCTCGCGCATGCCCGCCGGTGTGGTTTTAAATAAACGCCACCACTTCAGGAAGCTAAACATTTGTCCCAGTTATGGGCTCACGATAAAAACATTCACAGAGCACCTCACTGGACCGTGATTTGTGAGAGAGGGGCCGTGAGAGTGGGGACAGGCGGCATCGTGCCGAGATCACAGTGGCTGCAACGTTCCAGGTTTACTCCTTACTCACACTACACGTTCATCCAATGTGGGTCCACTGGGGGCTCTGCTCAGCACTGTCCTCCTCATCCCGGGACCCAGGATGCGAGAGCAGCTGCCATCTGGAACCTGCTGTAGCATGGATCTTAAAGCTTCCACCTGGAAGTGCCATGCTTCTGCTCACATTTCATTGGTCAGAGCACGTCACACGGCCTGGCCTCGGCGCCAGGAGGAGGGAAGCATCCTCTCCCACAGGAAGGGGAGCAGACGCTGAACAGTGATAGACACCACCGATGACAGGAATCCCTTTTCATTTTTCTTTCTAACCCCCTCGCCTAGCACAGTGTCTGACAAACTGTCAAGACATTCAGGAACGTTCCTTAAATAGAAGAACAACCCCTTCTTTGAGCTTGACCTTCAGAGCCTGTTTATGAGACCCACAAGAAAAGCAGCAAAAGAACAGCAGTTAATATACCATCTATATTACGTGAGCAGTTAAGCTCCCGGCCTGTGGAGCCTTGTTACCTGGGTTCAAATCCCAGCTCTGGCTTTTATTACCTTGGTGACCTTGGCCAAGTTAGTCAACCTCTCCGTGCCTCAGTTTCTTCATCTGTAAAATGGGGATGGTGATAATAGTACTTAGAACATGGGGTTGTTATGAGGATGAGATAATTGATGGAAAGTGCTTAGACTAGCATTTGGCTGGTACTAAATAAACTCGATAAGCAGAAGCTATTATTATTACTATCATCATCAGAGTCAGATCCTGTTTTTGACCCCACATGGTTTGAGCTGAGTCACTTGCTTTAATTCCTCAGTAGTCTTCCCAATGACAAACCTTCAAATTACATGTTCCCAACACTTGCTGAGCACAGGCCAGGATACCGAGACCCACAAGGTGGTTTCTAGAAAACAATTTGTCCATGGGGTCGATGTCCACTTAGCCCAGCTGGGGCCAGCCTGAGCCAGGATGGAGAAGGTAGGAGGGGACTGGGCCCAGCAAGCAGAAGGGAGATGGCATTACCCAGTCAGCAGGACTCGAGCAGAGAGCAGGAGGGAGGAGAGGCTCAAATTCCCCTGGAGCCACTGTCACTGCGGCCCGCATTCCAGTTCCAGGAGAGGAATGCAGGCAATCTCTGAGATTCCTGGGGCAGGACTGCCCTGAGGTAGAAGGGATTACGGAACGCCTGCTTGTTGACCAAAACTGACTATGGAATCCAGCTGAATCCCTCAACAACCCTTTAGCCCTAGTCCCTTTATTCCCTGGGGCTCAGTAGGGCCCAGGAGATTATGTGCAACTAGCAGGGAACAGAGCCAGGACTCATGCACAGAGGCCATAAAAAACAATTCACATCACAGGCCTTGGGGTCAGACTTGCCCTCAGACTCTAAAGCATTCCATTTTCTCCTCATCCCTCTCAACCTAAGTGACACTTCACCATCCAAGGTGACACAGCAAGACAGAGATCAGGGCCCAAAGTGGCCAGGAGAACAGACAAGGAATCACAGAATCTAGAAAGGACCCTCTTCCCTCCAGTGGCTTGGCCACCACCGCAACCAGACCACCATCACTGTCACCTGTAATAAAGCAATGTGGTCAGTCACCCCTCCACACAGCCAGCTGCTTGATCCCATACTGCCTCCTCTCCAACCGTCAATCCAACCGCCCCCCTCACTCAGCTTCTGCCATCTGGCCCTCCTTCTGTTCCTCAAGCAACCAAGCTGGTTCCCATCTTATTTGAGAAATATCTACCCATACTTCTGATGTGACAATCATAAAAATAGCAAACGTTATCATCTGCTCGGATGTTATCTGCAACAATACGCCAGGCATCTCTACTGGGTGGAATAATGTCTCCCCAAAATTCATGTGTCCCCAGAACCTCAGAATGTGACCTTATTTGGAAATAAGGCCTATGTAGAGTAATTTGTTAGGATGAGGTCATACTGGACTAGGGCAGGTCCTAAATCCAATGACTGGCATCCTTATAAGAAGATGAGAGGACACAGAGACACACATCAGGAGAAGGCCATGGAGGCAGAAATTGGAATGATGTAACTACAGGCCAAGCAATGGCAAGAATTTCCAGCAATACCAGAAGCTAGAGAAGACAAGGCAGGATTCTTCCCTAGAGCCTTTGGAGAGTGCACAGCCCTGCTGACACCTTGATCTTAGACTTCTAGGCTCCAGAACTGTGAGAAAATAAATATCTGTTGTTGTCAGCCCCCCAGGGTGTGATAAATTGTTATGGCAGCCCTAGGAAACTAATGCGGCATCTTATAAATATTCTCTCTAGTCCATGCCCCAACCCTGCAAGGGGAGAATTCTTGTTCTCACTCTACAAACGAGGCACAGAGGACCCTTGCTCAAGTTCACACAGCTACTAAGCGGCAGAGCTGAGATCCAAACCTAGTCTGACTCCAGAAAATGGGTTCTTTACACAGGGCTGAGCAGTCACCCTCTTTTTATACAATGGATGTAAAAGAAGGAGGCCTGCAAAGCCACACCTTTAAGCAAGTCTTGCTTAAAAGGCCTCTGGCAGCTCTTCTGTCAGAATGGGTTTCTGGGAAGCTCTGGTTACCAGGGAGAAAGGAACTGGTGACCAACTGCTTCTAAGAACAAACTTAAAGGCGGACGGAGGCTTAATTCTGCAGTTGTAACATAAATTTTTGTTACTGGGACCACCCCGTCATATATATATGTATTTAAAAGGTTTCATTATATGCAATATGCAATCATTATTTTTTGCTCATCACAGAGCCCTTTGTAGTCCCTGACCTGAATCATTATTATTACGCTTGGCTCAGACGCTAACAAGCTTACCTTCTGAACATGCATTCTGGGCAAAAGATCCAAAAATCTTTAACTGGTTCGGGCAGAGAACTTGGAACGGCATCTGGCGTGTAATTATTTTTAACAGGAAAAACAGCCCATCTTGTCAGCTTTCCATTTTGAGCACAGACAAATTGGCCACCAGCACATACAGAAAAGGGTGAGCATGATAGGACCCACATCGTCCTTGTGCTAATTCACTGAGCTCAATCAAGATGAATGCCGTCACTCACTCTCTGTGGATGGAGTGTCCTTAATGTCCCCCTCTCCCCACGTTTAAAGAGAAACTTGGCCTATCTTGGCTCCAAAGGCACCGTGAAGAGGTTTCACGCAAGTTTTCTAAAGCTTCAATGAAAACAGGACTTGTTTGCTTTATCATTTAAATTTCAAAATACATCCCTGGCCAAGGAAAAATACAAACACCACAGGCCTGTGCTGCTGGCAGAAGAGAGAAGAAGCCACCCGGCTTCACCGTCCCAGCTGAAAACTAAAATCCCCACACTTTGTGGCTGCTACTGCTGCTTCCTATTATTATTACTATTGTCCTTGTTACCAATAATAACAAGTCTTACTACTCAGAACCTTACAAAGTCTTTCCCTGGGGAACGTCACATATCCACTCTGGGTCTTAGTTTCCCTCATCCGTGCCGTGAAGAAGTAGATAAATAGTAAGATCCCTTGGCCTGAAGTCTGCTTTGAGAATGAGAAGAGGAGAAAGTTGGCTCCGCGCTGCTGAAATGTGCCCAGGTGTGAACGGCAGAAAGCACTGGCACTTCCTAATAAGAGCCTTCTCTCTAATGAAGTGGACAATCCAAGCAGATGCACCACCCTCCTGCCCACCCCGACCATGGCATCAATATGGTTATTTTCATTTTCAATGGAAAAACAAAAGTGGGCCTATAAATGCTTTTATGTTTCCTGAATTGGTCGCTGGGTAGAAAAAACTGCTCACCACTGAACACAACGGCCTCCAAAGAGCCGTGACTCTGAGCTAACAGCCTGGCTCACCAGCTGTGACAACGGGGCTGGGGGAAATGAGGGAAGGGGGCTCCGAGCCAAGATGAAGATCAAAGGCTTTCAGGAGGGAGAAGATCAGGGTTTCAGGATTCCTGCCCCACTGAGGCCACAGAGCGAGATGCTCCATCAGGACTCAACTCAAATGACCCCTGAGACACACGGTCTGGGGCAGGGCAGGGAATCCACCCTCCGTGCCAGAAAGAAAGGGGAAAAGAAATTTTTCCTGGGAGCTGCCAACTCTGCGCATGAGGCCTGGGAGAGCCGCTCCGCCCTGCCATGCGAGCAAAGCAGCCCTGAGATTCTTGGAACAGGCCCTGGTTCAACGGAGGATAGAGAACAGGCTGCACAGACTCTTCCTTCTGCGCTGGAGGCGCCGGGGCCAGGAAGGGGGCTGGGGAGGAGGAGGCCAAGGCCTTCAGCCTCAGGCCTGCTCAGTGTGGCCCAGGGCTCCCCCACACTGACCACCCCGGAGGGTGGAACAGAGGGGTGGTCAGCTGCCTGGGGAACAGACGCCGGGTGTCCAGGACCCACGTTGGCAGATTCTGGAAGGCAAAAAAGGAGGCCAGAGGGAACGGGAGACGGTTTGTGTGAGTGGAAGAAAGCCCTCTGGCCTGGGATTCAGGGGACCTGAGTTCAGATGGACAGCTACAAAACAAACCGATTTCAGAACACTCCTAGGGCTTCTTCTTAATGCATTACGAAGCAGGATGGCATTCAAAGACTTTTTACTACCTGGTGGATTTTTAAGAACTTGTTTCTTATTGATTGAAGAACGAATCACATGGTAAAAATTTCCACCAAATGAAGAGTCACAGAGACAACGCTAAGCTTCCCTCCTGCTCCCACGAGGCCCCCAGTCGGCCTCCTAGTAGCAGCCGCTATTATCATTTTTTTGTGCATCTTTCCAGATCTAGTCTGTGCATATATGCGTGCGTGTGTACGTGTGTGCTCTTCCTTTGGCACACAGATGGAAACAGTGAGAAAATTCCCAAAGAACTACTCACCATCTGGAGCCTGACTTTGTCATCCATCAAATGACGAGCTTGGATGGGTCCCTTCTGACTTTGAAGAGTCCAAACTACAAACCCACCTGCCAAAAGCCACAGGCAACCGGCCTGAGAAGCTAACCTGCAGGTTGGTTTGACTCAGCTCGGGGGACCTTCGGGTCTGCTGGAGAGCACAGTGCTTACAACTGACCTTGACTGAGCCCTCCCCAGGGCCAGGCGCTGGGCCAAGCAAGTTACAGGCACCATCTTGTCCAGCCTTCACAACCACCTCAGGAGGAAAGGCCAGGTATTATCATGCCCATTTTATGGGAAAAGAAACTAAGGTCCAAGAAGCAAAGCAACTTGTCCAAGGTCACGTAAGTGGTAGGTAACTAGGATGCAGACGCACTTCTCTCATGTCATCATTTTGGGGGACACACACATAACTGGGGAAGAGCTGCCAGCCATATGACATAGGTATTTATCCCCAACGAGGCTGAGTGACTGCAAGGAATGCACAGCTAGCCAAATGCGTCAGAGGCAGAAACTAAACCCTTTGGTTTTGCATCCAAAACCCACGCTTTTCAGCCAGCCTCAGTGGCCTAGTGGTTAAATTCAGTGTGCTCTGCTTCAGCGGCCTGGGTTCGGTTCCCAAGCGCAGACCTACACCACTCTGTTAGCAGCCATGCTGTGCTGGTGGCCCACATACTAAAACACAGAGGAAGATTGGCACAGATGTCAGCTCAAGGCAAATCTTCCTCAGCAGGAAAAAAAAAAAAAGCATGCTTTTGATTTCCCCCAAAGCATCCCCAAAATAGAAATGGTAGTGCCCTGCTGAGCAGTCAGATTTACATCAGCTCGTTTCACCTCCAGCAACCCTAAAGTGGGTGTCATGATCCGCCCTTAACCAACGAAAGAACAGACTGACAGAAGCTGAGCAACCTTCCAAAGTTCTCTTAGGCGAGACTGACAGCGATTGGTCCTCTGGCTCAGGCCAGGATTCTCCCCACTCAGTCACGCAAACCTCAGGGCATAAATTCCACTGCAGTCCTAAGGGGCTTCTCCCATTTCCCAAGAAGCAAAGAGTGGTATTTAAGCGAAACCCAAAATCAAAATGAGAAATAGTGACAAATGCTGAAGAGCACTCCCCTTCCCCTCCACCAAATCCACGTCTCCCTGGCCTCAGAAACCCAGCTTAATAAGAAAGCAACTCCAAGCAGGGAAGATGTTTGACATCATTTTGTGGCTGCAATTTGGCAAAACCAAATGGGAAAGCGACTTAACGATATGCATCAAGAGCCTTAAAAATGTCTAGAACCTTTCCAGAAATCTATCCTAAGGAAACCTGAAAGATGGAAATAGGTTTATTTGCACATGTGCGTGCACACACACACACACTTAAACACACACAAAAACACTCATCTCAGCACTAGTTATGAGAGAAAACTACAGGAACTATTCTTAATACTCAATACTACAGGTAAAATTGGGAAAATGACAAACTATCATTGTAATGGGATATTACAATGTCATGTTGCATTAAAAGTGATAGTTAAAAGGCTGCTTTTAAAATCGTGGAAATACTTCTACTACGTTAAGAGAAAAATCCAATAAAATTGTCGTATTAGGTGATCTCACATTTAAAAGAAATATGCAAAGAAAAAAGAAAGGAAATGCCCCGAAATGTGTTAACATTATTTCCTTCCTTGTACTCTTCATATTTCCCAAATTTTCTACCAGAAAAAATATCCTTATAAAAACAAGCATTATTTGAAAGAAATGATGACCCATGTTCCTGGATAAAATGAGCAGCAGGTGTAACATGAGATCGAGAAGAATTTACTTAGTGTTCATATTATGCTCCTAGCAAGGTACACGATCCTGCAAAACAAGGGAGCCAACTTAGAAAGAGATGGATGGGGAATCCAGGAAAAAGTGGCTCAAGCCCAGAAGAGCCATGGAAAGCAGAGAAGGGAAGTTCCAGGAACCGCCCACACCGCAGCAGGTCCACAGTAACCACAACACGAGGGAGCTGGGGGTCCCCAGGGGAGTGATCTGAGAAACAGGGCAGGGGGCCCTTGACGGAGTGGACTGAGGTTCAAAAGCAGCTACTCTCAGGATAAAGCCAAGCAGTTCAGGAGGAGGAGGTGATTCGAAATCCCAGGGTGAACAGAGAGCTGTCCAGAAAGGACCCGTCATCAGCATCTACCACTTGGATGCCTAAGGAAGGCCATTTAGAGGCATAATAATGCAAACGCTGTTTACCAACGTTTCCACTTTCAGAATTAATCCTGCAGATAAAGCACAGGAGTCTTAATTATGGATACGAGACAGAATATGAACGTGCCACGCCTTGCCGATGTGAAAATATAGATGCCAGGAAAGGGAGGAGGGGAGAGCGGGCATGCTGGTATCTCGGGCTCAGCAAGCGTGAGTCACAGGAGACTGGGGAGGGCCCAGAATAAAGGTCTAAGTCACTGGAGGGCCAGACAACTGGGCCTGTTATTTAGAGATACTGACCTGAGTCAGTATCCCATTCCCTACACTCTGGGACAGGACTAAGGGCAGGCGATGAGGGGGTCAGCGGGGTAGGGGACTCCAGCTTTTCCATATAAGTCTTTCTCATTTGATTTTAAATATGTGCATGTATTATTCTGATTAAAAACCTAATTCTTTTAAAAAGGCGTTAGACTCTGAATTCAAACACACTATGAGCAGGAGCTTCCTACTCTAATGTTCACGTCTCTCTCTCTTCCTTATGTTCAAAAAGCTCTTCATCCATATGAAGCCGCTGTTGGTGGGACAGGCCAAGCTTCCCTAGCAACCTGGCACCATTACCCACACCCCCACCAGGCTGCAGCAGCTTTCAGGTGCAAACCATTCCCAGCATCTTTCTACGCAGAGAAGCTGGGAAGGGATGACGAATGTGGGATCATATTATACACGCCACTTTGAATATAAAGACTTTTAACTTGAATGGAAAAAAAATACACTACAAGGGCTTTTGAAATAGCGTCCTTCCCTCTCCTGATCTTCTTGCCACAGGCTCCCTGCCCTCTCTCCAATCCCGCCTCCTCAAAGCACCTAGAATGATCTGGTCCCCAAATCCAGTCATGTCAATCCCTGGCTCAACATTCCTCCTGGGCTCTCATGTAGAGGCTCCGGGGCGGACTCAACGCCCAGCCGCCAGCCTCTTCTAGCTTTGGTTCCTCTCCTGGGCGCTCCACTGTGGTTTGCTCAGGCAAACAGCTCCTGCGGTTCCCAGACTGAGCCAGGCTCCCACCTGTCTGAGCCTTGTAGGTGCTGGCCCTTCTGTCGACAATGTCCTTCTATTTCCTATCTGCCCACAACAGGCTCAGCATTTCTACTCCTAAGATTGGGCTCAAGTCCAGCCTCAGTGGGAACACTCCCTCATCTGCCCGGATGGACTTATGCCCTCTAATAATCACTGCATTTATATTCTGCTTCTTTCCCCTCTGGCTCCCCACAGACTGGGTCTTTCCATCTTTGTGTCTCTATCTCCTAAAAAACAACCTGCGATAACAATTACAGCAACCAAGACTCACTGACTTCTTAAAGTGGGCAGGACATTTTTCTAAGCACCGTATATGCATTATTTCATTTAATCCTTACAACAACTCTACGAAGTAGATACTATCACAATATTCATTTTACAGACAGAACCACTGAACCTCAGAGAGGTTAAACAGCTTAACCAATATCACACAACTAATTATTGGTAGAGCCAAGATTCAAACCCAGGCTGTCTGATCCACATACAGTTGTGCAGGTTGTACACTACACAACTGGGAAGCCCACCATTCTTATCACAGTCTAGCTTGGCACCATCCAATAGAAATATGACAGACACATATATAATTTTAAATTTTCTAGTAGCCAAATTAAAGAATAATAAAAAGAGACAAGTGAAATTAATTTTAATAATGTATTTTACTTAACCTAATATATCCAAATCTTACCATTTCAACATGTATTCAATATAAACAATTATTAAAGACATTTGACATTTTCTTTTTTGCAAAGACTTAGAAATCCACTGTACATTTTACACTCATGGCACATTTTGCTTCAGACTTTTCCATATTTCAAGTGCTCGACAGCCACATACTAACTACCGTACTGCACAGCACAGGTCCAGCTATAGCTTGAACAAGCCCCAACCTCTCTGGGCCTCCACATCCCTATGTTAATAGTGAGGATGGACTTAATCTCTGTCTTCTTTCATACAGGTCAACAACCTTTCATTGATCCTAAGAGCCGACATCTGCATAGCATCTTTCAGGTTATACCAGACCCCAATGCTTCCTCTAGTCCTTAAAAAGTGCCTCCAGTTGAAAGCTTCAGAAACTGAGACTCAGAGAGGTCATCTGCTCAGCCCAGAGTCACACAGCCAGTGGGAACCGGAACTCAGGCCTCCTGCCTACAAATCCAGTTCACTTATCTTCACTGACTACTTGCTAAATGCTTCACCCAGGCCTCGCTAGCCAAGGGGTGCCTCCTTCCCTAGAGGGAAATACTACAACTCCCCTGGGGATCAGAGGCAAGTCACTGAAATTTAATGAACCATTCTGTGCATCAACTTTTTTTTTTTTAATTTTTATTTATTTATTTTATTTTTCCCCCCAAAGCCCCAGTAGATAGTTGTGTGTCATAGCTGCACATCCTTCTAGTTGCTGTATGTGGGACATGGCCTCAGCATGGCCAGAGAAGGGGTGCGTCGGTGCGTGCCCAGGATCCGAACCCAAGCCGCCAGCAGCAGAGCGCGCGCACTTAACCGCTAAGCCACGGAGCCGGCCCTACGCATCAACTTTTAAAGAGATCCACTCATGCACCCTTCTCCGCTTCCTGGGCAGAGAAACATCTGGAAGTATAAACCCGTCAACAGCTGGGAGACATTCTCACCCTTAAAAAGCATAACTTAAAACTCCAACAATGAAAACCATGCTGTCAATTGGAGGGGTGCAATTTTGCAGGTCTCAGTTTCCTGGCTGGGAGGGAGTGTGTTTGCCCTGGGCCCCAGGCCTACTGGAGTAAACGGGATGCGACTGCTGCTAATCCACTCTCGCTGATTAAGTCCCAACCCGCGTGAGGCCTCCCTTCTGCATCAGGATCAGGTCTGCAGGAGGGGCGATGAGTGGACGTGAACCTGCATTATTGTCTAAACTCAGATTCATCCCCATGCGGGCTCAATTGGGCACAACCACACCACCAGTATCTCTAAAAAAGGTAAAGCGTTCCAAACCCCACCCTGAGAACCACACTCAACCCAGTGACATTCCAGAAAGATGAAAGAATGTGGATGAACCTTGGAGCTGCCAGATGGGAACCGATAGGATCTGTGGTGTAAGGATAAAGGAACATCTGCCTTCTAATCCCACCTCCACTATTCAGCTCACCTTGGGGGTCCCCAACACACCCTTGTCCTGAGCTCCTGCGGGTGAGCAGTAGGTGCCATTAGTAAACCTCCCTCCAGGGCCCCAGGCTCTTCTGCATTGTGCAGCTCAGTCAACTACCCAGAACCCTGGAGGCCGAGATCACCTCCGGGCAAGAGAGCACACTGGTTAGGACACACAGATCCTAAAATTAGGCAGCCTGGCTTCAAATCTTAGCTCTGGGCCCTGCTACTTATTAACCATTACCTTAGATAGCCACCTAGCTCTCTGCCTCCATCTCCTCATCTGTAATTTCCCATGGGGAAATTAATACCAATGACATGGACTGTTGTAAGGATTAAATACACAGATTAAACAGAGATGCAGAGCGCTCAGAACAGAGGCTGGGACACAGGCGGAGCTCTTGACGTGTGTGCTGACATGAGTTTACAGATGAGGAAATCAAGGTCCAAGGAGAGGGATGCAATGAGAGTCGTTTTGCAGACACAGGGCTCAAGTGTGGATCCCAGGACTCCAAAGCCAGGAATTTAAACAACGAAGCAACACACATAAATGGGCTTTTCCAACAGGAAAGCACTAAACACCCTCGCTCATTCAACAGAGTTACAGACCACCGATTGTGCTGGAGGCCCAGTACTAGCATGCCCATTCGAGGCTCACAGGCCGGCTGGATAATAATAACCAGCACTTATTGAGCACCTACTGCATGCCAGCTCTGGAGGAAGCTCTTAATGCACAAAATCTTCAATCCTCACCACAAAGCATCTGGTAGGGACTACTGCTTTTCTAGTTTGACAGATGAGGAAACTGAGACTCAAGAGGAAAGGAACCAGCTCAGAGATCTGACGCTTTTGAAGGCAGAGGAGGAACTCAAATCGATGCAGGAAGACTGCACTCTCGTCCACTAGGCTTTGTTCTTCTATGCTTCTAACACATATGAACAATTATTCACGGCTTTTGGTGGTCTCTGCCACCAAGTATCGGAATGATTCAAAACGCCAGGCAGAGGCCCCGGTTGTAAAAAGCCCAGGCTCTGAGCCTGACACAATAAACCAACGAATAAATCTGGCTATTGAAACGGGTCCCTCTCCTGGAAGAGGGACCTGCCCGCCCTCCTCCTATAATTTGGGCCTGAAGGCTGGAACGTGAGGCAGGAAGCAACGCAGGAATCATGCAGCTATTTATCCCTCATGGAAGCATCCAGGGTGGGCTGGGACCTCCTGGGAGCCCATTCTATTCAGCTGCAATCAGCTTATCAGTTTCTGAAAGGCTTATCCTGGCTGGGGGTATCTAAGCTGTGGGCAATCGTAAACACACCTCCACTGCAGGAGGCGCCCTGCATTCTTACATTCCATGCAGAAGAGCAGTGGGAAGTATGGAGGGAAGAGGGGCGAATCCCACCTGGGCAGGTGAAGATCACCTGGCAGAGAACAGCGGTCCAGCTGGACTGCGAACCTGCCTGGAATCCTGGGCCCACGTTAAAGGGAAAGTAAACCAGGCCAGGGCTGTTTCCCGAGCTCCAGTGCCACCACTGCCCCTGCATGACTTTCTCTGAGTCACCGCCCCTCTCCTGGGCATCAGTTCTGCACCAGCATCAATCTGGGGCAGGTAGAAGTGATCCTTAAACAAACAGTTCCCTAACAATGCCAACAGCAGGAAGCATCTGTTCACTGTTCATTGTCACCCCCGCCCTGAGTTAATCACGCCGCATGCACCATCTCATTTAAACCTTGAGATGATCCAGACTTTTATCCTCAGTTCACAGCCAAGGAAACAGGCAGAGAGAAGTTAGGCTCACTGCACAACAAACTAAACAACAGAACAAGGCAAACGCAGGAGGGAATCCTTAGCCATCACATTCCAGGAACTTCACTACGGCACCAAGAGCATTGCTTTCCAGATTATGGATGAGGGTCAACAATACTTCGCCAAAGAAGTCCCTTCCAACTGAAAGTCTATCATCCCAGGAAAATCCAAAAGCAGCATTGGTCCTACCACCCTAGCCAGAAACTCTGGCACGTGTGACCAAGTGTGCAAGAATGCTCACAGCAGCCCTGCTCATGCGGCAAAAAACAACTGTCAACAACTCACATGTCCTTGCAGAACAGATAAACTGTGGTCTGTTCACTCCATGGAATAGATTACCACAGTGAGAAACAGACCTCAGAGACACGCATCAACATGGGCTATCAATGTGATGCTGAGTGGAAACGTAAGTTGTATACAGTATGGAATTGTGTAAAGCTTAAAAGGAAGGAAAGAAACAACACAGTATTTAGGGATACTCGTGTATATGGGAAAAAAAATTCATTAAGCAAGGACATAATAAACACCAAAATTCAGGATAACAGTTACCTCTAGGGGAGAGAACTAGGTGGGAGTTGGGGGAGACTAGGAAAAAGATCTGGGGCCAGCCCCGTGGCGTAGCAGTTAAGTGCACACACTCCGCTGCTGGCAGCCCTGGTTCGGATCCCGGGCACGCACCGACACACCGCTTGTCAGGCCATGCTGTGGAGGCGTGTCACATAAAGTAGAGGAAGATGGGCACGGATGTTAGCCCAGGGCCAGTTCTTCCTCAGCAAAAAAAGAGGAGTATTGGCATGGATATTAGGTCAGGGCTAATCTTCCTCACAAAAAAAATAAATAAATAAAATAAATGAAAAAAGATCCATTGGAGCCAACAGTTATTGGTCATATTCTGGTTCCTAAGCAGCATGGAGGGTTCACGGGTGTTTGTTCACTATCAGTCATGATGTCATCTTCTTTTGTGGATATTAATGGAATATAATGAACTAAATGTTGAAGCTACACAAAGTTCGCTCACCAATTTTGTCACACCAAAAATGTTTGCTAGTTATTTATTTTGCGGGAAGTACAACTCCCAAAGAGGACTTTGAAAGTGATGTGCTGGGTTGGAATATCCAGGGCGGGTGCACTATGACCCCTGCGATGCTGCTGACTGCAGCATTAGCCAGTACCTGCCCTCAGCAAATCTCTGCCAGGTTCCAGAGAGCTGGGTGCTCCCCTCCACTTCTGGGAAATGGGGTAAGAGCATCCACCTGATAGAGCCACTGAGAGGATGAACAAGATGACACACATAAGAGCTGAACTGAGACACTAGCCCTGGGTCTACACTGGCCACCGGAATCCAAAGGATGAAAACTCGAGGCAGGGTAGCAAGTGGTCAAGACCGGCATTCTGCCTCTCCTGGCTGAGTTTCGTACACTGTCTGTGCCTCATACCCAAAGCACAGGCAACAAAAGAAAAAATAGGTAGGGGCCGGCCCTGTGGCTTGGTGGTTAAGTGCGCGCGCT
Organism: Ceratotherium simum simum; assembly: GCF_057802395.1. Classification (NCBI taxonomy): domain Eukaryota; kingdom Metazoa; phylum Chordata; class Mammalia; order Perissodactyla; family Rhinocerotidae; genus Ceratotherium; species Ceratotherium simum. The sequence continues at coordinate 14,704,437 of NC_141922.1, forward strand.
GCGATGCTGGTGGCCCGGGTTCGGATCCCGGATGCGCATCGAGGTACCACTTCTCCGTCCATCCTGAGGCCGAGTCCCACATACAGCAACTAGAAGGATGTGCAGCTATGACATACAACTATCTACTGGGGCTTTGGGGGGAAAAAATAAAATAAATAAAATCTTTAAAAAAAAAAAAAAAGAAAAAAGAAAAAATAGGTAAGTTGGATTTAATCAATTCTAAAACACTTGTGCATCCAAGGACACTTTCAAGAGGGTGAAAAGACAACCCACAGAATGGGAGAAAATATTTGCAAATCACATACCTGAAAAGGGGTTAATATCCAGCATATATAAAGACCTCCTACAATTCAAGTGGCTGATAAGCACATGAAAAGATGCTCAACATCACTAGCTATTAGTGAAATGCAAATAAAAACCACAATGAGATACCACTTCATAATTATTAGGATGGCTACTATAAAAAAAGAAAACAATACAACAAGTGTTGTCAAGGATGTGGAGAAACAGGAACCCGTGTGCACTGCTAGTGGGAATTTAAAATGGTGTGGCTGCTATGAAAACAGTATGACAGTTTCTCCCCCAAATTAAACACAGAATTACCACATGACCCAGCAATACTTGTACTTGTCCATGTTCACAACAGCCGAAAGGTGCAAGCAACCCCAGTATCCATCAACAGATGAACAGATAAACAAAATGTGGTAGAGACACACCATATAACATCATTCAGCATTAAATCAGCTGCTTAGCTCCCTGGGCTCCAGCAACACCCTGACCATGTCTGAGAAGCACTACCTCACCGTGGTGTCATCACCATGTGCAAAATCATATGTCTGTGTCCCTGCACTGGACTCAGGGGGGAGGGTCTCAGAGGGACCCCCAAGCACAGCGACAAGCCCAGCCCAGCACCCGCACGTGAGACGCAGAAAATGCTGGGGAGTTGAGTTTAACTGTCCAATTGTGATTTTTACATGTAATATTAATATTTATTGCTTACATGAATAATATGGGTAAGTTCTTAACACTGGCACATAGTTAGGGCTTACTATCTATAGGATGCCATTTTATTATAGCTATTAATAATACTAAATAACATGATGCTACATTGTAACTACGTTAATGCTATATTATCATCATCAATGCTTTTGCTCTCACTCTGCGTCTCTCAAAGGCAAAGACTGGATCTTCCAGACCATAAAGTCCACAGTTTGTCTCTTTTATTCCTCCAGAGCCTCACACAGCTCCAGGCACCTATGAAGCTCCTAGAGTTCCCAGCCACATCCTGATTGAATTTTTCCTCCCCAGCGTGAAGAAAGATAGGATGGGAAAGGCTGCACAAAATGGTGTGGGGCTTTCTTCCTCATGGCAGCTGACCGGTTTGTTTCTTTAAGCAATTTTGCCCTGATGGCTCTCTGCAAATGAAGAGAAATCTGAACATCACCCTTGTTCCCCTGATGGAAATCAGCAATGGCTGGGCAACTGTGAGGGCAAAAGTCAGCGAGGTGGCCGGAAACCATGACTGCTTAATAACAGCCGACCAACACCTTATGAGCCCAGCAGGACAAAAAGGACTGGCTTCCTCCAAAAAAGAAAAAAATCCAGTATGTGCTGAGGGGGCAGAGAGGAAAGAGGAAAAGGAAAAAAGCAGTTAGAATCCAGGAAATGATTACTTTTCCAGGCACAGCCTATCACAAACGCATGTGAGGGGCTGAAGAAGCAATTCAGAGTAACATCATGTGCGAACAGTTTTGAGGTAAAAAATATTAATACCACGTATCCGGGAAAGTACTTGCTCAGTTTCGACATTCAAGTCAATAAGGATTTAAGCAGGGAGTGCCCATTATGACATGCTGGCTGCCTGCTAGGTACTGGAGGCACAGAAAAGCAAGTCACGTCTGGACACACTTGTACCATGAGAGAAAGAGCCATAAGCAAGGGTTGCAAACTCCTGGCCCAAGGGGGGCCACATCTGGCCCACACGTGTTTTGTTTAGCCTGTGAATGTTCTTTAAAAATCTGAATGGAAACATTTGAAACTCAAGAGTATACATTAAAAAATAAAAACAGCTATCTGGCTTCTCCTTAAAGAGCAGAAGCTCTGGCGATACTGCCTCTACCTTCTGGCATGGGGAATAGTGGAGGTGGGGGGGCGGAGCTGGATCTAAGAGCAGCCGCCCCTTCTAGAGAGGGGACTGGCTGTTCCGCAGTCTGCACACTTTCTGTCTTCTATCGGGCCCATCTGGTGCTTTTCCATCATCTGCTCATCCTCTAAGCAGCTGAGTTTGCAAGCCCTGGCAGGAACGCACGGCTGCAACACAACACAATGTGGCGTGAGCCGTGATAACTCAGACGCAGGGTGCTTGGAGGGGATGGTCATGTTCAGTTTGGGAAAAAGAAGGAATGCTTCCTGGAGGAGGTAACCGCTAAGCTGAGTCATCAAGCAGAAGTAGGAGTTAGTTAGGAGAGGAAGTGGAGAAAGGGTTGGAAACCTGTGCCATTTCCCCAGCTGGCTGCTTCTCTCCCTGTGTGAGACACACATGTTAGAAACAAATCTGCAGACACCAATCCTCTAGAAGAATCATATCATTCCAAACCTTCGACATTATTCAAACCCCATATTCGCCAGCTGCCTCTAAGAGACAGGCCTTACTTCTGATCCAAGCCAGAGGCATCCACCAGGTATAAAGTACTCGGTCTTTAGGGTCGTTATGAGCCGGGTCCTTATCCACCGTTCACGTGCACTCAGCAATTCAACTGATACTTGCTGAGAGCCTGTTATGCAGCAGGTTCTCAAATTAATAATGGGAAGCCATTCAAAGCTCTTAAGTCGTAGAGTTTCAGGATCTAGTTTGCCCTTTTAAAAGCTCACTCCAGCCAGGAGGAGGAGGGGAGAGGGAGCAGGTAGACAGCTGGGACCGGCGCTCAGGAGCTGGGTGCTCTGGCACCGGGGACGTCAGGTCTTACTGCTGGACCAAAAGTGAGACAGTTGCATAATCCTGGTCAAGGGTCAGGAATTCTTCAGGTACAAAACGTGAAAACGTCATGTACCTGTCTAAGTCGTGGCTGCCAAGACCATTTCCATATGTCACAGTTACTGAAATAGTGATCTTTTTCCTTCGGCACCCCTCGCTTTTTCAAAAACTCTTTGCTTTTCCTTTTTAATGGAATAAGTATGTGGGGAATGTCTCTAATTGAGAAAGCACGTATGGAATGTCCAGAGAAACGATAGGGAAGAGATACTGCCTCTGGCCAACCTCCCAGTGGGGAGAGGACAGAAGAGGCTCAGGCCAGCCGGGAACTCTGCACAGAGCAAAGGCCAGGGGGCAGCCTCCAAGCTCCTCTTCTATTCCTAGAGCACACGGCTGGGACGCCAGCTCCTCCAGGTGTCCTGGGGGAAGCAGGCCTGGAAGGAGGGAGGGGGGTGCAATGACCACTGGAGGCACAGCCTGCAGGAGGAAGCCCCGGGTCCCCACTGGCGGTGCCCTCTGAGTTTAAACCAGGCCAGGACAGCGTGGCCTTCGTCTCATGAGTTTCTCACGGACCAAATGCAATCGTCTGCTTTGTAAAAAGCGATGCACCACAAGGGGAGGAGTGATCTCTTGTTGAAATCTCTAAGTGGAAAGATCGCTGAAGTGATCTCGAGGCTGCCGCTGGCCCGGGTGGATGAATCATGACTAAAGTGGGTCTTGGAATAAACCCTGTCACGATAAACGCTGGAAGGGGCCCCTGTCTCCTACAGCTGCTTGCTCATAAATTCCAGGCGACTTTCAACACCGAGGACCTTTTCCTTTTCCTATTTCTTTTTGAAAAATGAGAAAAGCCAAGCATCCAACAAGAAGGTAACTGATGCGCTCTCAGCTCCATTAACTAGAATGTTCTTCAGAGACTCCAGGCTGCAGACACCACATGTGGATGGATCTCTCTGAAATGCCACTCTAAGCTCATCCCTGCCCCTGTTTAAAACCTTCCATAGCTCCCTATCGCCCAAGGGATAAAGTTCAAGCTGGGTTTGGAAGGCCCCTGGCTACCTCTTCAGTTCCACCTGGAACCCCTCCTACTTGGCCCTCCAAGCAGAAGGCCCTTCCATCTCCAAAATAAGTACTGAATTTGCCCTCTCACTGCCTCTCCATGGCTAGAGCCAGGGTCCAGATCCCTCTAATCGCTGCAATACAGCTTCCGTTGTCAACCATCCAATCCACTGTCCACCAGCAAAAAGGTCAATCCAATCAGACCACGTCCCACTCAGCAGCCAACAAAGGCTTGCAATAACACTTCACGCCCTCCATGGCCTGGCTTCTGCCCACCCTAGACCCCGTCCTGTGTCTCTGGCCCTTGGACGACGTTCACTCCACTCCACCCACACAAGTCTCTTCATACTATGAACACCCCAAACTTTTTCATGCCTTGGGGCCTTCACACATGCTGTTCTCTGGGGTCAGTATACCCTTCCCTCAAATTATTTTTTAAAAGAAATTTAAAGAGCCTGTAATTTACAACTATAAACATGTTGTCATATGTGCTCCCAGTCTGTTTTCCTTTCTGTACATTTTCAGAATGTGTAAGTGATATCTGTACGTATATACACTCTTCTTTTAAAAAGCATTAAAGGTAAAGTTAAAGTAATCTTTGACCCTCACCACCAACCCCATTCCCGCCTCCCTTCTCAGTGATGATAGTGAGTTTGACTAGATTCTTCCAGTTCATTTTTCAAACGTTCACATCCATCTCTAAATATCCCTACGTAACACACAGCATGAGCTGTGAATTCTCAAACTTATCTAGGAGTGGCCTGTACATATGTTTTCGATTTTACTGCGCGCTGCCAATTGATCTCTCTGATGACCTCACACACTCACTGCGTGGGGGATTTTGTCACACAGCCTCATCCAAACTTGAGTCAGACTTCCTATTTTTGGCACATTTTAAAATATGAAAAATGTACCCCTTGGAAACAACCCAAATGCCCTTCAACTGGAGGAGGGATAAAGACACAGTGATATATCCATAGAACAGAACACTGCTCAGCAATCAAAACTACCAGACGACTGATACACACACAACACGTTAAGAGTCTCACCTGCATTATGCGAAGTGAGAGAAGCCAGACTCAGAGGGCTACATACTGTACGATTCCATTTATATGAAAAAGGTAAAACTGTAATCAGAAAACCAATTAGTGGTGGTTAGAAGCAGGGAGTTGGGGAGGAGACTGACCACAAAGGGGCAGGAGGAAAGTTTGAGGGAAGATGGAAATGTTATATATCTTCATGGTGATGATTACATGACTATGTTACACAGCTATATGCATTTATTAAAACGCCTTATAGTGTTATATACTAAAAAGGGTGAATTCCACTGTCTATCAGATCAGACCTCAATAAACCCGACTTAATTAGGGAGATTCGAATCTTTTCACATGTCCCGCCCATTCTGCTTTCTTCTTTTGAGAACCACTTGCTCATATCTTTACCAACTTTGCTCTCAGGTTGTCTAGGTTTTTGTTATTGACTTTTGGGAACTCTGTATTCTTTATTATTATAGCTTTTTTTGCTTAGACGTACTTTTTCCTTTACTATCTAGTCATATTTATCAATCTTTTCCTTTTTGTTTGTGCTTGACTCCTTGTCTGGATAACTTCTCCCAAGTCTTCATGTCCCATTCAAATGCAGGATTTCAGTGTTAATCCCTTCACCCCACAGAAACTATCCTCTCACATTAGTCTATTTCATATTCTTTCATATTCCTTACAATAATGTGGGTTTTTTTTCATATGTTTGCTTCTTTCTTTGTCTCCCCCACTAAAAATTAAGCTCCTTAAGAACTGTCACCGTATCTGTTTTGATCACTGCTGAATACTCTAGAAGGCCTAGAAGAGTGCTTGGTACAAACAGGCATTCCACAAATACCTGCTGAATAAATGAAAGTAATGAAAAAACTAATACAGGTGCATATGATGTATATAAACATGTGCCTAGCATGTAATATACACTATACATATCAGTGTATCACGGACAGCCACAAACATCACACGTTTCACCAGAAAACAGCAAATTTGGCTTTGGCACAAATCTCACAAGCCACAATATTTACCTAAAAGTTTTAAAACATTGAGAGGCTATGATGCAATAATCCTAGGACTGGATGTTTATCAAAAAAAAAAAAAAATTAACTGAAAAATAGAAAACTTAACATATACAAAGTTTTATATATATACATAAAACCAATATCTATACACAGTATGTTATGAGCTACGCATCCAATTCAAAAGAATGATTAAGCACCGAAACAGTCACTGAACAGAAATGCTGTTTACGCAATAAAAATGACATGGTCAAAGTGTAAGTGATAACATTCAGGAATGCTTATGACCTAATGGTAACTAAGAGAAGTCAGGAAGCAAACATATACAACATAATTACGACTGTTTTTGTAAAAAGCAACAATCAAGACAAAACTGATTGAATTTAACTTAAATTATATTTATCTTTTATAGACCTTTGCCCCAGATTTTTATTTATTTATTCATTTTTTGTGTGTGAGGAAGATCAGCCCTGAGCTAACGTCTGTTGCCAATCCTCCTCTTTTTGCGAAGGAAGATTGGCCCTGTGCTAACACCCGTGCCCATCTTCCTCTGCTTTACATGGGATGCCGCCACAGCATGGCTTGACAAGCGGCGCGTCGGGTGCGCCGGTCCGCGCCCGGGATCCGACCCTGCAAACCCCGGACCTCTGCAGCGGAGCACGCCCACTTAACCGCTACGCCACCGGGCTGGCCCCGCCCCAGATTTTTAAAGATAAGCCTGTATTTCTTTCACTTCAGGAAAGATCATTTAAATTTCCCTAATCATAGTTCTGTCCACCAAGAGCCTGGAATCCCCAACCCAGGTCCCTCCTTCCCGAAACCCACACTGTCATCCTTCTAAACATAAATCTGGGAAATTACTCCTCGGTTATAATCTTTGGAAAGTGCCCAGAGTTTGCAGGACCCATTCCAACCGCTTCTGCCTGGTCATGAAGGCTCCGGAGACTCCCCCACCCTCTGGCCTGCTCGCCCCTCGTCTCTCCCACCTCAGCCACAGTCCCAAGGCACAGCAGCCTCACCTCTCAGTTCCCCGTCTTCAAGACGCTCGCTGAGACTGGAGACCCCTCATCCCACTTCCCTCCCAGGCGAAGATTCTCAGGCACACCACACCTGGCTGCCAATGGTCCCATTTTCACAAGTCTTCCCTCCTTTCCAGCAGTTATCGTCAGCCATCTGCCTCTCTCACACACTGGGAGTTTCTTGAATACAAGGATGGTTTCTTACTCACTGCAGACTCCTCTGTGCCTGGTACTCACTCATTCACTCATATGATTCACTGAACGCCCACCAGGTCCCAGGCACTGTTCTAGAGCCATGCTGTCCAACGGAAATAGAATGTAAGTTACGTGTACGTTTAGATTTTTCTAGTAGCCACATTAAAAAAAAGTAAAAAGAAACAGGTGAAATTAATTTTAATAATACATCATATTTAATCCAATATATCCAAAATATAATTTTAATATATAATCAACATTAAAGAATTCATTAATGAGATATTTTACATTCTTTTTTTGTGCTGAGGCTTTGAAAGCTGATGTATATTTTACACATACATTACATTTTCATTCAGACCAGCCTCATTTCAAGTGCTCAGTGACCACACAAGGCTAGCGGCTACCACATCAGGCAGCGCAGTTTTAGATGCCTGGGGATACAGCAGTGAATGCCCAGAAGCCCATTACTTGTAGCCACGTCCACCACCACCAGCCTGGACCAAGCACCTGTGTTACTTGCCTGTTCGCCCCTGGCGCCCTGGCTTCTCACTCTGATTTAGTCTCTTCTCAACACAGCAGCCAGACTGATCATTTCAAAAGCTAAATCAGATCACATCAGCTTTCTGTTTAAAACCCTTTAACGGCCATGCATTTTACTGCATGAAAGACAAAGCCACTATGTATAGTGACAGACGTTAACTAGATTTATTGTGGTGCTCATTTCACAATATATACAAATATGGAATCATCCTGTTGTACACCTGAAACTGATATAATGTTATATATGTCAACAGTACCTCAATTTAACAAAAAAGACAATGTATTTAGATAGGCCTGAAGACAATGGGAAGCACCAGTGAACGCTGCTCTGGTTCCCCTTCTGCCTCTGTCTGCCTTGCTCACACCACTCCAGTTTACTCTCCTCCTTGCTGTTCCTCCATTGCACAGGCCCACTCCTCCCCTTGGCCTCTATCTCAGCTCTTCCCAGGGCCTGACACACGCATCTTCTAGACTAAGTCCTTCAGCTACTTCAACTCTACTCCAATGTCAGCTTCTCGGTGGAGCCTGCCCTGACCAGCCAGATTAACAGGGCAGCCCACTCCAGCCCTCCAGACCCTGACCCTGCTCTACTTGTTCCCATCAAACGCGTTTCCCTCTAACACACTACGAATGTCCTCATTTATTATGTCTACTGTTCCTTATCTGTCTATCCCAGTTATGATGCAAGCACCATGAGCGCAGAAATCTTTTTTGTTTCTTTCTGCATCCCCAACACCCAGAATAGTGCTTGGCACAGAGTAGGCACACAATAAGTATTTGTTGAATTAATGAAAATGAATGAATAATTGGCTGTAAACCCTCAGGCTTATAGAGTTTACAATTTAGTGCAAGAAGACATATGGTCTATCAGGTAATGAGAAGTACTCTCCTAGTCTGCTCAGGCTGCCATGACAAAATACTATAGACCCGGTGGCAGACAAACAACAGAAATTTATTTCTCACGGTTCTGGAAACTAGAAAGTCCAACATCAAGGTTCTGGTTTCTGGTGAGAGCTCTCTTCCTGGCTTATAAAAGGCCACCTTCTCGCTGTGTCCTCACACACAGCGAGGAAGAAAGCACTCTGGGGTCTCTTCTTATAAGGGCACGAATCCCATCATAAAGACCCCACCCTAACGACCTCATCTAACCCGAATCACCTCCCAAGGCCCCACCTCCTAATACCACCATATTGGGGGTTAGGATTTGAACTATGACTTTTGGAAGAATACAAACATTCAGTCTATAACGAGTTCTATGCAGAAACATCAAACTCAGGAAGGGAAATAGGAGAAAGGAAGGTTGTCTTTTTATAAAGCAGTCACCCAAGGAAAATAATAATAAATAAACAAATAGAGCTACTACCACTTATACAGTAACTACCACACACTAGGCCCTGTGCCGAGAACCTTATATCTATTAACATAGTGGTTCCAGGGCCCCTGGGCACTGGAGTCAGTGTAATTTTTGCCTGCACCACCTCTATCCATTCCGCAGCTTCCCCGGGGGCCACCCTGCCCCCACTGTGTGGCTTGGACTAGAATGGAAGCTACAGGAGGTTAGGATTTTCGTCTCTTTTCTTCCCTGCTTGATCTCCAGCAGTACTCGGCACACAGCAACTGCTCAGTAAATGAACGAATCAATCTTGAACAGAGTAGCAAATGTTGGGGCTAATTTACCAGGAAAAGAGAGTCCTGAAGAAGAATAAATAATAACGATTGCTTTTCTGTCTTCCTCAAGAGCTTACTTCCTCTGTGCTAAGTGCTCGGCAGCATCCCTGGGAGGGAGAAACCCTTCTCCTCCCTGTGCAGCAGCTGAGAGCTAAAGTAACTTGCACAGGCAGGCTGACACCTGAGGAGCAGCCTCTGACTCCTGTCCTGTCTGAGACCCTCTCCTGCAGCCTTCCTGATTTCTTCTCTCTTTCTTTACTTGTATTAGCCCTCATTTTTTTCAGATGCTTGCAAAGAACTCCAGTGAAGTCACTGCCATCTTATGATCTGTGCAAACAGAATGTTACCTTTACACATTAAAATGTATTCAGAAACCACTACTCCAAGCAGCCACAGGAAGTAATAAAACCTAGTAATTGTAACAGTAATAATAATAGCTAACTTTTCATGAGTGCTTCCTCTGAGCCCAGGCTCTGTGCAAAATGCCTGTTCATCCCCTATTTTCTCTTCCCAGCAACCTATGAAGCCAGTGCTTTATCATCCAAGTCTTACAGACGAAGAAACTGAGGCTCCTAAGTAATACAGATCTGCCCTACCCCTCAGACAGCCCAGATGCCTTCTGCTGCTTCCTAATTTTCTTCTGTCTTCAGTATCCTTTCCCTCGGGGCAAACCCAACACTTTCCACCAGGTCAGGCTCTCTCACATCTAAGACAATCACTGCAGGCTGGGCGCTGCTGGTTTCCTTTAAAACAAAGCAGCTCTTCACAGCCCCCTGATCCAACAGAGCACCAGGGCTGTGTCTGCCACCAGAGGGGTGAAGATGACTCCACTCCCCACTCCACCACCCCGCTGCTCTCAAGAAGTTCACAGTCAAGGAGCAAAAAGACGCAGGTAACCAAATAACACTGGGGCTCAGATTACCCACCAGGCAACAGCAAAACAACACCCCATAACCACCCCCCCTAAAAAAAGAGGAAGAGAAAATAAAAGAGAGACAATTCCAAATTCTGCAATTAAAAAATGACTGAGATCGTTTGGGCCTCTTGTATGTAACTCTTGTGTTTTATGACGTGGCATTGTTTTCGTTTTTAATGACACGGTTGAGAGAAGCCACCACAATCTTTGTATTGTTAGGGTCGCTAGGGGACCTAAACATACCCAGGATAGAGGCAGGTACTCAGAGCAGTTGGGCGGAGTGTGGAGGGATGGGGAGGGTGCAATCATTTACAAGGAGTTCTCTCTCCCATCTGCTGGGAATGTGGACAGTAATTAAACGCTGGTCACAAAGCCGGGCAGGATGCCCGGATGCAGCATTTTGCAAATGCTCATAGATTCTGCACCAAGAGTGAGGTTCCTGCCTGGGCCCCAGAGGCCTCGTTTCCTAGAGCCCCAGTCCAGAATCTTCCCAGCACTGAAGCCCCCACTTAGGTCTTCTTCACCCCACTGTTAGCCTGCTCCACAAAGGCAGAACGGGCCGGCAGCCTGAGCAACGACATCTTCGCACAAGGTGTGGGGGTTTCCATCTGTGCCTAGGTGAGGGGTGGAGAGTGGGGAGCACACTCAATCCTCCTGCTCAGAGGCATTCTTTGCTTGTTCTTTTTTTTTGAGGAAGATTGGCCCTTAGCTAACATCTGTTGCCAATCCTCCTCTTTTTGCTTGAGGAAGATTGTCATTGAGCTAACATCCACGCCAGTCTTCCTCTACTTTATATATGGGACGCTGCCTTAGTATGGCTTGATGAGCGGTGCGTAGGTCCGCACCCGGGATCCGGACCTGTGAACCCCAGGCCGCCTAAGACGAGCGCCCGAACTCAACCACTAGACCACCCAGCCGGCCCCTCTTTGCTTGTTCTTAACTTCATTGTCCTCTCAATTCTGCCAGTGGGCCCAGGGAGTCAGAGGGCCCTGATCCAAATTCGATGGCTCTGCCACTTCCTAATTGTGTGGCCTGGGGGGATATTTTTAACCTCTCTGAGCTGTGGGTTCCTCATCTGCAAAATAGTGATAATAATGATAATCCTATCTTATATGATTGTTGGGAGATTAAATGAGATAATATACCTAAAGTATTCAGAACTGAGGCTGGCCCACAATAAGAACTCATCATTGCTAGATATTTTATTATTATTGCCTGGTAGGGTTGCAGGGAGCACAAAATGCAAAGAACATGCTTGGCATGACATACGATTTCAATGTTATTACAGGAACTATTATTATTATTATTATTACTACTGTTATTAGTTCCTTAGATTACTCGGGTCCAGAAAAACAGGAGAAGCAGAGGAGGCACCCATCAAAAGACCCATTTTAGCAGTGTTCTCCTGTAAGGCCTAGAATTTCTGAGGTTTTCTAGGGAAGGTGTAGAAGTGACTGAACGGGGCTCATCAATGGCCAAAATGATTCCAGATCGTTGCTCTGTTCCCATCTTGAGTCAGGGGCCCCTGCAGACACTGGGGATATAAAGAGGGAGTCCTGGTCTCTTAAAGAGATCACAAACCAGCATCATAAGGAAAAAAATAAAACCAGCCAACTATGAAAGAAAATGCGAAATAGAAAGCCCGAGCATCAAGGAGGGCATCGGACATCTAAAATACACACAGTAAAGTGCAGCCATTAGCGGGCCCGCGGCCACCTCTCCAAAGAATACGGACCCCGCCACTCTCCAAGGACCTAGGCTTTCCCAGGAAAGGGTCGATCTGCTCTTGGTCTGACCAAATTCAGGGACACAAACACGAAGAGGAAGAAAGGAAGGGTGTCTGATTGTCCAGGGGACTCCTTAGCTGAGCTGTGGGAGGAAAGTGTCCATCCCAGGCAGGCAGAGGCCCAGAGCATGGTAAACACAGGCTCCCCGAACCCAGCCTGCCTGTCCATCTGCCATTCAGGAGGAAAAAGGTTCAAGCACAAGAACTGATGGGACATAGTGAGAATCCACCAAGTTTTTAGACCAACAACCACACAGAGCAGTGGGGGTCAGATATTTCAAAACCAAGAAAAAGAACTCCCTCTTCCCAGCCCCAAAAAGCTCTAGCCACAGTGAGAAGAGCACAGCAGACTGCATGGGGGAGGGGATAGAAGAAGGGAGAGAGAAGAATCAATGAGAAAAAGAAACTGATTTCTTCTACTTTTCAAGAGAAGCCCGGTTTATGCAAAATTTTGCACTCAAAGTAGGTAAAGCAAAAACAACAACAAGAAGTCACCCTTAACCAGGCAAAACAACAACCTGACCACAAAACAAATCCCCTCTGGGAGTTGAATGGGTCCAGCGTTAAGGTCAGCACCGCACCTACCCAGCTTTTCCATCACCAGATCCACACGTGGAATTCCAGTCGGGCCCTCTTGCCAACAGCTGAGACCACGAGGCAGTCCTCACCTTCAAGATGTGTCTCCTCTCATATAACGGAGACCAGGCCACGAGGCTCTCTGCCCAGGCAAAGACTCTGTGTTTGTCCTTCTGCTGCTTCCAGGAAGGTTTTTCTCCTAATAAATCTTTCAGGAAGTTCCACTCAGGGTTCAGAGGATCCATACAACCCTCTTTTCTACTGGTTAGAGCTTTAGAAAGATTTGCTGTGACCACAGGACTGTGTCAAATGAACAAGCCTCAACTTGTCACCACCAGTATGCAAAGTAGGCCTGCAACATCCTATAACGAACAGCAGAGCAGATATAGTCCCTACCTCCTCAGGGCTCCCGCCCACCCACCACACACAAACACACGTTTCCCCAGTTTCTTCCAGCAACTAAACAGCTCCAGTAGGCAGGACTCACAGTGACAGAGTGGGCGACAGGGGGCTGCCAACCTCTCTTTGGAAAACATAAGACCAGAAAGGAAAACACCAAAACCTCACCCTCTTCTCCCTAAAAACCCTCACAAGTGGTTTCCTCTCTTCTTGCACCTTCTAGAAGAACCTGAAGTCAGGGGATCGAGTGAACAGAAGAATATTCCATGACTGCAAAGTATCAGGAAAATTCATGGTGCATCCGGCACCGACACATGCAGCCTCATGGCTGCCGCTCCCGAAAGTCTACACCCCGACCACAAACACTGGCATAAATAAGAGCACGTGATCCCAGAGAGGGTAAACCTCATTAAACCAACAACCTTTCCAAAAAGAATTACCGTGATAAGGGTGTGGGGGCACCCGGCAAACCTGTAAATGCAATGCAAAAGCAGAGAAAGTTTCAAAAAACAGAGCTGCTGAGTTTTCGGAAATCACCTTGGTTGGGGGTGGGGGCAGATGGCCAAAGGATGGAGGGAGCATCATATGATTCACAGACTTCCAATTTTGCAAAAAGGGCCTCCAAACCGTATCCGTGACCCCAATCGGTACTGATTGGAGGGGGTCTATTTTTAGAGATTAGGTAATACGCCTTTGATGAAGTACATAAATCCAGAATTATCTCCATGCACGGAGCGTTTGATGTCACCCTCCTCCCCTCCCCCTCTCCCCAGACGCCCAAACTCGCTGCCAGTCTTGAGTCTGGTGATGAGGAAAGTGCACGGTTAACACACAGACATCCGAATCCGAAAGCCCCTTTCCTCGGTCCAACTACTCAGTGCGCATCCCCACCCCCAAGACCATGGCTTGCGAGTTTCCAGAAACGCAGAAGACAAAATGCTAACTTACTGGAAGGTGGATCCAGCCGTGTCTCCGAAGGTCGCCCGCGCCGCCAACCTCCTCTCCGCGTGGAAATCCTCTCGCCGGGTGCCGGGGGGTGCCGAGGCCCCTCCTCGCCCGCGGCCCCTCGCCGCTCCTCCTGCCAGGCCGCCCCGAGCCCGCCGGCCCGCGGGCCCATGTGCTCGGCGGCCGCACGCGCTCTGCCCGGCGGAGCGCGGGGCTGGCGGGCGCCCGTGACGTCACGGCGGCTCGCGCTCCGGGCCGCGGGGAGGGGAAGCGCGCGCCGCCCGGCCGGCCGCGTGCGTCCTCGGCCCCCGCCAGCCCCGCGCTCCCCGGCTCGCCCGCTGCCCGCCGCCCCGCGCGCCCCTCCACCCGCTGCCCCGGCAGCTTGCGGCGCCGAGCCGCGGGGCGCCGCGTGGAGGCGGGACGGGCCTGGGCCGCCGAGGGCCCAGATGGCCCGGGGGAGGGCGCGCTCCGCACCGGGCTGGGGTCCTGGCTGCGCCCACGCCGGGGCCGAGCCAGCCAGCGCGAACCCCGCGCTGATGCCCGCCCGCGAGTGCGCGGCGCTTTCCGCAGTCCTGCGCTCTGCCCTCCTCCCCACCCCCCGGCGCGCTGGAGGCAGTCTTCCCACTTGCCAGATGGAGAAGGCGAGTTCAGTGACACAGAAGGACCAGGATACTCTGAGATGGGACTTCGCGCAGAAGACCCCTGGCTTAGCTCCATCCGTAGTGACCCATCTGAGCCCCTCCTTGGGTACCACCCAGCATCCGCGGCCCTGGTGGGAAGGGCGCAGGCACCTTCCCACCTCCTTCGACGTCTCCAGCTGTCCGCAAGGGCTGAGGTTGGCAAACCCTTGCAGAGGGCCTGCAGTCTGATGGCTCCCTCCACTCGGGAGTATTAAAGTACCTCCTCGAATCTCCAGTAGTCCCTCCAAAGGAACAAGAGAACGCCGGCGCCCTGGGTGGACCGTGTTTATCTTGCTTTCTCTACGTAAGCGCGGGACTGGACCGACGCAGGGAGCTGCCTCCGTTCAGTTCAACATTTATTGAGCCCTTCAGGGAGCCAGGCACCCTGCTAGGCGATGGGGGGCAGAGACTGAAAGGCAAGTTGGACACAAACCGTTGAAGGAGGTCACGATCCGGTGAAGAGATACACACGCAAGTGGGCGATTTCAATATTATGGAAGCAAAGGCTGCCCCTCTCTCCCCCGCCCAGTGCCCTACATCTATTTCAACCCACCCGGGGGTCTTCAGCCCCTCCCTCCCTCTTGTGTCATATTCAATTTCTCCTATTCGAATGGCTTCTTCCCGACGTGAATGGTTCTCCTCTGGTGAAAAAGAAAAAAACCTTCAGTTGAGGCTCGTGTACCGCCTGCGACACATATTCATTTATTTTCACGGAGCGGTTGTTTTGTGCCTGGCTCCCTGCAAGGGTCTGGACACGTCTCTGGGCTACGGTTGTCAAACCTCTGCATCTATATACGACGCGGTAGGAGCTGTGAGAACTTAGCCCTTTCACCGCTTAAACGTCCTCCCAGGAACCAACTTCTGTCACCTGGGGAAGCTGGTGTCCTCCTGCTGGATGCCCGCGGGCCACGAGAGGCCCAGCTTCTGATGGCAAGCTCAGCTCCGTCCCTGAGTCCGTGACCCTGGCTACCGCATCATTCCAGTTAGCTGCCTGCGCTGGGGCCTCTCCCGGCTGAAAAGACGCTTTGACCCAGGATTCACTCAGCCTTGACCTTGACTCTGCTTACCCTCTCCGAATCTCTGACGCACTAACCTTAGATTCACATTTTTCCTTTTTAAAAATTCCTCTTTAAAATTAAAAAAAAAATTTCAGAAAAAATTCAAAAAGGTGTCAATATCCCTATCATCCAAAATTAACTATCAATTACATTTTGGTCTATCTGCTTCCAATTGTTTTTTTAAAAATCATTTGCTTCTTGCAACAGTGATATGATACATGTACATTGTAAAAAATTAAAACTGTGCAGGAAAATACAGAAAATAAAAGAAAACCGAAATTTCATCAGCCAAAAATAACTTTCACGAATATTCAATAAATCCCGGACATCTTTTTAGGCATATATTGGCATATAAATATAAATATGGCATATAGGGCATTTGTAAGGCATATATATGGTTAAATGCAGAGTTGACAGACTAATGGATAGATAGGAAAAATAAATTTATTTTAGTATATTAATACCTTATAGTTGCTATTTTTAAATTGAAGCTGTTTCATTTTCTTTTAATAGAAGAAAAGAAAGCTAACCTGAAGCTGAAGGAATTGTTAAATTTTAAATATTTCTTTACCACATGAGAGAAATATTCTGCAAAGGTTCAGAAAAGAGATGATGAAAGACAAGAAGGGACTCAAGTAATGGTGTTTTATTTGTAGATCTCTCCATTTCAGAGAGCAGGCGACTCCTCGATATGATGTTAGCACATTTCCTCCCACCAATCCTTACTTCACCTCTTATTTCTGTTAGATGTGTTATTGTTTTTAAATTGCCACCCTCCATTCTGTAATTGTAATTCCTATGGTTGTTTAGTGGTACTGGGTCCATAATTAAACTATATCATGCTCTCCACCATTCTTTCCCTTTTCTACATCTGCTTCCTTATCTACAAAATCCATCCATTCATTTATCACTCATCATCGCGTCCCTAGTATGAGCCAGACATATACTAGTCCCCGAGACTCCTTGGGCAATAAGACAGGCAAGGTCCTTGCTTTTGAGAAGCTTACATTCTGGTGAGAAGATACGGAGACATGAGCGAATAAGCGAGATAGTTTCACCGGTGATAAATGCTCATGAGACAGTAAATCTGGGTGAAGAGCTAGAAGGGGAGGGGGCAGGAGGGGAACTGACTCTAGATAATCTGAGCAAGAAGAAGCCAGCCGTACAGACTGGAGAGAAGGTTCGAGGACGAAGGAACAGCCAGGGCAAAGGCCTGCAGGCACATGAAAACAAGATCATCAATCATTCCACAAAGGCTTATTGAGTCAGACAGGGAAATAGTTGCAGTCATCATTTTCTATTGGGTCAGGAATCACGTGTCTTCAGCTTGCCATTATATCCCCAGCACCAGCTCAGTAAATATATGTAGAATCAATGAGTGAATGAATGAATGGACAAACTGGATCTTGTGATAGCAGAATGAGAAGGGAAAGGTGCCAGGTGCAGTAGAAGCACAAAGGGAGGCATCTATTTGGCACAGGCTGAGCAGGCTCCCCAGAGGAGGTGGAGATGGAGCTGAAACCTGAAAAATAGGTTGGAGTTTGCCAGTTTGACAGAGAGGAGAGTGGGGTGCTTGAGCAAAGAGAGCATGTATACTTGTGCAGTTTGGCAAACGATAAGTGGCTTGGTATGGCTGGAGTCTAAAATCACTGTTGGAAAAGTGGTGAAATGATGCACAGGACAGAGATGGGTAGACCAGATCCTGAGAGGCCTTGAAGTCCATGCTGAGTAATTTAGCCTTTGTCCTGAAGAAAGGAGGAAGCCACTGAGGACCTGTGTGCTGGGCTAAGACATGGGCTATCTTGTTTGGTAGAAAGATCACACTGGCTGTCATGCAGAGAATGGATTTTAGGGGGACCTGATGAGAAGCAAGGAGACCGATTAGGAGGATGCAGCAGAAATCCTGGTGAGAGACAATGAGAGCCTGGACTGGAGTGGTTGCCTTGGGAATGGAGAGAAAGGGGTGAATGCAAAGGACATTTAGGAAAACAAACCTGCCAGATGAGCAAGTCTAGGGGAGAGGGAGGGAGAAATCAAGGGTGAGGGCGAGGTTTCTGGTTTCAGCACGTGGGGGTCAGTGGTACTGTTCATTCGCATGGGGATCACATGGAGAGGATGCGGTGGGGAATGGGATGCCCTTGATTGTGGACTGGTTGAGTTGAACAAACCTTTGGGCTTTCCAAGTGACGTTCAAGAGGCAGGTGGCTCTAGGTGTCCCACACGCCTGGGAGGGGCCTCAGGTGGAGATATAAGTTTAGCAGTCATCAATATATAGCATAGCGGTTGATGCCTTGGGCAGGAATGAGCTCACCCAGGCAGGAAGTAAATGTTAAGTGAGAGGGCCAGGGAGCTGACTCTGAGGAGTGAACATTTATGGGGCAGAAAGAGGCAGAGGCTGCTTCTGTTTAGGATGTTCTCTATAAATCTGTGATTGGAGGTTCAGTGCTCTGCTTTCTGCCTGACCTCACAGGCCCTAAGAGGTTAGGACAGGCCCCACCACTTGCCGATAAACCGAATCTTCTAGTTCTCCTCTTCCCAGTGTCTATCCAGTGATTATAGTCTGTATATTCACCCTCCTATCCTTCTTCATGCTCACAGTCATTGCTCTGGAATAGACTTCCCTTCCTTCCTTCTGGATTCTGCAACAACTAACTGGCCTCTTCGCCTTCAAATCTCTCTGCTCAGACAGCCTCTAAATAGTCTCTCCAAGGTTTACCTTATGAAGATGCAGGTTTCTCTTTTCCCACCCTAGCCACCCAGTATCTAACTGCCCCATTTCATTGGTTTTTTCTTTTCTCCTAGAATATCCTTTCTTTTAAGGCTCAGCTGTGTTCTCTGTCTTTCGCGGCTCAGCCCCAGTGTCTCCTCTTCCATAAGCAGTTCACAGAATACTCTAGGCTGCAACTCTTTCTGGTGACCATGGCACCAGCCCTGCCTGGCAACCTCCAGTAGTCACTGAGTAAACCTCGCCTCCCTCTTCAGCCTCTGAGTAGCCCTCAGGTGGAGACTTTGTTGTAACCCTCGTTCTTCAAGTTCAGCCAGGCAAATTGAGGCCCAGAAAGCTCATTGATCTTGACTGAGGTCAGACCACCAGCAAGGGGAAGAACCAGGACTTGACACCAAGTTGACTTATCTGGGTCCCCTATGGCTCACCTGCCCCCAGGTGAAATGAAGCTAGGACTGGTTGTATTTCGAGCAGAAGAGATACAGAAAATGGGATCTCAATGAACAAACACTTCTAGAACCACGCTGATCATCCCAACGTGGGGCACTGGGAAGAAGGTGTGATTTTATGCCTAACAGACCTTAGTTTGAATCTAGGAGCTACCATGTGATCCCAGGTGAGTTACTTAATCAAAGTCTCAGATTTTTTTAAATTTATTTTTTTACTTGTGGTAAAACACACATGAGCCAGTCCTGGCGGTGTAGTGGTTAAGATCTGGAGCTCTCACATCCTCGGCCCGGGTTCGTTTCCCGGTCAGGGAACCACACCACCCGTCTGGAGGTTGTCATATTGTGGCAGCTGCGTGTTGCTGTGATGCTGAAAACTCTACCTCCGGGGAATTCAAATACCAGCAGGGTCACCCATGGTGGACAGGTTTCAGTGGAGCTTGCAGACTAAGACAGACTAGGAAGAAGGACCTGGCCACCCACTTTCAAAAAAAACTCGCCGTGAAAGCTCTATGAATAGCATTGTCTGATAGAGCCCCAGAGGGTGAGAGGATGGCGCAAAAAGACGGGGCAGGGTTACGTGGGAGTAGCCTGTGCTCTATGCTACACAAGGTCACTAGGAGTTAGAATCAACTCAGCAGCACTAACAAAACACATGACATGAAATTAACACTTTTAACCATTTTTAAGTGTACATTTCAGTGGCATTAAGTACATTCACTTTGTTGTGAAACCATCACCATCTCTAAAACTCTTTTCTTCTTGAAAAACTGGAACTCTGTACCCATTAAACACTAACCCCTATTCCTCCCTCCCCCAGACCCTGGCAACCACCATTGCACTTTCTGTCTCAATGAATTTAACTACTCTAAGTATCTTTTATAAGTGGAATCATACAGTATTCATCTTTTTGTGACTGATTTATTTCAACGTAGCATAATGTACCCAAGGTTCACCCATGTTGTAGCATGTGTCAGAATTTCCTTCCTTTTTAAGGCTGAGTAATAGTCCATTGTATGTATAGACAACTTACTGTTTATCCATTCTTCCATCACTGGACACAGCTTGCTTCTACCTTTTGGCTATTGTGAATAATATAAACATGGGTGTGTAAATATCTCTTTAAGATCCTGCTTTCAATTCTTTGGGTACATGTCCAGAAAGGCTGGATCATATGGCAATTCCAGTTTAAAAAATTTTTTTAGGAACCACCATATTGTTCAGATGTCTTAAATAAACTTTTTATTTTGGAATAATTTTAGATTTTCAGAAAAGTTGCAATAGTACAGAATAGTACAGTGAGTTCCTATATACCCCTCACCCAGGCCCTATTATTATTAACGTTTTATGTTACCACGGTATATTTGTCAAAACTAAGAAACAACATTGGTACATTACTATCAACTAAACTCCAGATTTTATGTGGATTTCACCAGTTTATCTCTTAATAGTCTTTTCCAGTTCAAGGATCCCATCTACAAAACCACATTACATTTAGTCCTTCTGTCTCTTAGTCTCTTCTGGTCTGTGACAGTTTCTTAGATTTTCCTTGTTATTCATGACCTTGGCAGTTTTGATGATTATTGGTCAGATATTTCATAAAATCTCCCTCATTTTGATTTGTCTGATGTTCTTCTAATTATTAACAAAGTCTCAGTTTTTTCATCAGTAAAATGTGAACTAACATACCTATTTCACAGGTTGTGTGTAACTAAACGAGCTATCATAGATTAAGACTATGTCACACCAACATAGATCCCTGGATTGCCTGGTACACTAAATCCAGCCACTTTTTTAGAATTTTATGAACTTTGAACAAAATCAACCATTTAAGTTCAGTAGTTTAAAACTCTTCTTATCAGGGAAATGCTAATCAAAACCACAATGAGGTATTACCTCACACCTGTTAGAATGACTGTCATCAAAAAGACAAGAGATAACAAATGCTGGCAAGGATGTGGAGAAAAGAGAACCTTGTACATTGTTGGTGGGAATGTAAATTGGTTCAGCTACTACGGAAAACAGTAGGGAGGTTCCTCAAAAAATTAAAAGTAGAACTACCATATGACCCAGCAATTCCATTTCTGAGTATATATCCAAGGGAAATGAAAACAGAGTATCGAAAAGATATCTGCACTCTCATGCTCACTGCAGCATTATTCACAATAACCAAAATATGGAAACAACCTAAATGTCTGTCAGTGGATGAATGGATAAAGAAGATGTGGCGTATATATATCAATGGAGTATTATTCAGCCACGAGAAAGAAGGAAATCCTGCCGTTTGTGACAACATGGATGGATCCTGAGGCCATTATCCTAAGTGAAATAAGGCAGATAGAGAAAGACAAATATTGCATGGTATCACTTATGTGTGGAATCTAAAGAAGCTGAACTCATAGAAACTGAGAGTGGAATGGTGGTTACTAGGGGCTGGGGGTGGGGGAATTAGGGAGATGGTCAAAGGGTACAAACTTACAATCAGAAGATGAATAAGTACTGGAGATCTAATGCACAGCCTTGTGGTTATAGTTAACAATACTGTATTATATACTCGAAGGTTGCTAAGAGACTAGATCTTAAACGTTCTCACCACAAAAAAGAAATGATAATTAAGTGACGTGATGGAAGTGTTAGCTACCACTATGGTGGTAATTATATTGCAATATACAACTGTATCAAATCAACACGCTGTACACCTTACGCTTACAAAATATTGTATATCAATTATATCTCAATAAATAAAAATAAGCAACTCGAGGGGAAAAAACAAACAAAATCTTCCCCTTTCCTAAATCTTGCAGAGGATTTGTTTCTATCACAATTGAATCACCCAAGCCCCAGAAGACCCTTGATCTATATGTTAAGATAATAGCAAATCAATAAAGTTGAAGAGGAAATGTGTATTTATTATTTTCCCTCTGGAGTAGTGTACTTATGAGTTGGTTGAGAATATAGGTTTTGCAGTCAGCTGAACCTGAGTTTGAATCTATTAACTGTTCAACCCTGGGCAAGTCCCTTCAGCTGTCTGTGCCTCAATTTTCTCATCTGTAAAATGGGTCCAATAAGGGTATTTACATCACAAAATGGTTGTGAGAATGAAATGAAGCAATTCATATATAGTACAGAGCCTGGTACTTTGTAGGTACCTAAAAGATATTAGTACTTATTAATTTCAATGTGTTGCCACCTAAAGCTCATTGGGTATCTTTATAGTGGTTGGATGTTTTTCTGGTTAGTAATGCACAAATGAATATTTAGTATAAAAAATTTGAAAGTACAGAAAAATGTAAAGAAGAACATCAAAATTCTCAATCTGCCTGAGATATCTATTATTAACATTTTGACATATTACTTCAATCTTTCTTAACTATATGCTAAATTTGGGCATATAAATATACATTTGTTTCTTTTCTTCAAAATTAGTATCTCACATATACTTCTTTGTAACCTGCTTTTCTTCATATCCTGAACACTTCCCTATAGCGTTAAATATTTTTGACTAAATACGCTTTTAAATACTTACTTAATAATATACTATTTGATTATACCAGCATAATAGATTTAGCCATTTCTGTCTCACTGAACAGTTAGACTGTTTCCCATCAATCATTCTTCATTATGTAGAAAACTGGCATGACAATCGTGGAACATGAGTCCTGTGGGAACTTCTAATCCCATCCGTAGGTTCTAGGTCCTGAGGTGGGCTTGTTTGGGTCAGTGAGAACGAGGATTTGTGAAACTCTGCCTATTGACAAATTGTTCTTCAGAAAGGTTTCACCTGTGAGCATGCAGAGTTCCTTGCACTCCCCCACTCCCCCCAAAAAAAAATGGAAGGAAGGAAGGAAGGAAAGAAAAAGAAAGAAAGGTGTCACATTTTTGTGTTAATTGCATGTTGGATTATTACCAGCATACGTGAGAATATACTCACATATGTGTTTATTGGCTCTTTGCACTTTTTTTTAATGAACATGTTTCATTCAGGCCCATTCCCCTTTTTTCTGTTGAGGTATTTTTTTACTTTTTTGTATTTGTTCCCAAAATTAAGTTCCTTTTCTTTCTTCCTTCCTTCTTCTCTTTCTTTCTTCCTTTTTTTTTTTTTTTTTTTTTTTACAAAAGCTGCTCACTATATAAAAAAAAAATCAACAAATATATAATCCATGAAAAATAGCCATTGTTAACTCTGGGGTATATATTCTTCTAGATACTTATCTACACACACAAACACACACACACACATGCTACATTTTCCTTCAGGAAAATAGAATCAAACCATATACATTATTTGTATTCTACTTTTGTCACTTAATAATACATCACAATTGTCTTTTCATGACAGTACATATATTTCTGCAACATTATTTTTAATAGTCCTGTAGCATTCCATTGTAAGTTTGTATCATATTTTGCTTAACCAGTACCTTGTTGCTGAATATTCATCTCCCTTGCAACTTTTCGTTATTGAACACAGTACTTCTATAAGCATCCTTGTGACTAAATCTTTGCATGTGTCCTTAATGATTTCCTCAGGGTAAAGTCTCAGAGTGATTTATGGAATATTAACACTTCATTTACCATATAAATTGCAAATATTTCTCCCCGATCTCTTATTTGCCTTTTCTTTTTCTTTATAATGAATTTCCTTATAAATACTCTTTAATTCCAACAAGCTCAGATGCACCAGTCCTTGACTTTGTGATGTATTCCCGTTGTTTTTCTGCTCAGAAAGACATTACTCATCCTGTGATCACTTTTGCCTACTGTAGGGCATGTTTTGGTTGATGCTTCAGTATCCGCTGCACCCAGTAATCAGCGTAAACCTAGCACGTCATTCTGATTCCCCTGCTAGTGATCAGTCCAGGAATGGACTGGTTGATCCCATTCTGGACAGCAGCATGTGACAGGAATGCCACTGGCGAACTGCAGCAAAAACTTGATCCTAAGCAAGAGATGAAAGAGGATATCATTTCTCATGTTAGGTGAAAAAAGAATACATTTCTTGTTGTTTAAGACAGTGGTTACCCTTAGGAGTGCTTTCAGCAGCAGGTAACAGAAAATCCACTCAAAGTGGTTTCAACAGTAAGGGTTTATATTTCCCACGAACAGGTAGTCTGGGGGCTAATTGCTACTGGTGCCGCAGCTCATTGGTAGCTCTCAGGTGGCTGTTGCAGCCTTAGGCAGCACATCTATGGTTAAAGCAGAAAAGTGAAATGAGCAGCATCAGCCGTGTCTGACCCTTTCACCAGAAAAAGCAAAAGTCTTCCCAAGCAGCCCTTGGTGGACGTCCAGTCTCATTAGCCGGAACTGCCACGTGGCCTCCGCTGGCTGCAAGTGAAGCTGTGATAGCAAGTATTTGGTTTTTCCAACCTCTGTAGCAGGGGCAACCAAGCAGGAAGGGATAAGGAACTGGGCTGTGTTAAACAATGGGCAGTGTCTGCCTTGGCCAGTTTTGAGTTGAGATTTCCGTTGTTTGGAGAGCATCATTTTTTTTTTTTTTTTTTTTTTTTTTGCTGAGGAAGGTTCACCCTGAGCTAACATCTGTGCCAATCTTCCTCTATTTTGTATGTGGGTCGCCGCCACAGCATGACTGATGAGTCAAGTAGGTCCATGCCCAGGGTCTGAACCCATGAACCTGGGCCGCCAAAGCAGAGTGTGCAAACTCAAGCATTATGCCATGGGGCCGGCCACTGGATGTTTCCTTGATTGTACTACTTGCTCTTATTTATTTACTTATGGTTTATTGGCCATCCCCGTCACCCTCACTGGAATGTGAGCTCCAAGGAAAGACGCTGTCCATCTTGTTCATCTCTGTATCCCCAGGGCCTAGCACATAGCAGGTACTCAGTAACACTTGTTAAAATATTTGTAGACTGAGTACAGAACCTAAGGTTGGGTCTCACACATAGTAAGTGCTTAGTAAATGTTAATTCCTTTCTATTTTTCTCTAATACCTACACAGTAGCTGTTTTGCAATAAGCCCCACATTAACCATCAAAAAACAGGGTCCTTGTTCCAGCTTTGCTAGGGCAGAGATGTGTGACTTTAGTAAAATGACTTCCCCTCTATGTGCTTCCGTTCTGTTTCTTTATAGTATAATAAGAGGGTCCAAGGAGAAGATCACTTCTAACTCTCTCAGTCTGCTGCTCTGTGGTTCTGAATAAGTTGCAGCCTCTTTACGTAAGAAAGACCACATATCATATGTTACTTTTCCTGCCGGAGGAGACAGGACACCTAATAGAGAGATCTGCTTCCGTGGAATCTGACCTTGATGAGTGATTTCCAATGACCAGACTGTCATGGCTAAAAGAAGCCTCAGAAATTTTCCAGCCCAGGCCCCCTATTTACGCATGGGCTCTGAGAGGTGAAATTGGCCTGCCCAAGGTCGCGTGGCTAGTTACAGGCCAAGTCAGGACTAGAACTAGATTTCTTAGCTCCCAATGTCTCTTTCCTCAACTGTATATGTCTCCAGGGTACTTCATTTTTCTGGATGTGCCCCTCTCTTTTATCTGTCCACTGGGTCTCAGTCCATCTGAATATCATTTCTCTGTTTGGGGAGAAATGAGTGGTACTCCAACATGCACAGTTAAGGGTAGTTAGATGAATGGTATCATGTGACTCTTATGACTTGATTCACAATTAAGCATTAACCAATCTCTTCTAGGTACATATTGTCACTTCCCACTGAGTTTTCTTGGCTGCTCGTCCAGCCCTGATTCTTGGGATCACCACCCCCCTGCCTTTCTTGGCTCCTCTGCACTTTATCCTCCCCCATATCTAAACTCAGTGGTGTCTCAGGCCCATGGGTCCCTGGAGAAGTAGAATCTTTTCCTTACAATGTCTTAGGGTCATTGGGTACTTTGTACTTGGGACTCAGGTCAAAACGGGTTACCTGACATCTATATGTCTTTCCAAATTTGCTGAACACAAGAAATCGATGCTGTGTGCTCAAGACACTGAATTTGGAGCCAAAATGATCTGGTTCCAGTCTGCTTCTACTACTCTTGGGGCACATGGTCAAAAATAAGTTATTGACAACACAGGTCCTTGACTTGTTTATATATATTTGTTTTAAAAGGGAATAATGACATCTATTTCACAGAGTTATTCAGTGGACTGAATGGAGCTCTGTGGGTGTAAGTTGTGGTACAGAGTTTGGCACAGAGTAAGCTCTTAATAATCCTTTGTTAAGAATTATCAGTACTTAAACCCTTATTTTGTAGCCAGCTGTGTTAGTATTTTTTGAGTTTCTTTGGAAACTAATGGAACAAAGCCAGTAGAGGGAATGACAAAGATTCTCTCCTTGACCAAACTCTAGCCAGGCTCATCTGAGCCCTCTTCTCCTCTAGACCTAAAGCTTGACCTATAAAGACTTGAGCAAATGCTAACATAGTTTCTAACAGCTCAAGGCTGCATTTCCTAGGATGACCCTCACCCAACTTAAAGTGCTGGCCTGAGAAAACTCAGGGCTGCCAAGAGAGTTGGCTGTCTTTTCCAGCCATCACCTGCAGACAGGGCCCCATCTCCCAGTCTCTGTGCCAGGGTAGGAATCTAACTTCCATAAGCACCAGTCAGCAAACCCAGATGGGTTTCAACCCCTCTTCCTGCTTTTTGTAATTTTTCCTTTCCCTGACTCTACTGAGCCCCCACCACTCCCCCTCCCTACCCCTCATTCTCCCTTTAAAATGCCCAATCACCTCTGCACAAAGTGGAATGGGAACTCAGTGCTTTCCTCTATAATTGGTAATTACTGAACAAAATCTGTTTTCAACGCTTTAACAAACGTCTGGCCATGTTCATCTTTGACAGTAACAGTCCAAGGCAGATGCTCAGGTGGAGAGGCAGCCCTTCCAGGCAGTCATTCGGGGCTTTAGGTGGACCATATCTCTGCATCATTAATATGTAGCTTCCAAGCTGCCCCTGAGGTTGCCATACCAATCAGCCTAAAGTGGAAAAGAGCATGGAGGAGTGAGCACAGGCCAGACCTGGACGTGGTTCCCATCACATCCATCCACATTCCTTTTCCAGAACTCAGTGACATACTGTGTGCCCAGAGAAAGAGGAAACGGACTCGGTGTGCAGCTGCTAGCCTCGGGCACACATTCCAGTCAACTCCATCCTACTTCCATCTAACTCTCTTTTTCTGTCATCATAGTTGAAGTTTCTTCTAACAGCTTAAATGTTATAGCCTCAATATTCTCATGTAGTTCACCGCAAATTCTCTGTTTTGTTTTTTGGTAAGTCAAAAGGGTAGAAACCAGTTATTGGGCATGAATTATGTGTCAGTGTACTATACTAGTCAACTTTTGCTGCAGCAACAAATATCCTCCAAATTTTAGTGATTGACAATTTACTTTCTTGCTAACGTGTAGTTTAACTGTGGCTGTGCTCACCTTTGTTCAACGTGTCTACTTGTCCCTGGATCTGAGCTGATGGACAAGCCCATATACAGGACAAGTCATTCTCACAGCCAAATGTAAGAGCTGGGGAGACATTTCCAAACCTGGCGCATGTGTTTAAAGATTCTGCTTAAACTTGACACACGTCACACCTACTCGCAGTCCATTGGTCAAATTAACATGGCTAAGCCCAAAGCCAATGGGCACGGAGTATATTCTACCTATAGGGATACAGGGCAAGAATGGGGAGAAAGTGAATAACGGTGAGCAAGCAATATGATCTATTAATCTACCATAGCCAGACACTATGCTGAAGATATAACAAATATTATTTCATGAATCTCAATTTTGCATTTGAAAAAATAGTTTTCTGAGAGGTTAAAACTTGCTCAAGTTCTCAGCAGATGATAAGTAACAGAGCCAAAGTTCAACTTGACAGAGCCAAATTCAAGCCTGTTTGACTCAAAAATACATTCCTATTTCTTGCCCCTCTCTTAACAGAGTCAAATCACAAGAAGACTTGCTCAGTTTCTCTGTGAGTTTGTTTCTTTTGCCAGAAGCCAGAGCAAAAATATATCTGAGGGTCATTATATTCTCACCCCCATTTCTCCTACTTTCACCACTGTGTCTGCAGTTCTCCATCGCTCAATGAATGCACCAAGATGCCATCATATACTTAAGATGACCACCTCCTATGTAAAGCCAGACCAGACACTGGAAGGCAGGCTTTTGTCCTTTGTGTTCCATTGTGCCTCAGAGGGGCCTCCAGTATAGCAATTACCACATTGCAATGTTTGTCTATTGAATTTTCTGTCTGTTTCCATTTACAACAATGATGGTCCTTAACCAATTGTTAACAATCTATTGGGGAGCATCCCTTTGAGCAATAATGAAGACTATGGGTCCTCCACCTTGGAGACATACACCTGTGCAAGTACGCACCAACATGTTCCCACAATTTCATGGGTCTGTGGATTCTCTATTAACAACACCTGCCCCGGGCTGTGGGCTGTAGGAGTAAAGGGACCACATCTTTGTACTATTGTATCCCTAACACCTGGCATGGAGCTTAGAACCCAAAACAGGTTCTCAATACATGTTAATACATGGTTGAATAAATGAATGGGCAAACTAAGGGGGAAACTATAGAAAACCTTACATAGAGCTTATTACATACCAGACACTGTCCTGAGTGATTTTTGTGGGTTACCACACTGAAGTCTCACAACAACCTATGAGGTAAACACTATTATTATTCCCATTTTATAGAAGAGGAAACCAAGGCACGAAAAGCTTTAGTGGTTTGTTCAAAATCACTTGGCTAGTTCTAGAGTTCATAATTGTAACCACTAGATTATAAGGAAAATGAAGCAAAACATTTTAGAACATTTTAGTTGGTATTTTTTCTTTTTTACTGATATCTTTGGAGGACCTACTCAGTGCCAGGCATTATGCTGGCATTATGGGTGTCTCCAGCTCTTGTTAGAGGTTGATGTCTCCTTTCCTCCAGTCTCCCAGGTAATCCTGGCCAGATGGAAGATCTTGTGAGCTCTTGCCCCATTGTGAGGTTCAGATGGAGCAATTCTTGGTCCAGAACCAGAAACACAGGTCTCTTAAAAAGGAGCATTTCCTTATAAAAGGTCAAGATCAATGGGGTCGGTTTATCACCTTTTTTAATGGATTGACATCAACTCTAAATATCATAGGTTGGTTGGACTGGCCCATCAGGTACAAAGTCTTTGATGCCTTGATCAGCTCAGTTTATCTAGAGCAAACAGAACCATGCATCCATCTGTCATTGGTCAAACACAAAGAAGTTGATTGCTTTTGAATTGTCATCATGGAATTTCCTGGCTACTAGGAAAATTACATATAATACAGATAGCGGTTGTGGTTAGAACTG
The DNA here is from genome assembly GCF_057802395.1 of Ceratotherium simum simum. Classification (NCBI taxonomy): domain Eukaryota; kingdom Metazoa; phylum Chordata; class Mammalia; order Perissodactyla; family Rhinocerotidae; genus Ceratotherium; species Ceratotherium simum. Next base: position 14,733,772 of record NC_141922.1, read on the forward strand.
CCAGGAAAGAGGAGATATAGATTCAGCTCCTACTGTATTATTGAATTTGACACTTGCCACTTCTGGGTCTCAATTTCTCATCAGTGAAATGGGAGAACTACACAGGGTGATCACTAGAGCTCTCTCAATTTCTAATAGCCTGTGAGTTTGTGGATTTATTCAGCACGGAGCTTCAGCAATGTGTCAAATGCTGTAAAGAAAGAGGTGAGAAATTGACTTTTCTTTCTTTCTTTGTATTCATTCAGCAAATATGTATCGAACATGGTTCTCAGCTCTGAGGATGCAGCAGTGAAGAAAACAGATGAACATTTCTTCCTTCATGGATCTTACATTCTGTGGAGATAAGCAGATGATAAAGAAGGTAAATGGGTGAGTTATACCATATACTAGAAGGTGATGAATACTGTAGAGAAAAATAAAGCAGAGCAGAGGGCTGGTATGGGTTGAATTGTGTCTCCCCAAAATTCATATATGGAAGTCCTAATCCCCAGTATGTCAAAACATGACCTTATTTGGAAGTAGAGTCATTGCAGGTGCAATTTGTTGATGAATTGATACTGGAGCAGGATGGGTCCTAATCCAGTACGACTAGCGTCTTTATAAAAAGGGGAGATTTCACCACAGACACATACACAGGGAGAAGGCCATGTGAACCTGAAGACAGAGATCAGGGTGATACATCTACAAGCCAAGGAACAACAAGGATTATCGGTGACACCAGAAGCTAAGAAGAGAAAGGCATGGAACACATTATCCTTTAGAGCCTTCTAGAGAGCATGGCCCTGCCAACACCTTGATCTTGGACTTCTAGCCTCCAGAACTACGAGACAATAAATTTCTGTTGTTTAAACCACTCAGTTTATGGTAATTTGTTACAGCAGCCCTAAAAAAACTAACACAAATTTAAATAGGGAGATTGAGGAAAACCTCACACAGAAAGTAACATTTTTTACAGTCTTAAAAGTGGTTAGGGAGTGAGTTATGTGACTATCTGGGGTAAAAATGTTTTAGGCAGAAGGAAGAGCCAGTGCAAAGACCCTGAGGTGGGATCTTCCCTAGCACATTTGAGGAAGAGCAAAGATGCTGATGTGAGTGGTACAGATGATCAAGAGAGAGAAGAGCAGGAGCTGAAATCAGGGAGGTAATGGAGACCCACAGTGTGTAGGGCCTGGCTGATGTTAAGTAAGATGCAAGACAATATTCTGCAAGATGCAAGCCATTAAATGGTTGTGAGTGACGAGTGATATTTTATGGCTGAGCTTTTGAAAGGGTACCTCTGGCTGTGTAATGGCTGTCAGAGGCCGAAGGTGGAAGCACTGACGCAGGCCTCTTAGCTTGGACCAGGGAGGGTGCAGGTGGAGGTGGTAAGAAGTAGTGAGATTATGGAGGAAAAAAAAAAATATATATATATATGTATATACACACACACACCCACATACACACTCACAAACTCAAGGAAAACATATTGCCTTGTTTCACTTAGTGATCTGCAATGTATCTATTTGCACTTAAAATATATATATATACACACTCAACAATAAATACGTCTTAGAAAACCATTCATCTTAGGACATCTAGATCTATCTCATTCTTCCCTCTCCTCAGAGCCTTTCCCACCCCACTTCCATTCAAATCAAGATGGTCCTGTTCTTTAGGTTGAACTATATGAAATTTACTTTTTTGAAGGCTAAAAATATTAGCCATTTCACCCCAAACCTTCTCCAGGAGTTAGCCACAATTCTGGAGAAGAATGGAATGCTTAATTACCTGAGGCGGAATTCTTACTATCCCAGTGGAATGAGAGCTTAAAATGCAAAGTTTTAGAAAAAGAAAGAAAGCTGTGTTTCCTGCACAGTGGATCATTCCTGGACAAAGACTTTCATCTACATCATGAGGGATCTCATCCTGCATTGCTCAGCATCCTCGTGGCTGCTGTACCTCAGCTGCTGATTACCAACCTGAGAACTGGCGTCAGTGAGCCGTGGGCTGCCAACGTGAGAGCTGATGTCCCAGGACGACTCTTGGCAGGCATTACTTACTCAGAGTATTTTCACTTCTGTGGACAGATTCAAGATTGTGTCTCGTTCTTTGTAAACTGCTACATGGTATTCCACATCATCTAGAATGTCAGTTTATGTGACTATTGCTTAGGGATGAATAGTAAATTTTTTTCTGATTTTTTCCCGTTATACATGCTGCAATGAACATCTTTGTGCACGTGTGAGGGTTTCTTTAGGAAACTTTTCGGTTTTTTTCTTTTCTTTTTACCTTTACACTTATTTTTCTCCATCATTTTAATTAATAAAATTTGTAATATGCAGAAAAATAAAAAAGAATAGTATAGATCTGTCATGTAGATTCATTAATGAATAACATTTTGACATATTTGCTTACATTTGATATTTGATCCATTTCACAGTAAGTTACAGACACCACTCTTCCTTTGCTCCTAAATGTTTCAGCATGCATCTCCCCAAAACAAAGACATTCTATTAGCTACAATACCACATCCACACCTAAAACATTAAAGAAAAATTGTATATTCAAATTTTCCCAGTTGTCCCTTAAATATCTTTTATGGCTGTGTATGAGTTTTTTTTAACCAGACCCAGTTGAGGACAGGATCATGAGTCTCTTTTAATCTATAACAGTCATCCCTACCTCCTTTCTTCCAGGACTTTGAATTTTTGAAGAGATCAGGCCATTATTTCAGAGAATGTCCTGTATCCTAGAGTTGGCTTTTGTTTTTTTGGTGGTGGGGGGAGGTCTTTCTATAGCAAAAGCCATACTAGTTTACAAAGACTAGTTCAAATGCCCTTAGTCTCAGCACTTGTCAAAATGATGTTTTAGCTAAGCAGATACACAGGCAACTGGGAGACCTGAATTCTAGTCCAGTGGTTGTCTGCTAGGGCAGTTTCCCCCCAGGAGACATTGGTAATGTCTACAGGCATTTTTGGCTGTTACAAATGGGGAAGAGGATGCTACCGGCATTTGGTAGGTAGAGGCCAGGGATGCTTCTGAACATCCTATGATGCACAGGACAGCCCCCCAAAACAAAGAATTGACTGGATCAAAATGTGGATAGTCCTGAGGTTGAGAAACCCTGCTCCATCTACAACTCTGACATCAACTTGCTCTATGACCTTGGGTAAATGCTATCCTGTCTCTGGGCTCTTTTTGACGGTTCTTTCCAGCCCCAACCAACCCAATTTGACAGAAGCAAGTTCTGCTCTACTACTGGCATCTCTGCAGCTGAGACTGAGTGGGAACATTCTAAGCCCAAACCTCCTGTTTGACTGACAGTAGGTCAGGTTCACATCCTGTCTTATTGTTAACATCCTCTTTCACACACTGTAGACAAACTATTTTGGGGTCAAGCCATACGGGACAGTTTGGAAAGACCCAACCACGAGACAAATGGGCTGTGGCTAAACAATGCCACACAGTGTTGCCTGTTTCTAATGCTTGTCATGACTGACAAATGTGAACTTGTAAAAGAGAAGAGCGATTGGGAAAGCAAAATATCAGGACAGATACACTCTTCATTATTCTTGTGAGATGAGAAATGCTGATCCAGATAACTGCAATGTAGATAATTTGAAAATCACTCAACCCTGAATATCTGTTGAAGGTCTACCCTGAGATCCTGACTACCCTTGGTTCCACGTCCATGTGTCAACTAGCAACTACGAATTGGGTACCTCCCAAGAGGCAGGTACTCTACTGGGCATTTAAACCTATATTAGTCATTTAATTTTTAAATCCTTACAATTCTGTGGCAAAATTTACTTTCCCAAAATAGCCTCAGCAAAATCTCCCATCCCATCAGCTCTTCTTACAGTGTGATCTGGCAGTCCTTCCATCAAGAGGTGGAGTCAGTGTTCCCTTTGCTTGAATCTAGGTGGGCTTGTGACTCTAATGGAAGTGGCTTCTGGGGCCAAGTCATAAAAGGTAATACAGCTTCCACCTGAAGCTCTTAGAACGCTCACTCTTGGAACTGAGCCACCATATTGTGAGGAAAAGAAGAAATCTACGACAAAATCCTTTAGGAGGAGAACCGAGAATCTCAGACCACAGTCCCAGCCGAGTTCCCAGCTGACAGCTGGCACCAACCTACTCAGCAGCCACGTGAGTGCGCCATCTTGAAAGTGGATCCCCCAGGCTGCCTCGACTCACTCTGCACGGATGGGAGATGAACTGTCTCTGCTGAGTGCTGCCCAATTGTAGATACATGAACCAAATAAACGATTGTTGTTGTTTTAAAGCATTTAGCTTTGGGGCAATTTGCAATGCAACAATATATAACTGCTACTAAGGCCAATGTTTAGGTGTAGATATCTTTATTTCACAATTGGGAATGCTGAGTTTCAAAGAGTAGCAAAGCCAGAATTCAAACTCAGGTCTGTCTAGTTCGAAAACTTGTGCTCTTAACCACCACACATTGCTGCCCACTGAGAATGAGATATAATCCCTGCTATCAAAGAGTTTAAGACCCAGTTGGGGAAATGACACCTAAACTTTATACATTAATAAAGAAATTCCAAACTCAAATTGCCAGCGGACAGATAATATCAATCCTGGGAAGTTTTCCTATGGAAAAAAATCCAAGAGGGCATGTTATGTGTAACAACAAAAATTTTGAAAGATCTCAACTGTGCCATAATTGGAAATGGTTGATCAAATATTATGCAGCCAATAAAAATGCAACTATGAACACCAGGTGACAACTTGTAAAAATGATTGCAAAATCATATTAAATGACAAAAATAAACCACAAAATTAAATGTTCTCTAAGCTCATAACAATGTAAAGAGCAGAGAGGGAAATCATATTTAGTTAACTTCTCCTAAGTTCCCGGCACTGTACATATTATTCCTTAATTTCAGTTTTCTAACAACTCTATGAGGAAGTATTAATGTCCTTGTTTTACAGATCGGGGAACTGAGGCTCAGAGATATTAAGTAACCTGCACAAAATCAAATAGCTAACATATAGCTGGGCCAGGGATCAGACCCAAGGAGATGAGGGTGGGGAATTATGAGTACATAAGCTGCAGATGGAGGCAGGATTGAAGGTAGGGCTGAGAAGATGAGAGCAGGTAGAGCATCAGAGATGAGAGCTGATGAAGTCAAATGATTATTTTTGCCATTGGCTGCATTCACTTCTTTTAGCAGAAGCAGACTTACCTCTCAGATTATGGTTTCCTTATGTTCATTAAAATCAACAAGCCACTATTTAGCAGCTGTTGAGCCAGCACTGTGCCAAGCCCTTGGGGTACAGAGAGGACTATGACACTGGTACCGGCCTGAAGGAACTACTGGTTCACTGAGCCTAATACAGGCTCTATTCTTTATTTCTGGGAACATCCCACAACATCTACAGGCAGGTGAACAGGTGAGTGAAGGAGATCAGTGAGAAAGAACATGTTCTGACACCATTTGCAAAATGGGTGGTCCACGGGCAAAGAGATGGACAATAAGTTCTTAGAATCTTACTTCCCGTTTGTCCTACATGTTATTTAGAATTCTTCAAAGAAAGGGCTCTTTAAAGACACAAGATTGAAACAATGAATGGTCAAGTAAGCAAAAATATAGACATTCAGGTCAAGATGCTTCCTGGGGAAGAGAAAGGGCAAAATGTAAGGCTCCCTCTCATTTGGATAATACTCAACAGTTTTGGAAGACTCTTCATGTGTATAATCATGGTAGCCAGCTTCCAGAATGGCCCGAGTGGTCCTTGCTTTCTTGTATTCATGCCTTTATGTCATCCCCTCTATGCTGAGTAGAGTTGACTTCTGTAACTGAAGAGGATATGGCAGGAAGAAGGCATGTGACTTCTGAGGCTGGATCATAGAAGATATTGTGGTTTCTGCCTTGCTCCCTCTTGAAATACTTGTTCTGGGAGAGTCAGATGCCATGTCATGAGCACACTCAAGCAGCCCTCTGGAGAGGTCCACGTGACCAGGAACTGACACCCAGTTAATAGCCAGCAGTAGTTACGCCTTCAGATGACTGCAGCTGTGGCTCGAAACTGCAACTTCTTCAAAGATCCTGAGCCAAACCGCTCTGCTAAGCTGTCCCTAAAATCTTGACCCGCAGACACTTTTTGAGATAATAAGTGTTTATTGTGGTTTTAAGCCACTAAGTTTGTGGGTAATTTGTTATACAGCAATAGACAACTAATATAATAATCTCATAACTATTTTGAACTTTCTACAAGCAAAAGAATTTAAAGCAAGTAGGTTGCTTTTTCTTTTGTAAAACAGAAAGTATTTTATTGTTTTGTTTCGCTCTATTTCATTATTATAAGTTCGTGCCTGCTTGTTGCAAACAGTTTGGAAAATTTGGAAAAGCATAAGAAAGGAAAAAAATTCCCTGTGATCTACAATGGAAGACAACTACTGGTAACACTCATGTCCTTACAAGTTTTTATACACATGCAAACACACGTTTAAAATTTTTATTCATTTTAATTAATTAAGAAAGTCTCAGGCAGAACTTGCACAAGGTAAAAACTTCAAACAGTACAAAAAAATATTCAGTGAGTAAATATTGTCTCACAGACCCCTGTTCCACTCCTTAGAATCAGCCACTATATTCAGGCTCTTGGACAATCTACCAGAGTTATGCTTTGCATATATAATAGTATCACCTACAAGATAAATGGCTAACTCAACAACAGAGATCTATTATATCATTTTATTTTATTTTGGTTGAAGAAGATCAGCTCTGAGCTAACATCCATGCCCATCTTCCTCTATTTTGTATGTGGGACGCCGCTACAGCATGGCTTGATGAGCGGTGCATTGGTCTGTGCCCGGGATTCAAACCAGCAAACCTTGGGCCACTGAAGCAGAGCGTGTGAACTTAACCACTGCACCACTGGGCTGGCCCCTACTGTATCATTTTAAATGCCTACACTTATTGCAACATACAGATATGTCATAATTACTTAGCAAATTCCATACGGACAGACATTAGATTGCTTTAAATTTTTCATTATTGTAAACAATGTCTCAGGGAACATCTCTATACATACATCATTCTGTGTACTTGGCTGCATAGTTCCTTCGGGTACATTTCTGTAAGTGGAATTGTTGGGCCAAAGTATATGCATTTTAAAATTCCTTCACAACAGACATGGGAGATATGGGATATTGTTATCTTCATTTTACAGACCAGGAAACTGAGAATTAGAGAGGTTAAGTGACTTACCCTCCCAAGTCACACAGCTGGCACTCCAAACCACATTTTGGGACTTGAGGTCTCATTGCTTCCTCTGCTATGGCAAAAGTCTCAGGGCAGGATGCAGGAGATCCTTAAGAAGAAGAGCCTCAAAGAAGAGCAAATGACTCCCCCATTCCTCAAGCCAGAACCCTGTCCTTGCCTCTTCCTCTGAGCTGCGGGCAGGGAGGGACCTGGCACTTCCTCTTGTAACTTAAAAATCAAAGAGCAGGGGGCCGGCCCTGTGGGTCAAGCGGTTAAGTGCGCGCGCTCTGCTGCGGCGGCCTGGGGTTCGCCAGTTCGGATTCCGGGCGTGCACTGATGCACCGCTTGGCAAGCCATGCTGTGGCGGCGTCCCATATAAAGTGGAGGAAGATGGGCATGGATGTTAGCCCAGGGCCAGTCTTCCTCAGCAAAAAGAGGAGGATCGGCAGATGTTAGCTCAGGGCTGATCTTCCTCACACACACACACACACACAAATCAAATAGCAGAGGAGAGCAGAGACACTAGAGTCTCGAGAATCAGAGGATAGTGTGGGATCAATAGTTTGCTGCAAGTGGTGGGAGTGACTAGAATTCCAAAATCAGGAAGTGGTGAAAGATGTCTTCTGAGATCACACACAGTCCACACTGGTGTTCTGGCGTTTTCATCACTGTGAGTCTTATCAGCCATGATGCCTGACTGCCTATTGACTCTCTGGAGCTGAGCAGGTAGAAAAGATGGGACTTTCAGGGCCACTGAGGGAGGGAGTTGAGCCTGGGCTGAGGCCTAAGTCATGGGACAATATTAAGTGTGCTTTTTGTGTGTGTGTGTGTGTGTGTGTGTGAGGAAGAGTGGCCTTGAGCTAACATCAGTTGCCAATCCTCCTCTTTTTTGCTTGAGGAAAATTGGCCCTGAGCTAACATCTGTGCCAGTCTTCCTTGACTTTGTATGTGGGACACCGCCACAGCATGGCTTGATGAGCGGTGTGTGGGTCTGCACCCGGGATCTGAACTCATGAACCCCAGACCACTGAAGCAGAGCACGTTGAACGTAACCACTACGACACTGGGCCTGCCCCTTAAGTGTGCTTTTCGATCCTCGAAGAAAAGAAATTAACTCTCTACTTCTCTTCCATTCCTTTTCCACCACCTCTGAGAGGCAGTGTGGTTTCATAGAAAGAACGTGAGTTTTAGAGCTAGCGTCCTGGGTTATAATCCTGACGTGGCATTAGGATCGGGGATATGGCTAAAACCCTGAGTTGAGTTTTCTCATCTATAAAACGGGTACATTAGTACCCATCTCTCAGGTTCTTGCGAAGGATTCATGAAATCACGTACACGAAAGAGCCTGGCATATGATAGGCAAGTGCCCAGTAAATGAGACTTTCTTTCCTTTTCCTTTCCATTCCTGAAGGAGATCTTAGTAACCGGGTTATAGTCTATATTGCCTGAGAAAAGGTAATTTCCAAGGATTCTTGGATTACCAGCTTTCTCTAGGCTTAAAAGAGATGTAAATAAAGTAATTATCCTTTTCATATCGGTATATGTGCAAATCTCATGAGAGGGCATGTGTGTGTGCATGCACACGCACTCACACACACTCACACCACATACAAAGTGGTCACCAGCCAGAGTTTCCCTCAGTAACCTGCCCCAGTGCCGGGGCCCTTTGGATGGATCAGACCAAATGACTTAGGTAATCACAAGTGGAAGTAAAACATAACATGTAAGTCCTAATTAAAGTCCTCCCCTAAGATAACCTGTCAATTACAGGTTTTCCCAAAGACAGGATCAGAGAGCGTTTATCCGCAGCTCGCGCTGTGGGCTGATAAAAAATTGTCGTGTTTGCCAGGCACAGAGTCGAGGAGGACCAGACTAGACTCTGAATGAGCCTCGTTAGGTAGAAACTCAGTACACTTCCCGCCTTTGGCTAGCAGGCTTCTGTCCAGAACTCCACACACTGCAACTTTGTTTGGGGCTTGCTGAGGGTTTTCGCGAGCTTTCCGCCAAGCAACACTTTGTGGAAGTGATGCCCTGTGACCTGGTCCTGCAGTATTTCTTAATATCAACATCGAGTTTGGAAGAACACATTTAGACGGGCTTTGTTCTCTTCTGGGAAACCTGCTTCAGCTCTTAGAAAACATGGCGTGGCTGCTGAATGTTGACTACCTCATTAGACCAACCTGCGGACTGAGAGAGACAAACTCCAGAGATTACTGATGGGTCAGGATGTTTGTCTCATGGATGGGTGACCTGGGCATTCACACAGGGCCCCGCAGGCAGAAGGGCCGACATTTGGTTTTAATGCTCTGCTATAGCTGTCTTGAAATTCTTAATAATATTTGAACAAGGTGCCCTGCATTTTCATTTTGCACTGGGTCAATCAAATTGTGTAGCCAGTCCTGTCCTCTGGGCCTTTGCACATACTTTCCCCGCCTGGAATGCTTTCCCATCTTACCTGCCTGGGGAATCTCTAGTTTTTCTCTCCTTGTTTCCTTCCTTCATCCCTTCCTTCCTCCTTCCTTTCGTTCCTTTCTAGTTTTCTTCCTTCTATAGACAGTTTTTGAGTTCCTGCTTTGGGCTCTACCCTGTGCCAGAGCCAAGATTTCCAGGGTAGACCAGACAGAAGCAGTCCTTGTTCTCACGGAGTTTATAGTCTGGTGAAGGAAGAAGACAAACAAAATCATAAGGAAACAAAAAAAAATCAATTACAAATTATAGTCATTGCTATGAAGGAAACAAGCAGAGTGCTGAAAAAAGAATCACAACGGTGGGGGCAAGGGGACAGGGGTCCCCTTTGGGGAGGATGATCAGTGGTTTCAGGTCAAGGCTGCACCGAAGCACGCCCTTACTCTCCACTCTTAGAAGGGCTGGTCACTCCCCCTTTGAGCCCAGTCTGTACCTTGTGCCTGTTCATTTCTCTATTCTTGTGCGGGCCACATGTAGTGGCAAGTATACGTGGACACGTCCATCTCCCCTACTGGAGCGTGAGTTACGAGTTGCATGAGGGCTGAGATCATGTCATAAGCATTTTTGTCTCCCCACACCCTTTGTGGGTGCTTAAAAGACACTGAACAGTGTCAGATGCTTTGTAACTGTCCACCAGTGTTTCTCCGAGGAGGTGAGGTGGTGATTTTGCTCCCCAAGGACCGTCTGGCAAGGTCTGGAGGCAGTTTTGATTGTCATGACCAGGGTTGGGGAGGCTACTGGCATCTAGGGGGTAGAAGTCAACGATACCACAAAACATCCTACAATACACAGGACAGCCCCACAACTCAGAATCATCTAGCGCAAAATGTCAATAGAGCTCTACACGCTACAGATCACACAGAATTGCACATATGGATAATAATTTAAAAATATTCACTGGCATAACCTAGCCCCTGCTTTCCAGCAGGACCAAACTAAAGAAGTTCTTCTGGAAGCCCCTCAGAGTCAGTCCCACAGCTGTTCTTAGGACACATTGCAGTGTCCCCCAGCCCTGAATTTCCACCCTCTCTTTCCCATTGTGATTCCATGAGCTCATGTATGTTAAGTTCCTTAGCAAGTGCTGGACAGTCGTGATTTCCTCTTAGCCAGCCCTTTCTCCCCACTTCCTTCTGACCTGATGTTCTCCTGATGCAGCTAAAATCCATTTCCTCAGCAGCAGATATTTCTGAGCACACCAGGTCACCCAGGAGCACGATTGAGCAAGTTCAAGAGCAAATAGCTGCTGAAGAGGTTTTGAGTTGAGGAAGGAAGGAACTAAAATTTGGTAAGAGCACTTAAGGGCCAAGCACTTTTCCCAATATAATCCTCAACACAAAGTTTTAAGGGAAGTATTATCAGCACCTCCACCCACACTCTTCTAAAAAAGAAGAAACTGAGGCACAATAATTCTTGCAATGCTGAAATTCATATATTTTCTGATGCTAATGCATAAGCTTGTTCTGAAACTTATGTTCTCAAGTTATGTTGCTCATATTTTTATTATTTTCTTCCTTCATTTTAAAGTAGATGTGAAATACCTAATGGATATATATTACACCAAGGGAAAGAAGTAAAGAAATCAGGGTAAGGAAAATAAGCAAGGGAAAAATTATGATAGGAAAAATAAAATGAAGCCAAGGACAAGGTTAGTACTGAAAGTAAGTGCCATAAAGTCTTATAGACTTGCTGGATGTCTTATAGACAGATGGACATTAATTTGCCTCTGAGCTTCCTAGCAGCCAAGGCAAAGAGGGAAATAGCATCATTTATTTTTTCCCTAATGCTTTCAGAGCTTGAAATAAAATAAATATGTTAAAATTAAGATTATAATCTGTGCCTCCAAAAAGAAGAGCTATTTTGGCACTGAGACAGAAGAGAAGTTTCTCCCGTGGATTCTTATAAATGTGACTATGGTGAATCAATGACCCTTATGGATATCCCTACTTTGTGACATCACGTGACGAGGGGCAAATTTTGGTTTAGATGCAAATATTTTTAATAACTCAGGTGGGTAAAATGATAATGCAGTCTGTTGATGAACTGAAGGTTAAGTTACAATCTGAGTTAATTTATAATGGTCAAAGAGACAATGTGGGTTGTATCAGTCAAAACAGGCTAGATAATGCTGCAGTAACAACAACTCCAAAATCTCAGAGGCTTACCCCAGCAAAGGTTGATTCGTTACTCACAGTATCTGTCCCTCCTGAGTTTACTGGCTGGTTCTACTCTGTGTTGTCCTCAGCCAGGAGCCCAGGTGAGGAAGCTCCATCACCAAACTTCCAGGATTGCCACCTAAGAAAAATGGGATGTAGTGAGTTGCACGTTGTCTCTTAAAACTTTCGCCTGGGAGTGGCAGAGGTCACTTCCACTCACATTTCATTGGTCAAAGCACATGAAACTCAAGGAGTAGGGACATTCATCCTACCATGTTCCCAGAAGGACAAAGAAGTGGAAATATGTGAACAGAACTAATGATTATCCTGATGGAATACTTTTTTAATTGGATATATTAGTCATCTATTGCTGGGTAACAAATGACCTCCAAAATTAGTGACTGCAAACAGCAAGCATTTATTATCTCACAGTTTCGTTGGGCCAGGAATCTGGGCTCATCTTAGCTGGTGGTTCTGGCTCAGGGTCTCTCTCGAGGCTGCACTCAGAGGACCTATCAGAGCTGCGATCATCTCAAGGCTGGACAAGGGGAGAATTCCCTTCTGGGGTCTCTCATGTGGCTTTTGACAGACCTCAGATCCTCCCTGACTGTTGACTAGAGACGTCAATTCCTCACCACCTGGGACTCTCTGTGGTGCAGCCTCACAGTATGGCAGCTGGCTTCCCCCAGAGGGAGTGATGTAAAAGAGAGCACCAGAAAGTGCCCAAGATGGGGCCACAGTCCTTTTATGATCTAACCTCAGAAGTGACATCCCATCACTTTTGCTGTGTTGTATTTGTTGTAAGCGAGTCACTAGGTCCAGCCCACACTCAGAGAGAGAAATTACGCAAGAACGTGAATATCAGGAGGTAAGGATCATTGGGGCGGCTCAGAGGCTGCCAACCACAATGGGATGAGATCAGAGAGACTGTTGTCAAATCCCAACTCTACCGCCCCCTTATTGGGTGACCTTGGGCAAGAATGAAGAATGCAGTAGTTGACTTTAACCCCGGGCACAGGGATGCAAAGATAAATAAATCAGTTCCTGTTTCCGGGAGCTCACTGTCTGGAAGAGAAAATTACAATTTACTGTGGTCAGTATAAAGATAGAGGCAAGCTCGAGCCCAGGGGTTCTCAGACTGGGGTGGAGATACCAGCACAGTACAGCAATTCAACCTGCCTAAGCTTCCACAGTTATAAGAGGGCAGTTGTCATAGGAAGTACCCCATGGGGTGGATATAATTTAATATTCTGTGGTACATATGAAAATGTCCGGCCTGGCTGGTAGTAAACACTCTCTAAGCTTTCACTTCTTGTTTGTTATCTCTTTCTCTTCTTTTTCCCCCTCCCTTGACCCTGTGCAGGCCCTTGGACTTATTAGAAGATGATGACTCTCTTTCTTAATGCAAAGAAATTGGCAAGATATTGGATAAATGCTGTTGGGTGCACTCACCATTCTATTGAGAGTCTCCGAGTTGGAGAGGACTTAACACATCGTCTAACTCATCTACTGATGTGATGTGTGACTGTCAGCCTCCTTTTTCTTTTTCCCACTGGCCTGGCCCTCTCATCAGCCATCAGGATATTCTCTGAAATTGGGTGTTCCCTGCAAAGTTGGGAACTTCAGCGCTCTCTTGAGTTCTGTTTCTTCATGCTTTCCTCACTGTTCGACTCTCGGCAGCTCCTGCCTGTGCTTCTATGTGCTCTGGGCTTGGGAACTGTGTACCTAAGGAAAGCTTAACCACCACGGACTTCCTTCCTGCCTGCCCACCTCCCTGCCGTGAGCTTGTGATACTTCTGTTGGCATCTCATCCAAAGCAGAGCCAATATTCTGAATAATGACCTGGAGCTCATGCCAGCTGGTGAGGTCACTGCACCATCCCCAGAATTTGACAGCCGGGGACTGGAGTTCAGGTATCTAGTGGGGCTTGGGGTGAGGCTGGACATAGAATCTTCTCCTTGGCCATCCTCACTGTCCCCCATCTTTATGGGGCTAATTATTATTTTTCCAGCTTATGTAAAATGCTCTTCTCGTGCAACTTCAAGTCAGTCCTTCCAACCAAATCCCCTCCCACAAAGGTATTTTGTATGGAAATATTAGAGCCACAGAAGACTGTGGAAACGGGAACATGAGTGGGTAAGCATGCTATACTTTTCTCGTTAGAACGTATTTAAGAAGTTCTCATTCATCCCACAGTTTTTATTGAGCATCTTCTATGTGCCAGGCACTAAGCAGGTTCTGAAGATACAGAGGGGTGAGAAGGACATCTTTATCTGCAAAGAACTGACAGCCTGGAAAGGCCACCAGGTCAAAAGTAGCTTGTCTGTGGGATATGAAGAGTCAGCTGGAAGTAGTTGTTTGGCAGGTGTTCTGGTCCCATCAGGTCAATCTGGACGACCTCCCTTTAGTGGGTTAGTCCAGACCTCCTTACCTTCTCTGTTATTTACCATCCATTTACTCCTATTGCTTCCTTTCAGATCTCAAAGGATTTGAAAGAATTTAGATTTCATCAAATCTAAAATCAGTTCCCTCTGGCAAGAATGAGGAATGCAGTAGTTGACTTTTACCCTAAGCACAGGGATACAAAAATAAGCATCCAGTTCTTGTTTTCAGGAGCTCACAGTCTGGAAGAGAAAATGACAATTTACTGCGGTCTGTATAAAGCAAGAGGTAAGCTTGAGCCCAGGGGTCCCAAACTGAGGGAAGTGAAACCAGTGCAGAAATATGACATGATTTTAGGTGGGACTTTTTTAATAGCAATAATTATGTCAGTGTATTTTTAGTGAGTATGTGAAAAAAAACATACACCCAACACCTCAGCCTCATGTTAAACGTTTCCATTTTCCTTCCTTCTTTCATTCATTCATTCAACAAATATATAGTGATGGTAACTGTGCCTGGCACTGTTCTAGCCTTAGAAATGAACAAACAGCTGAAAATCCCTGCCCTCAAAGATTTTACGTTAAATACAAATAAATTATCTAAATTTAAAAAATGAAATGATTTAAAGAAAGCAATCCACAGATATGCCAGCTCTATCACTCTCTCCACAGGTGACCTCGGACCAGTTTTTTGATCTCCTTGTGCCTCAGTTTCCTTATCTGAAAAACAGGGATAATAACAGCCTCTTCCTCACTAGGGTTGTTCTGCCCCCCATGTGGGTTGATAGTGTGAAATGCACACAATGCCTGGAACACAGTAAGCCTCTCGTAAGTGTTTGTTGATTTTTTGTTAAAGTACAGGAAAAAACTTTTGAAGATGAAGCAATGACTCAGTTCTGGGAAGCTCGGACTAGGACATCTTCCCAGGGGCCTGGAGAACTTGCTAAGATGCATATTTCCCACACTCCATCCTAGCGATCCTGACTTAGTACATTTGGGACAAGTCCTAGGTTTTAAGCCTCCCACTTACTACCCAGAGAGTGAACCACCAGGGGCTGCTTTAGGGTTTAGATAAGGACTCCTCCAGGGCGGGGTGGTGGGGAAATGCCTTCCTGGGTGCTATGGTGCCTTGAAGGACAAACTCTCAGGCAAAGAGTTGGGTTCGGGTGGAGGTGCTTGGCAGAGGGAACAGCAGGGGCAGAGAGGCGGGAAAGAACCGGTTCGCTCAGGAAACTGCAAGAAATTTACCAGGACTGGGGTGTCCAGTGTGTGAGGCTGTTAGTTGACTCTGATTTGGGGATACATTGTGGCTTGTCCTCAGTCAGCATAGGAACATGCTGAAACAAGTTCAGTGGAAAGCTGCCAACAGGGAGATTTTTGAAATTGTGAGAAGTTTGCATTTTAGGGCTTAAGTTATTGCACCCAGAAGCCCAAAGCAGCTGCTACGAGAAAAATTGATTCCAGGAGAACCTTTGATAATGATGTGCAGGCTCTCATTTTGACTGCAGGGTTCCCTTTTAACAGCAACTCCACTCCCCAATGATTTCAGAGAAGAGGGAAATGGGAAGAGTCTGCTAAACTCCTTAAAGAAGTCAGATCATACTCGATGGTCTTACACATTTTTAGGAAGCTTGGCTGGGAAGCAGTTTGAAAGAATATAATGTCCAAGGGTCTCTTCCATAACCCTAGTGTGACGAAGAGAAAGTGCCCTGGAATCTGACGGACAGGTCCAAATTTTGATACCACCTTGAACTAGCTGCGTGGTCTTGGGCCAACTACGCAGTTGCTCAAGTCCTTAGTGTTCTCATCTGTATGATGAACATCATGTGAAGAATGAGTGATATGATGTGTGTGACGTGTTTGGCACACTGCGTGGCTCATAGTAAAAGCTCGTTAAGTGACAGCAGGCTATTAGTTTTTAATCAGAAAAAGTGAACTGCCATCCAGAAACTAAAGAAAGAGGAAGACACAACAATGAGGAAACTTTTCACTTGGGACTGCTGGAGAAAAAAAAATCGGAAGGGTGTGTGGCTAAGAGAGGATATTTGAGAATTTAGTTCGGCTTTCTGGAAGTCGCTAATGGCCTTGCACCCTAAAAGCGCAGAGTAAAGAAATGCTTGGGTGGGGTGAGGGAACTTGATGTGAGGAGATTAGACGCACGGAATGGGGAGGGAGCTCCCCACCTCAGGAATGCATGCACACACACACACCTCCCCCAGAACTCCCTGCCAGTCCAGCCATTCGTGCTGCAAGGACGAAGGAAAGAGAAGAGGAGGCGAGGGTGGGTGGAGAGCGGGAAGAGACATGTCAAAAAGAGAAGAAAGGGGCTTGCGAGTGGTTTGCTGCATGGAGGGCTGGGAGCAGAGAGAAAACCAGCCTCCCATGAACTGGCTGCCCTCGTGCTGGTCCATGCTGGTGAGTGGGTCCAACCAGGATCGTTGGGGGCCTACGGCGTGGACTCTTCAGTTTAGGCACTGAGAGCAGAGTGGATCAATGTCATAAATCCAGCCCTGGAGGTGCTTACCCATCCTCACTGGGCTGAATTTTGTCCCCCCAGAATTCATGTCTACCAGGAACCTCAGAATGGGACCCTATTTGGAAATAGCATGTTTGTAGATGTAGTTACTAAGATGAGGTCATACTGGTTGAGGGTGGGCCCTAAATCCAATGACTGGTATCCTTATAAGAAGAGGAGAGGAGGCACAGAGGCACATACGAATACAGGGAAGAAGGCCACGTGAAGACAGAGGATGAGACTCCCATATAAGCGAGCATGGATGGCAGTCCTGATAGATTGGTGGGACGTGGGCTCTTGGGAAGGTCACATGGGAGAATGCTGGGTGCCTCCACTGTTCTTCTAGGGTTCTGATCCCTACTCTACCACTTGTTTGCTCTGAGATCGTACCCTACCTGAGGCTGAGTTTCCTCACCCGTGAAGCGGTGATCATACAGCCCAGCGTGCCTGGGACACGCGGACAGAATCATTCACAGCAGCCCCTGTGAATGGTCTCAAAGGGGTCCTGGTTTGTATTTAAAAAAAAAATGGGATGGGTTTTATTTTCTACTTTTCACATATGAAATTACAATGTCCTATTATATGTGCTTTTCAAACAACAATTTCCCTGGAGATTCTGATACTCAGCTTTGCTCCCTCCAGGGGTTCCCTGATTGAGAACCACTTGAATGGGGTGTCTCTGAGTCATTCCCAGACAATCCAGCTGAGAGTTTTAGAGTAGGGCCTCAGGAGTTGGACTGAATTGGGTTTATATCTAAGGCCCACCACCTACTAGCCACGTGACCTCGGTTGTTCATTTACCCCACCCCCATCTCTGAGGGCTAGTTTTTCCTTAATGCAATGGAACTAATAATAGTGTATAGCCCATAGAATTGTTGAGATGATTAAATGGTATATGTAAAACCCTTAGCAGAATATCTGCCACAAAAATAATGATTTCCTAAATGGGAGTTAAAAAAAAAACAACTAAGAATTGTGCTTTAGCTGTGCAGAGTTTATTTGGGTTTGGAAGGAGGAAGTCATTCTAGACAGTAAGAGTGGAGATGCCACAGTATCCAGAAGGTTTGCTATCAGCTGTGTCAGTGGACCTGAACCCCAGTACAAAGTATCCCTAATTGCAGATACTCGAAGAACAAAATATGCAGCTGATGAGATGGGACTCGGAAGACGTTACTGTCCAGGACTCGATTCCATTTATGTCTTGTTATGACGTTCAGTTTCCTGTTTCTTTTGGAGAAGACATGAACAAGGCTCCAGCATGCAGGGCTTTTTAGTTGCAAGAAACAGAAGCTCCTACTAACTTAATCCTAAACAAAATTTTCTAGAAGGAATTGGAGAGTTCTCAGAACTGATGGAGACCTGGGAAGCCAGGGCTGAGACGGGCTTGACACGGGCAATGCCAAGCTATCTACAGAGCCGGACAATTCAGTCTCTCCAGGAACAGTGACCAGAAAGAAATGCTCGCCTCTCTGTGTTCTGTCCTTGGGTCATTCCGGTTAAGGCTCAAAGTCCTGAGAGGAAAAGTCTGCTTAGTCTCCCCTGGGCATCTCCATGGCTAGAATAGGGCAGGGCACTCCCTTAGGACTACCAAGACCACCCACACTGGCTAAGAGGAAATTCCAAAAGGAGATGGGGGTGCAGTCCCCAAAGAAGCGTAAAAGATGCTGGTAGCCCCAGTGCCACAGGGGCACCCGAAAAGTGGCCCTAAGAAACTCGAATTGCTATCCCTACCTGCTCCTGGATATCTGTGAGCTCTGTATACAGCCTTCTGCCTGGATCTCAGCTTTTCATCTGCAAAATGAGGTGGTCAGCTCATGCAATCTAATCTAATCATAGTTACCTATTCACATGGCTCATGTGAAGATTCAAGGAGAAAATGCATGTGAAGTGCTTTGCACGGCACTAGGCCCATAGAAAACACTTGATAAATGTTAGTGTTGTTATTATTATTTTTATTATTATTGTTATGTCCCAGTTGGAAAGAATTTAGCATTTATGATAACCTGGTCTGGGCTTACTGACCCATATTACAGACAAAGGTACTGAATACAATGGGTCCAGAGGATGGCAGTGCAGAGAATCCAATATCCTGGCACTTAGCACTGTGACTGTTGACTTAACCACAACTCAAGGCCATGGGGATGGTGCCACTATGACCGGAGGATCCTTACAAACGTGGCTGGAATGACGTGATCTCCCCTTACACAACAGTCCAAACACTGTCATGAGGCTTCTGGGTGATCTGACCTGTGGGCCACTCCTTGGGCCTCACCCAGGGATGTTCTTCTCTTTTCGCTACCTGATCCTGCCATTCTGGTGGGTTCCCTGAGCAGGCTTCCTCCCTCCTATAGCAAAGTCTCAGGATATTGGGCTTGACTAACTCATACCCATCCTCCATGTCTTGGCTGAAAACCTTCCCTGAACCCTTAGGCTGTCAGATACCCCCATAACACATTGTTTTTCCTCACTCTACTACTTTGGGACCTTGAATTTAATTGATTATTTGTGTAAATACTTGTTCAATGTCAGGCTTCTCCACTAGATTGTTGAATCTATTTCTTCCACACTGATGCCTACTTTGTATGCAGGAGATACCCCACAAATATTTGCTGACTGGGGCAGCCTGAAGGTGGGGATAAGACCTGGTGTGGACTTGGGAACTGGGCCAATTTGGAAAGTCCACCCCAGGAGCAAGTTGCCACTAGTTGAGGAGATCATTCTATATTCAGGTAAGGCAGGGAAACAAATCCTTTGTCTCAGAAGATCTGAGAGCTTGAACCAATTCAGCTAAAAATGAGGAGAGGGACCTTGGGAAGATTGTATCTTCTCCAGGGGCTTGGTCTAGAAAGCCAAGGCTAAGATTGTCTCCAGCTCTATGTCATGTGCCCTAGATCTTAACCCTCAAGCAGCTTGGCAGGTGCGAAATCCTTTGGACCAATCTCTTTGTGGCCACGGATCTTAGCACATGAGCCCCTTGACTGTATTTATTCAACAACATTCATTGATTCCTCTCTATATGCTCAGTCTATGCTAAGCATTGGAGATATCAAGACACATAAGCAAGCAGCTCCAATTCCAATGGGGAAGCAAGAGGACATAGGTGATTTCAACACAGTGTGGTAGATGGGAAGCAGCAGGAAGTAGAGAAACCTGGTGACATGGAATCAGATGACCGAGGGTTGAATCGCTGCTCTGACACTGCCTTGCTTTATGACCTTGAGAAAGTTACCTGACGACCCTGAATCTCAGTATCCTGAGGTGTATGATGAGGAAAGAGTGATTGCATCTCATGGGGATATTGTGAGATAAAATAAAACAGGCGAACAACCTGGTGAACGAGAAGGATGTCACAGTGCTTGACTGTTCTTAGCTACTGTGAACAAGATAAGCATGAAAAAGGGAACCAAGGGAGCAGAGATCAACAAGGGCTTCCCTGAAGAGGTGACATTCAAAATGACACATGGGAGAGTGTGGGTGATGTACATTGCTCAGGCCGAGGGAAGAGCAAGAGCAGAGATCCAGAGGAGAGAATGTGCCTGACATTTCAGAAAAAACACAAATTGATTCAGTAGAGTTGTAGCCTATATCAGAGGGAGTGATGTGGCAGCAGGCTGGACAGGTAAACTGGGGACAAGTCATGAACAGGTACAAAGATATTTGTGCTTTACAGTCAGAGCAAGGAGAGCCACTAAGTTCTTGTATGTCCTGCATCATCTTTTGAATTTATTTATTTATTTATTTATTTATTTATTTATTTATTTATTTTTCCCCCAAAGCCCGAGTAGATAGTTGTATGTCATAGCTGCACATCCTTCTAGTTGCTGTATGTGGGACACGGCCTCAGCATGGCCAGAGAAGTGGTGCATTGGCGTGCGCCCGGGATCTGAACCCGGACCGCCAGCAGTGGAGCGTGCTCACTTAACCACTAAGCCACGGGGCCGGCCCCCTGAGTCATCTTTTGAAGGCTACTCTTGTGCCTTTGGGGAGACCAGATTAGAGGCAGTGAGAAGCTACCGTAGAGACTCAGGCAAAAGGTGACGGTGGGTATAAAGAGGGTGGTGGTGGTGAGCAAGGAGACATGTGGACAGAGCTGAGAGGTGTTTAGGAGGTAGAATCTAAAGGACTTGGTGATGCATTAGAAATGGAGGGTGAGGGAGGGGGAAGAGGAAGAGGAAATTCTCATTTACTGAAACTGTGCTGGACCATTTCTCATAAATTATCTTATTTAATTCTCTCAAATACCCTGCCAGAGAGGTATGATCCCCCCCACCCCTGGCCACCCCTTTATTTCCTTTTACCCCGGTAAATTGGGAAAGTCAGGCTCAGAGTGGCAAAGTCATTTGCCCTGGGTCACAGAGCCAGCTGGTGGCACAGCCAGACTGAAACTCGAGTCTGTGGGACTTCAGAAGCCAGGTGCCTTTAGCTATGACATTAGTTGTCAAATCTATTTCTTCATCCCTCTTACTTGTGGAACTTTTAAAAAATGCAGGATCCTAGGCCTGACCCTCCAGATGTTCTGGTTGTGTAGCTCTGAGACTCAATCTGAATCTCAGAAAAGTCTCAAAAAGAGCCTCATGTGGTTTTGAGAATTAGTCAGGTTTTGAAAACATATGGCTTCTTCCAAGCAACTCTGAGGAGCTTAGCACCACAATTACGCAGTGAGTCCATCTAGGGAACACATTTTCTTTTTGTGCACCCATCTTTGCCTTTTAGAAATTGTCTTTCCCCTGCCGGATGCGGCTGTCAATCAACTCAAGGTCCCAACTCTACCACAGGATGGGGGCTGGGAACCAGGCAGGTCAACCGGTCTCAAGTTGAGCCTGTGACCCCAGGAGACCGATCACAATCCTTTCTGAGGCTTTCCCTTGGATGAAAGAGAGACTTTCTTTCTTTGAGGAGCCTATGTTAGCCTACAGGTACTGGCAGCCATCTTTGCCCCAGGTGGGAAGATTGTAACTGAGATGAAGATATGGGAAGAATCCCGAAGCTACTGTCTGAGCCCCTAGATCCAATCACCTCTGGGCTTTTTCAGTTACATGAGCTAGTATATACATTTTTTTTTTTTTTTGCTTTTTTCAGTTTCAGCTGAGTTTCTGTTGCTTGTAACCTACAGATCCTGATTCATAGACTCAGAGAAACTGTTGCTGAGGCTGTTGCTGTCTGGAATGAATTTGGTGGAAATCAGAGGGAAGAATAGATTTAGCATGAGCTGAGCACAGAGGATAGGATTGAACGGGGTGGAAAAGATGGAAAATCTCAGGAAGTAGAAACTTAAAATATATGGCAAATTCATGCATTCAATCATTCATTTGTTGATACACTAATTCATTCAGCACAATTTTATATACTATGCCTGACCCACAGGGTACAGTGACAAAGGAGAAAGTCACAGTCCTTGTCCTCCAGGAGTTTAGAGTGTAGCAAGGGAGAAAGAGAATTAAACAGGTTATTTCTACACAGATGAACTTGGCCTGTGATAGAGCAAGAGCAGAGAGCTCTGGGAGCCTAGAGGAAGAGACCTGGCCTGGCCTTTGATGTCAGTATCTGGAAAAGTCGCTCTCTGGAGGAGTGGCCATGTTCAGGAATGCATCCCTTGGGTCCCTCACATTCTACACATAGCTGAGGGCCTTTAGAGGTCCAGGCGATGTGATTGGCACCAGGCAGACAAAGATGGAAGCTGTCCTTGAGATGCCTACATCTGGCTCCATCACTTCTTTTCTCCTTTGTCTTCAATTCTCCCCCTCCCAACTGCATCCCATCAGCATACAAACTAATTATCTCTTCGATCTTCAACAAGATAAAATCAAAATCCAATCAAGTGAAACAAACCAAATATACACCCTTGTCTTCACTTGATGGATTCATCTCTTTCCTTATCTTCAGAGCTACACTTCTTGAAAAGGTTATTGAGAAACTTTGTCTTGTCTCGCTTGGCCTCCTATTCACTTTCAATGCCCATCACACCATTAAAATGGCTCTTCATTCAGCCATTCATCAAGGAATTATTGAGTTGCCGTTAGACGCCCGGTATTTATACTGGCACTGAGTGAGGGTTCATTGGTGAACGTGACCCATGTGGTTCCATTCCTCAAGGCAAGATGAGTGATTTCCATAAAGAGCGAGGAGTGTTAGGACAGGCAATCCTAGCCTCCTTCAGAATCTTATCTAGTGGTTAGAGAATCCTAGAAGGTGAGCCATGAGGAGGAATAAAAACATGCCAGGCTGGTAGGCATGGTGTTGGTGGATGGGTGGGTGGTGGGTCAACAGTGTTTTGAGCAGAGAGGACAAAATCTCTGAGAAAGCTCACAGGACATACGGAAACCAGAGTGACAAGACCTTCAAGTAACCAGAAGCCAGTGTGTGGAGGACCTTGGAGGTGTAGGACAGCTTTGGACTTAATCTGGATGGTAGCAAGAACCCTTGAAGGGTTTTAAGCAGGGTAGGAGCATACTCATATTTGTGATTTAGAAAGCTCACTGGGGGGCTGGCCCTGTGGCTTAGCGGTTAAGTGCGCACACTCTGCTGCTGGCGGCCCGGGTTCAGATCCCAGGCGCACACTGATGCACTGCTTCTCCGGCCATGCTGTGGCTGCGTCCCACATACAGCAACTAGAAGGATGTGCAGCTATGACATACAACTATCTACTGGGGCTTTGGGGGGAAAATAAATTAATAAATAAAATTATAAAAAAAAGAAAAAGAAAGCTCAATGGGGAGGCAGTGACGGAGAAGGTAGTGGTTCTCAAACTTTATCAAGCCCTAGGGGGCTTGTTAAAACACAGTTTCCTGGGCCCCACCTCCGGAGATTCTAATTCAGGGGACTACATCTTTGCATTTGTAATGAATTCACAGGTGATGTTGATACTGATGGTTCAAGAATCACCCTTTGGGAACTGCTGGAGAAGGTATTGCAGGAGGGCAGGGTGTTGGGGGGATGATTAGGCAACAGTTTCATGTGATGGACTGAATGAAGAGAATGAGGAAAGCAAGGATCCTGGGTGGATGGGGAGAAGATGCCTCCATATTGCTAAGTCCAATGGACCATTCTCTGCATCCTGCTGCACCTCTTGCTGCCTTTGACACCTCTGATAGAAGGGCTTCCTCCTGGCTTTGGATACACTGTTTTCTCCTAGTTTCCCTCCATCCCTCTGATGACATATTCTCCTTTGGTTCCTCTTCCAGCATTTCCTTGATTCCATTTTCCCTAGAGGAAGGGAGAGAGGTCTCCAGCAGCTCCCAGAGCTTCAGCTCCCTCCTGCTACGTAGTAAGCACTCTAAAAGTGTTTGTAAAATAACTTAGCATCTAATTGCGAGTTTTCTTTGCTCTCCACAGTCCATCAGGCTAGGACGTTATCTGTCTCCTTTATCTTGACATCTTTCCCACCCCCAGCACCGTGAGGGCACCCAGTAGATACTCAACAAATATTTATGAGTGAATGAATAATTCCTCCTCTCCCCATTTTGCCAGCTCTGTGAATGCAGGCAAATTACTTCATCTCTCAAACTTTCAATCTCTTTCTGTGTAAAATGAGGATTAGAAATAGAATTTACCTCCTAAGAGCTGTTTTCGGGAAGAAATAAGATAATGCATGTAAAGTGTTTAGCACACAGTAAACATTAACTACTATTATTGTTGGTACTTGTGTGATTTTGGAAAAGCTATTGAACTTGTCTAAACTTCACTACTGTCCCGTTCAACAATCGCTCTCCAGCTGGGCTGTTTGAGGGTCCTCTGAGATGGAGGGTCTGGCAGAGAGTAGGTGTGTAATGAAGGTTAATTCTCTCTCCTCAAGCTCTCCCCTCTCCCACCCTAGAGACCCCTGATTGCCCTGGAGTGTTTTATCCCTTGATGGGCTGATGGGGTGACAATGGGAAGAAAGTGTTGGGGATTGTGGCTGAGCTCCCAGGCATTGTTTGAAAACAAAGAACATTCCTTTTAACCTTGGAAAACCTATATTCCATTAACAATCCCTCCCCTCAACTGTGTCTTCCTAAAGAGCTTAGCGTAGACTAATACAGAATGAAATAAAATTAAAAACAAAATACGAAATCAACTCAGAGTCATTTAGAGTCACACAACTTTTTTTTGGTCCTCTTTTCCAAGCTTTTTGCCAGATTGTCTTAAAGACCAGCAGAGAACTCGTATATCTAAGCTTTGAGCAACTTAAGTGTCAGGCTGGGATTGTGAAAACTTTTTTCTTTAAAAAATTTGATAGATTGTTTTTATAATGTGGATCTCCTTTTTTGCTTCCAAATGGCAGCATAAAATAACATTTCCTTCCTCTTTATACGTTCCATTCCTAACAAAACCATCCCAGGAATCCCCTGGGGGTAGACATTAATTCCTGGATAGTGTCCTGGTAAAAAGGCATAGTCAGTATCAGCTTATTCCTTTCTATATGCTCCTGACAAAATTTTGAGCTCCTCCTCTCCGTCTCCAATTCTTGATTATTGTTATCTACAAAGTAGGTTGCACAATGGCACAGACCCTGGGGACTCTCTTGATTGGCTCTGAGAGCTAATTTGTGCTGGGGTCATGATCAGCCTGACTTTCTGGAAAGAAGTTGGCATCTGTGCTGTTTTCAGACTGTTCCCTGGCCTCATAAACCTAAGAGGGGGGCCTAATAGGTAGTTGGAATGGTTCCCTTCCATCCTCACAGCCAAGCTCTGCATCCCTAAAGTTGTTTTCTGGTCACTTGGAATGGGGAGTTGTTTTCCTAGTGAGGAACACTCTCTCCTATTCCACGGTCCTGTCCGTACTTAGTGATTCAAACTAACACCTTCCCCGTTCCCAAGTGAGTCACTCCAGTGTTGCTTTCCAGCCACAAAGGGACAAAGAGTGAATCGTTTAAGATCGCCCCCGCTTTAGTAACACTTTGAACTACTCAACTTCTGTGGATTGTATCTCCCTTTGAGTTTAGTATATAGGGTGTGACAGCTTGAAGCTATTAGGGTGGGACTTAAATCCCAAAATAAAAGATCAAGAAAAAGACATTAAGGGTTGGAATAAATTTTTCTAGAGGTCAGCGCCAAAGACAGTCATTATTTATTGATTTATGGGTGGTGGTGCTGGTGGTGATGGATTAAAATCCCAAAGAGAGTACAGGGATCTGAAGATCCACTCTGAGCTGAGACAATGAAATAATCACAACAGTGATAGTAACTTCCATTTACCTATGTGGTCAACATTCTAGTTTCTGGTTCAGGCTGTGGGTTTTCAAAGGCTTATAATTAGTGATATCTACATTCAAAAATGCCTTTTCATGTTCTAATGACGAGCATGTGTCATGAGTGTCCCTGTGTGAAAGAGGCTGGAAGAGAGGAGTTTGTAGTTTCCAAAATCATGACTCACATGACAAAGAGTAAGTATGTTTTATTTTATGATCTGAACAGTAGCATTTCCAGACTGGCTGCTTTCCATGAGCAACAGGTGAATCGCATTTAACAAATGGCTAAGGTAGGAGTGAATGAGCTGTGGGGCTTCTCATTGTGAAAGGAAAAGTTAAACAATGAACAACAATAACAAAAAATAAAAATAAACAAAAAAGGGGAACTGATGTCCTACCGGACCTAAAGGTTTTAAGTGAAGGCACATAATTCACTAGATTGGTGACTCCTGCTCTCGTGAGCCGCCAGTTTATTCCTACTGGCCTGTTGAGAGCAGTCTGGCACAGGTTAAGAGTGGACCACCTGGTTTGGAATCCCAGCTCTACTGTTCCAGTTTCAGTGGACCTTTCGTGCATGGATGAGTCTTTCTGTGCCTCAGTTTCTCCTTCTATTAAGGGGCAATCAACAGTACCTCCTTCCTAGGGTTGCTGTAGAGTTATTATAAGAAAGATGCTTAGAAGAATGCATGGCACATAGTTTAGTATTATTATTACTTGAGTCAGTCCATCAGGCCCCAAACCAAAACTACTCTTAATCTCAGCCTGTGAGACGCTGTGGGGTGAGCTAAGGCAAGTCAGTGAAGTATTAAGTATTTTTCATCAAACATGGAACCTGGATTCTGCCCTTTACTATCTGTGTGGCCACAGAGAAGTTACATAACCCCTCTGAGCATCTCTATTTCCTTTTTGAAAAGTAGGGTTAATAGCATGCCTCCCAGAACTGCTTTGGGGTTTACGAGATAATTTATGTAAAGGGCCTGGAACCTGGTGGTAGCAGGCAAACAGCAGCAGTTGGTTCCTCCTCTGCCCTCATCAACTCCTTAGGTGGGCAGGACCCTTGGGTTTGGATGGAGCAGGGGTATGGCATGGGTTAACCAAACAGAGGGGAGTTTCTCTTCATCTTCTTCCCAACCCCCAGCCCTTCCCCGCCTTTGTATACTCAACTGTTATCTTCAACCTCTGCATCCCTTTGCCTACCTCTGACCACCGCTCACCAGCCTCCTGCCTTTCATTCTTTCAAGTATCAACTCTGGACCTTATCACAAATCTCCAGGAAGCATCTTATAACCCTGAGAACTTAAAGACCTTAAGGCCCCAGACCCATTTTAACAAAGAAAAGCTCTTGCCCTGCCTTAAATAACTTCTGTTCCCATCTTTGTAAGCTCACTCCCTGAAGGGCCAAATTCTGTTAATTGGTAATCGATGAAAAGAGAATGAAAAAGAAAAAAAAAAAAGAAAGAAAGAAAGGAAAAGAAACAAAACACTCACAACTTAAGATTTGGCTCAATTATATATTTGCCAGGCATTTTATTTTTTCTAAAAACAATAGAAAAAAATCAACTTTAAAAAGGAAAATGTACTTAAATAAAAAAAAATTATGGTTTATAATACAGGGTTGAAGTCTTGTATAACTGCTATAAACGTTTTATTAAAGTTATTTACATTTAATGGCCATATTTACACAAGAACATTGGGTAAACTTTAGGATGTCTTAAAAACAATTCTTAAATACAAATCTGTTAAAGGACAAAAAAAAAAAAAAATGATGGCAAGCATAAAAAAAGTTCTTTTATGCCGAAAGTTATGTTTGAGGCAGTTTACATCATGGCTAAACCTTTCAGTCCCAAGATCCAGCCAAGGTTGTGAGGTTGCAAATGACCATGCATTTGAAAAAAGTTCACACGTGAGGAATTGCCGCGGTTCTGTCAGAAGGAACCTCCTTCCTTACTTTCCCTTAGTAACAAGTGAGAATTCATGAGCAATTCCAGTTCCTCCCTCCCACAGGTCAACTCGTGCTCAACAGTTCCGTAGCTGTTCAAGTTTGTGTTTCAACTGTTCCCGCCGCTTCCTCAACAAGTCCTTTTCTGAAATGAGCTTCTGCTCCTCGGCATGGACCGACAGGATGTATGCTGTGGCTTTTTTGAGGATAACTACCTTGGGGGCCTTTTCGTTGTTTTCCAACTCGGGGATCTGGTCACGCAGGGCAAAAAAGCTCCGTTTCAGCTCGTTTCTCCTCTGGCGTTCCAAGACGTTGTGTGTCCGCCTCTTGTCGTTCTCTTCTGTGTCTGAAGACCTGGGGCTGGCACATTTCCGGTTGTTGCTGATCTGTTTCAGGACTCTGCCACTGTCCAACTTAGCCCTCTTGGCGGCGGGATAGTCCTTCCTAGTGGAGGGGGGTGCTGCATAGTTGTGCTGATGGGTGGACACATGGCATCTCTTAAGGACCAGGGGGCTGTGTGGAGGTTTGCTGTGGCCTCCTGTAGAGGGTGACCCCGATTCTGATCTTTTGGCAGGGGGCTGCCTCTTTTCCACAGAAACAACATCAATTTCTTCCTCATCCTCTTGTTCTTCCTCTTTAAAAAAAGAAATAGAAATGACCCGATTAGCAACATTTCCTTAAAGCAGTCAATGACGAGATTAAATTAATGCTATGCAAAGATAAGACATTATGATGTGAAAAAGGACCCTGGCACAAAGTTATGTCCAGAGAACAAACTAGCCAGTCAGCCCTGCTCTTCTCCCCATGAAGGCAGTCTCAGAAAGGGAGGAGAAGGACAGCTGGGTTTATGGCATAGAGAAGAAAATTACAATTTACCAGGATACAACACTGATGCCAATTCTTACCTAAGACTTAATGAGGCTTTGGACACACCCAAAGCACATTCCCAAGCACCTCCTATTTTTAAGGGACTTTACCAAGAACTCTTCAGGTATTGCAAATGATAGCTGCAAATCTCTTGGTATGACTTTAGCAACTCCCTAATTCACTGGAAGCGCAAAAAGAAAAAAGACATCTTGCAGCTTTGCCAAAAGTCCTAGGGGGTGGGGGAAGGAAACAGCCCGACTTTAGCCAGGATTTTGCTTTTAAGGGTTCAAAAGTGGCTGAAAAGATCCCAAGTCCTCAGCCCATCTGCTCTTAAGGCACTTTCTCTAGTTCACAGCACCCAGGCGGGAGGCTGCTCTGCCTGTCTACTGCCCTCTTCATTTTTGTAGATTTGTAGTCCATTAAATTCCAACAACTTCTCAGAAGTTAAGGAGGCAGTTCCCTCACTCTAGCACGGATCAATCCTCTCTTATCCTCATTCACACTCCCCCCACGCAGGGCAATTAAAATGCTTAAGAAAGGTAAGAAGGAGTGGATTGAGTTGCAAGATAAAGCCAGAAGATTTAAAAACCCAAATGAAATTCCTAAGGTGGGGGGAGGGAAAGGAGGAGGCTGGCCACTAGGGCAGTCTAAGGGGAAGGGATGGGAGAGAATCCTAAAGCCCAGTGTTCCAGGGATGATGAGCTTCCAGATCCTTCCAGATCTGCCATTTCTATTCCAAATATAAGAAAAGAGAAAAGGCAGAGTCAAGTGAAGTGGCCAGTTGAATTAGCCGCCAATAAGAAGAGGAAAGACTGCCAGCCGCTCCCTTTGACACGTCTGAAGGGGCCCAGCTTACCCGAGTCGCTGCTGGTGGTGGGTGGTGTCTCCTCGTGGAGCGTCAGGGGCTCGGGGCTGGCCCGCGGCGAGGACTCGGCCGAGGAAAGCAGAGAGTCCGAGGACGACGAGAAGGCGGTGGAGTCGGGGGAGGCGCAGGGCTTGGGCGAGCTGCTGTCGTTGAGCGGGTAGGGGAAGACCACGGAGGGGTCGATGCATTCGGAGGCGGCGGCGCTCAGGTCCTGCAGGTACAAGCTGGAGGTGGAGCAGCCGCTGGGCCCGCGGGCGGGGCTCGGGCTGCCGCTGTCTTTGCGCGCAGCCTGGTAGGAGGCCAGCTTCTCCGAGACGAGCTTGGCAGCGGCCGAGAAGCCACTCCACATACAGTCCTGGATGATGATGTTTTTGATGAAGGTCTCGTCGTCTGGGTCGCAGATGAAGCTCTGGTTCACCATATCTCCCCCCAACAACTCGGTCACCATCTCCAACTGGTCGGCCGTGGAAAGGCTGCGGCCGCCGCCGTCGTCGTCTCCCCTGGGAGAGAAGGACGCCACCGCGACATAAGAGGGCGAGCAGAACCCGGAGCGGCGGCTCGGGGACAGGGGCGGGGTGGGCAGCAGCTCGAATTTCTTCCAGATATCCTCGCTGGGCGCCGGCGGCTGCAGCTCGCTCTGCTGCTGCTGTTGGTAGAAGTTCTCCTCCTCGTCGCAGTAGAAATACGGCTGCACGGAGTCGTAGTCGAGGTCATAGTTCCTGCTGGCATAGCTGACGTTGAGGGGCATCGCGGGAGCCTGCTGAAGGGGGCACACAAAGCGGGGCGGTCTTCAGTTAAGGGGGTTTTAGTTGGTGCTGAACCCCGCGCAGTGCGCGCGGAAATCTCGAACCAATCCCCTTCAAACGCTATCCCCCAAAGGGGCCGGTAGGGGGGACCCCCCAAAAAGGCACCCTTTCACCTCCTCTGGGTGAGCCCCTCCGATCTCGGACGCACACTTGGAGAGCCAGCTGCGTAGCGCCAGTGGAGCTTCAGTCTCCACGAAGCGCGAAGCCAGGGAGTTGGCCCCTCAGCCCCTGAGCAATCGAAATCGGCTCTGGCCTCCTTAAGAGGCCGGGGGAGGCGACAGTGGGGAATACAATCTACCAAATCCAAAGGCGCAAAGTTTTGCGCCACCCCAAGGATACGGAGAGAGGCGCCGGAGGCGGGAGAGGGCGCGAGCGGCCCCCTCCCGCGCCGGGCCCCTCCGCGCCTCGCCCGTTCCCACTCGCGCCCTCGCCTCGCTCCTTCCCCCGCCGGCGCCACCGCCCCTCCCAGCCTCCACTCTGCCTCCTCCATCCCCACCCCCAGCGCGGCCCCTTCCTCCCTTTGCCGGCTTTTCTTTTCTCTCGCCGGCTGGCGTGGCGAGCTCAGCCGCGGGCCTTAACACTTCCCCCCCATAAATAAAAGGGGGGTGTTAGATAATAACAGGGGCACCTCCCTTCAACACCCAATACGGCGACGAAACTGCGCCAGAGACCCTGCTGCGATTCCGCGCCCCGAGCCGGGCGTCTTCCCCTCACCCGCCGAGGGTAGCAGCTGTTCTGGAAAAGCCCCGAGCCCCGCTCCTTGCCGTCCCTTTGCATTTCAGGGGCGCGGGGACTCCAGAGGCGGCGGGGGAGCCAAGGAGGGGTGCGGAGATTTACCCTCTTGCTCCCCAAGTCAATGATTCCAGGAGAATCGGGCGCATCCCTGCCCCAGTCTTCTCTTTCCCCCTTCCTGTGCCTCCCCAACACGGAGTCCTAACATCTCTGTAGACCAAGATCTTTAATTTCATTATTCTTTTTAAAAGCCAAATGCCAACTTCTTAAAAAGAGCAGGGGGCGAATTGGAAACACCGCGGGGGTCGGTGGGCGGGACGTGCCGCAGTGTCTGTCTCTGGCTGTCAGAAATGCGGTATCCCGAAATTTAAATGTCCTCACCGAGACGGCGAAAAGTCAGTAGCCGCGGAGGTCTTTCGCTCACACACGCAATATGTAATTCTTACTCCAAGGAGCTCAGGATGCAAAGGGCTTTCTGCCCACCGCGAAGCATACCCCCTCTCCTCCCCCTAAAACCCAAATAGCAATTACTGCGATAAAGCAGGAATGTCCAGTTGGCCAGGGTCAGCGTGAATATACATAGGCAAAAATCTCTAAAGGCTTATTTCAAAAACGCACCCTCGCTTTCCCTCTGCCTTCCCTCCTCCCATCTTGACAAGCCACTCTACCCTGATCCAGTTCTGGTTCGTCCCCACCCCATCCCGACCTTCCACAACTACTCTGAGAAAGTGTCAACAGCTCAGGAACGGGAGAAAACACACGCCGATTCGGGCATTCGACTCATTGCGGCGTCAAACCGGCAGAAAAAAATTCATCAGAAGACAAATAGATGCGGGTGCTTACCGGGTTTTCCACTATACGAAGGAAATCCAGCGTCCAAAGAGCGGCGAGGAGCGCCTTTCAGAGGAGCGGGTCGTGGGCAGCGGCGGAGAAAAGTGTCTCCCCAAATAGGCAGAATAGCCTCTCCGCGTCCGGAGAGTCGAATTCTCTCTCGGGTGTTGTAAGTTCCAGTGGAAAGTGCCCACCCGCTGCAATGGGTAAAGTTTCGTGGATGCGGCGGGGGGTTGCGGCCCGCAGGCAGGGGTCGGCGGGAAGGGTGGGGTGGGGGCAGCTGGGCTGGAGGCGAAGGCCCCCTTTCACTCCGGATCTCCCTTCTCTCTGGGCGGCCGGAGCGCGACTCTGCTCGCTCGGCTTACTCTGCTTTTCCACCCTCAAGGGCCCGCCCGCTCGCTGCCTCTGCCTCTCGCTGGAATTACTACAGCGAGTCAGCTAAAGCCGAAGACAACCGGCTTTTATACTGCTGTGCACAATCCCTCCCCCGTCCTTTTCCCGCCAAGCCTCTGAATAGCCCTACCCTTCCCGTGGCAGGAGGGGAGCCAGGCGGCGGCAGGGGCGCGGCGACGGCGGAGGCAGCGGCAGCCGCGAGAAGCGGGGCCTGGGGGTCCTCGGCCGCGCGGACCCTCGCCTATAAAGGGCCGGTGGGCGGGGATTCGCGAGAGAGGATCTTTTTTCTTTCTCCCCCGCCCTCTGCTTTGGGAACCCGGGAGGGCGGCGCTTCTGCGGAGAGAGGGACCCGGCGGGGAGGAGACTCAGCCCTTTCAGCCTGGCACTCCAGGGCGCCGAGCTATCGGATGTAAACAGTGAGAGCGCGACATGAATTAACTGCGCGCGCCTACCATTTTCTTTCGCTCCCGCTCAAACCCTCTCCCTTTCTCTGCTGCTCCTCTGGCGCAGCACTCTGTTTGACAAACCGCATACTTGTCCCGCGTGCTTAAATCATCTCAGGCGGAACAGCTGAGCCCTTACGCTGAGAATACACTGTGTACCCACGGCCACGCCACGCACGTCCCTTAGGCGCCTCCTAAGGCTGGGGAAAGGGCAGCGTTTGCAAAATAAGTCCTATGAGGAGAGGAGAAAAGAAGGGGTATATATGGGCGCGCGCTTTGACTGTGTGTGGGGTGTTAAGTGTAGATAGGGATAAATGATAAGAGGTAGAGGGAGGAAAATGATGCCTGGAATCATTAAAAGAACTCAGCAACCCGTTGCCACGTATACTTGGAGAGCGCGTTATGAATAAATATCCATTGTATTTGTTGGGGGTCTTATGCATTATTTGTGTACAGCTATCTCGATTGGGCACCTTCCACCCAGAATGAATCCCTCAATTTGATGCCAAAGCAGCAGACACCCTCTCCTGCCGCCCCCGCGCCCCGCCCGCGCAGACCTACACCAGGCTCCTCGGGATCAGGCTGTTCTCCCGGGGACGCGCTAATCCTTGAGATGTTCTGCGTGTTCCGGAGCTGGAGTAAGGGAGGAGCGTGGCTGCGGGTGCGCGCCGCGGGGGACCCCCCCCGACCCCGGCCCGCTCTCTGCCAGTCTGCACCCCCCTCCCACCCCCGCGCCTCTCACTCGGAGTTCCCAATTCTGCAACCAGGTTTCAGAAAAGAGACAAATCCTCTTTGCGCCCCGTGGCGCAGGTTTGCACCAGTCTGGGGCTCCCAGGTTTGGGGGTAATCAAAGGCGCTAGACAGGAGAATATTGGGGTGGGGAACGTGAGCCGCGGGACCGGCCTCCCCAGAAGGGGAGGAGGAGGCGGCGAGGTTGTGGACCCGGCTGGGGGAGTCAGCAGAGCCCCTGGTGAAAACCGTTAACTCTTTCCTCCTCGGACAAATCGGACGTTTACTTCCTTTCGGGGTCTTCTTTCCCCTGTATTATTGCAATCGTGATCACGCGCAAAAAAGTGCATCGATTCTGATCAAAGGAGGGGAGCCAAGTATTACTTCTGTGCTTTTTTCGGGGGGGGGGCGGGGAGGTGTCTTGAGCCAATTAAAAATTGGCCGAATTTCAGATATTAATTTCGGTTCACTAAATTTTTTTCTGAACACCATAGTGAAAGTGCCTAAGTATAATCCGCGTACATCTGTATACATTTCATGTACACGTCGACCCAGAATGTTGGCCAACACCACACATGATTTGTTCACTCTCTGAATGAATCGATATTTAATACGTATATAATGCACATTCCCTCGGCATTTGCTATTTTGCATTATACTAGGGCGTTAAAAACGAAGGCAATCTTCCCATCCGTGATCCCTCATCCAAATGCATTTTAAGCAAACTTTTCCATCCCCTCAACCTCCCTTTCAAAACAGGAAAAAATTTGGGGGGTGGGCGAGTATGGCGTGCTTGCGTTCAAGATAAATTATTACCCGTTGAGTCTGCAGCTCAGCGTTCAGTTGTTAAATGAGTAGTAACTTCCTCCAAATCAGGCGCAAAGCACAATTCCAGCTTTAAGGATTGCAAATTACTCCAGCCTCTAGGCCTTTGCCGCAAACGCGGGAAGCGACCAATCCCTAGTCACGGTTTTGCTGCAAAGCGACTTTCGCCCGCCCTCAATCCAGGCTGCGCCCGCGCTCGCGTTTGCGAAAGTAAAGTAAGTATGCCCTCTACTGGCGCCTGAGATCCCGCGTCCGGATGCCAAGAGAGGGCGGGGGTTGGGTGGGGGCAGGGACGTCCCGAGCGCCGCAGGGCGAAGGATGGGGCGGCTCTTGAAAACGAGTTTCCAGCCGCCGCTTACTGATGCCTTCAGGCCGACTGCAGAGGGGCTGAAGGAGGAGGAATTACTGGGGGGAAAAGTGGTTCAGAGGCGGCTATTCAACCGCATAAGTGGTGGTGAAAATTAACTCATCACTACTTATTGACAATGAACATCACCCTATGGAGAACCGATGCTATTTATGGGAAACGTGAAATAATTAACAAGTACACACGCGAAAAAAAGTTTCAACAAAACTCTAAAGCAGCAAAACAAGTTTTAGTCCACATGTCTTAGAAATCCATCACCTTCTAACTACTAAGTTTTAAAGCAAGACACTGGGTTTATTGGTGACGGGGAGGCGTGGTGGAAGGTGAGGGGTATTTGGTTTTGCTTATGATTTTTTTTAACTTAAAAAAAAATGGCCTAATGAACAATAGTCAGATGTTTTGATAGTGATGGGGGGGGTGTGCATTTGAGATTCCATTGAAAAAAAGTGTAAAGGACCATTTTAATAAAAAATTTTCGTACTACAGCGACTGAGGGAAAAGGGCAAAGTTAATGTGAAGGAAATTTATATAGCATGCTTAGTGGGTGTGAATATTTCAAATAGGTTTTTATGATGAGAAGGGTGCTTAGGAGTGTCTGATCCCCTAGCTATACCCTCACGGAATTTGGCAATAGGGCATCCTTCCTGGAGGAGGCTTCTTAGGGGGGTTTCCCAGGAATCTGGCACTTTCTTGGCATTGCTCTGCTGGAGGCTGAATGACTGCTCTCCACAGGGGCAAAACACGAACAAACAAAAACAAAAAAACACAAAACCAACCAACCAAACAACAATGAAAGTAGGTCTAGCTTGACCTCAGAGGGTAGTTTTATTAAAAGTTGCTAAAGATGGCAGATATGCCCTATCTTCAGGTCTAACTACTAAATTATGCCAGCTGGGTGTAGGACCTGTGAACCCCAGGTAGGTATGCTGCTTGTAGGGTCAGGATTCAACCCCATTCTCCCCTAGGCTGGTGACATCACCTGGGTGTTACTTTCAAGTAACAACTTGGAGTTGTTTTCTGCCTCCAGACAAAGTAGGGACCATCCCATTTTACAGGCGAGGAAATGGAAAGTCAGATCTCAGTGAGGTTGAGGGACTTCACCTCTTATTATTATTATTTTTTTTAGTAATTTTTAAGAACCATTTGACCTAGAATAGAGATTTGCTGGGTTAAGACACGGCTGAAGAGATTAAAAATAATATCATTTGAGCTGACCAAAGTGACCCTTATTCATTATAAAAGAAAAATTGTATATAGAAAAATAAAGGAATACGATAACTAAGAGTTTCTAATCCTGATCACCCAAAGATAGCTGTTGGAGTTTATCTTTTAAGGAAACTTTTTAAGGGACAACCTTGGCCTTTCTACTTCCTTTTGGAAGTCAGTGGAAGGTGTCTATTGAGGGAACATTCCTGGTTTGCTGGTCTAGGGACATTCTAAGGCTGTATCATTCCTTCTCTTTAGGGGGATGCTGGGTTTCTAAGAAGAGGCAAGTCTTGCAAAGGGTGGCTCTGTTGTCACCCACAGGGTTGGGACTCCAGTTAAACAGTCCAGTAAGAGTTCCTCACGGAAAAGAAGACCGTTACTACGGGAACATTCTTTCTTCCAGGATTGTACAAATAAGAATCATTAATTCTCACCACTGTATATTCTCACAATGACAGTAGTGCTACTTTTATGCTTAGGAAAAAAGAAAGAAATGCAGAAAGAGCGAGCAATTTGACTAAACTTTCTGCTTTCTCTCCAGAGACACAAAAGGAGAGATTCAGAATGTGCATAACAGAACACCAGTCCCTCTCTGCTCCTTCTTTGAATATCTCTTCCCCCCACCTCTCAAAAAAGTTTCCTACTGAGTTAATCTTTGACAGATAAGAGCAGTGACTAATATGGGAAGAAACGGGAGCCCTGTGATCAAAAAGCAGGTTCCAATTTGGGGACAAGAGAGAAAGCTTAGGATGGTTGGGCTGTTATTTCAAAACCCCTCCAAGTCATGTGAGGCCTGTCAAGGAGGCAGGCAAGGTAGGAGAATGATAAATCCGTATCTCCAGCAGAAAGATCATTTTGAAAGAAAGGCCGTTAGATTAAACCCAAGCTAGCCAGGGAATATTAAAAGAAGGGAAGGTCTCACAAGCATTTTAATGCCAACCGTGTGTCCCAATGAGAGGAACACAGGAAAGCTCTTCAGCAGACAAGAAAATAAAACTCGGCATCATTCATAGGAACGGTTACAAAAAAGACAGTAAAGAAAATCTTTGTGCATTTTAAAAAATGCATTTTTAAAACGTTGTTTCCTTACCCCCACCCCTATACTGCATAAATTAAAGCAACCGAGAAGGAAAAAAATTAGTAGATGTTTTTAACATGAAACCCTAGAGCCTACATTTCCTGTGTCGCATTGAGTGCATTTGGTTGCTTTCTTACCCATTGGCTTCCAGACCTGAGATCCTGGCGGAGGGTCCCAGGCTGGACCCAGTAAGCCCTAGTCTCGTCTCCAGCTTGGCACTCTCCTTTTATTCCTTCGTCTTTCGCTCTAACCCTGCCTTATTTTGTAGCTGCTAGAGTAGACAAATGGTTCCTTTGTTCAGCCTCTTCAAAGGCTCCGTTTATTGTTCCCTAAGTGCCAAACCCAAGCCAATCTTAGAAGTTTCCACACTTTTGCTCCCTTGGCCAGTCTTTGCTATGGTCCTTTTGGGCAACATCTGTCCCCAGGATGGACCCTCGCTGGGTCGGAGGTGGAGGTGACTGAGAGGGCGACTTGCTGGGGGAAACTTTTGCTTTTGAATCTTGGACCTTCATTTGGAAGCCTGGGACTAGGAGCCCGTTCCCTTTATGGGCTTGTAGGATCCCAAACTAAGGCTCGCCCTTGGTTGCTCTCATTTTAAAATTGTCTATTCCCCCTGTAACTCCTTCTAAATGGACTTTGTGACAGGCGCTTTCTTGAAGGTACCTAGTGACCTCCCATCACCAAAGCCAATGGCCTCACTCCCAATTTCCTTCTCGACTTTGTTGCTGTCAGGGAGACTGATGGCTTTGGAAAATGATTGCTCTTTTGGTTTCCCGTAACCTGTGATTCTCAGCTGGAGGTGCCCCTAGGGGACATTTTGGAACGTCTGGAGACATTTTGGATTGTTACAAAGGAGTAGGGGCTTACTACTGGCACCTAGCAGGTTGAGACCAGGGATGCTGCTAAATGTCCTGCAGTGCCCAGGACAGCCCCACAACGGAAAGTTATCAGGCCATACATGAGCAGTGCCCAAGGTGAGGACCCTGGGCCTACCTCCATGTTCTCCCAATGTTATTCCCGCATATCCAGCTTGTTCTTCCATTTCCCTTGTTGGCTCTCCTTCCTCCTGTACCACCAGACGTAGCTGATAGAATTGTCTTGCGGTAGATCCCTAATAGTTCCTAGTCTCCTGCTCCGTTTAACCTTGCACACTGATTAAATTTCTTCTTCATTTAAAATTCTTCAGTGTCTTCCAATGGCTGAAAACGGAGCTCCACTGATGGGCTCAGCATTCCAGGTCCTCATGCATCTGGTCTCTACCTTATCTTATCCTATTTCCCACCAACCCTGCACTTCAGAGAAACAGGTCTATTTACAGTCACTCTGAGTGACGTGCGAGTTCTCACCCCAGCACTTTTGTTCAGGCTGTTCCCCAAGTCTTACTGCCTCTTCTGGACTTATCTAAGAACTACCTTGCCTTCAAGACTCAGCTAAAGCCCCATTTTCTCTGTGGAGTCTTCCCTTGGTGCCCTAGCCCAGGGGCCTTCTTACGGAGTCATAAAAGTGTGGAGCTGGAAGCAGTTTTGGAGAGCAGCTGATTCAGCTTTTCTGAAACCTGAACGTTTGTTCTCAGAATGAGATCCAGGGGACCCCTGGCTCTGATGGACTCACTGTGGCCTTTTCTAGCCATCAGATAAAGGCAGCTTTTCCCTGTTCTCCACGAGACTATAAATGTCATAAAATCAGGGAGCAAGTCTGGCCCATAGTAAATGCTCAATTAATCCTTTCAGGGGGAATGAATGTTCACACTCTACAGGGTAGGAGAATTAAGTTAATCGGTAGACTTTCTCAATTACTTTTTGATTACATAAGAATCTAGTCTATGAGCAGAGGCTGGGGATCAGCTTGCCTGGGGACCTGTTCTGTCACGACCACTTGCTAAATCTGGCAAGTCGCGTGACCTCTCTGAACCTCACTTTTCTCATCCGTAAAGTGTGACCACCATAACTGTAGCACCCACCTTATTGAAGATGTTGTAAGAATTAAATGAGATAATGCATTTAATACAGAGCCTCGTGCCTGGCCCGTGCTCAGTAAATGTTAGCAATTGTTAGCGTGGGTTCTTGATTTAGCAGAAAATCATGTACTGAGCTATTTTAAGTTTACTGTATCAGTACTTCACGGTGCTCCACAGATAGTTGCATGACATCTATATCCTCTATCACTTCATCAGGCATGAGAGATGGTGGACTAATACAAGCTTGTCGTTGGACTGATGAGAGACTGAGGTCCAGCATCAGAAAGAGATTATCTAATGTTTGGTAACTAATTCCTAACCCATCCCTCTCCTGTCTCCAAGTGCAGCAGGACTGACTTACTATTCCAAGTGTTGTCATTTTATAGACCCCTTCATCCAGAAAAAGCAAAATTCTGGAAGCTCTGGGAGGCATAATTATGCATTGATCCTATTTAATATAAATCAAGGCGTTAGGTTAGAATTTCCCTCCTTTGACTGAATTCCTGTGCTTTCCAGTGGCTGACCACCAGGGCGTTGTCCTGGAAGACCCAGAGCCCAAGGGAGGACCTTGGTTCCTGGCTGGACAAGGCTTCTGTTGGAATCTGCATCTGTGTTCTTGCTCTGGTGAGCGAGCCGGACACTGGAAAAACTTTTCCTTCAAAGCATAGACTAACATCCAAATTTAGAAACTCTTTCTGACTTCTTTTTTTTTTTTTTTTAATTTTATTTATTTATTTTTTTCCCCTCAAAGCCCCAGTAGATAGTTGTATGTCATAGCTGCACATCCTTCTAGTTGCTGTATGTGGGACGCGGCCTCAGCATGGCCAGACAAGTGGTGCATCAGTGTGTGCCCGGGATCAAACCCCGGGCCGCCAGCAGCGGAGCACGCACACTTAACCGCTAAGCCACGGGGCCGGCCCTCTTTCTGACTTCTAACCCACATTTCCTCCTATCATATTTTAGATCAAGTGTTGCAAACTCAGATGCTTACAGGGGCCCAGCAGGGAATGTAAATGAGGAGCATAATAGGGAGTGGTGGGGACTGTGACAAACTGGAGAACATTTGCCTGTGTGAAGCTGGCAGCTGCTACTCAGTGCCTGCTTGTGGTTGCCCTTCAATATGGGTGCATTGGTGGCAGCATTTCCAATTTTTCAGGGAAGGTGGAAATCCAGGATTTAAAATGTTGGCAACTAATTTAAAAAAGTATTATGGAGAAGCCAAACATGTCTATGGGATAGAATTAGCCCTCAGGCTGCCAGTCTGAGATCTTTGCTTTTTAAGTCTTAGTAACTCAGCTAAAGTGTGTTCCTCTAGGAGGTTTTCCTGATGACTTTTCCCTTCTTTTGAGAATTTTAACCATTCCTTCATTCTTTTGTGATAAGGGAACAGTTTACCGCTTTTGTGGGTTTTCATGTCTGACTCCTTGACCAGAAGCTTCTGTGGTCAGGATGGATTGTGTCTTCTTCCCCTTTGCATCTGCCAAGAGAGCCTCCATGTTGCAGAATTCCTCCTTGCTTTTCAGTTCCACCCATGGGCGAGCCTTGTTCATGAGTCCTTGATGACAGGCTGGGCCTCAAGACGGTTAGAATGAGGGGATGAAGACAGGAGCCAGCCCAGAGCAGTAGGATTGCACCCACTGACCAAAAAACAAATGCAATAAAATAAAGACCAATTCAAACTTCAATAACAGCTTAAAACAGCACCCCCTGCAGGCCCCTTTCGTCACATTTTATAATCCCATCCAGAGGACAATCATACCAGAATTGAAGAGAGGAAAGGAGATGTGGGAATCTGGTGATGGGAACTGGATGAGGGAGAAGCTCATAGTGTCAGAGTTTTCACTGGAAAGTGATGACCCATTATTGGGTCATGAAATCATTTTAACAGGTTGTGATCAACACTTTTGCAAAAATGGACCAGAATAGAAAATATCAAAGTAATCAAAGTATATTACTGGTTAAGTTTTGTTTTATGAATCCTCTCTCTGTTTCTCTCCCTCCCTCTCTCTGTGTATGAACTTGGTCGTGATGTGAAATATATCTCTAACTGTGAGTTGAAAATGTTAGAACGCCACTGCGTTATTTCATTAAATCTCCACAGTAATCCTATGAGGTGTAGATTAATAGTCCATTTTACAGATGGGGAAAATTGAGGTGTTGAAAGGACTTGCTCAGATTCGCACAATGAGTGGTAGAGATAAGATTTGACACCCAAATCCTTTGGTTTCACAGCCTGGGCTGAATCTGCTCTGCCACAAGCCTCAGTCAACCATGGTGACAGGCACTTGCTGTTTCTCTGCTGCTGCTGCTGCTGACTAGGGCAAGTTTCCTCTGGGAAATGCTGGAGGAGTCACTTAGAGGACTTTACCTCTCACTGTTTCACCTCTCACTCAATGTGCAACTTTTCCGGGTGCATAATGCCAAGGGGTCAATGGCAACACGAGTATCAAGACAATGGATACAGACAAATGGACGAATCCTTGCCCTCCAAGGAGCGGGTGAAGCACACGTGCTCTCTCTCTCTCTGCTGGAAAATTTCATAAGGCAGCTTAGCGCTATCTGTGCTTGTGATGTAGACTTTTGTTTCGGTGAGGGGATGAGGGCAGAGGAAGAGGCAGTGGTGGTGCACAGAAAAAAGAACACAGCTTGGCAATCCTATAAAGCTTGATATTCCTGTGAATCTCTGACAGCCCGGGTTCAGATTCTGGCATCGACTATGACTGGGTGTGCTGCCTTCGAGAAATTATTTCATTGAACCAAACCTCAGTTTCCCCATCTATAGAAAATGGCAAAAACCACAACTGCCCTCAGAGTTGTCCTGAAGATTAAACAAGAATGCATGCCCTCAAAAATGATGGCTGTTTTGTCGTCATTAGGATTAGCAGATTCCTTCTCTCACAGCTTCCGTTTTCTTCGTTTTTTTCAGATTGGAATGCTCTTGCCTCCCTTGGGGGCTTATGCGAGGATTCTGTGAGAGCACGCATGGTACGTTCCCAGCTGAGTGTCTGGGTTGGCCTCTTGGTGGGCGTCCACATGCAGTAGGTTATTCCTGAGGGGCAAGCAGAGGCTGGGTGGCTCTGCTCATCACTTTCTGCTTCCACAACCAGGTGGTCACTGCACCCAGCCTTCAGTCTGCAAAACAAGGTGGACTCCCTTGTGCCCCTCCATCCAAACATATCTGGAACATCAATGCCTTCCCTTGCCTGCTCCCCGTGGGTCATCTCGGAATTCTCACCCTCCCTGCATCTCTGCAGGGAGGGGTGTAGGGGAGAGAGTAGACGTTGGAACCTGGCCAGGGGACTTCACAGGCCCAACAAAGAATTTTTGAAAAGGGTTGATTTGGTAATAGGCGGAGGGGAATTCCACAGATAAATAGTAATTTATGCAAGGAATGCCATTTGCTTCCCTGTTGAAGTGTTAGTGCATACTTGCAGGCTCAATTCCCTTCCCATTCTTTGCCTGTTACCTTTCAACTCCTTAAATAATTACATTGACACCTCCTTGAGCTGACTGGGTGGGAGGTATGGTGCCCAGCTTGGATGCTGGCTGCAGACGGTGTGCCGTAAAACTGAAATAATTAATTTTAATGCATCAGAGGATTAAACACTCAATAAGAACATATAGGAGTTCTGGCCAGTATATCTGAATGTTGTGCTGGAAATTAATAAAAACCGGCTTCACTGGAGATACACAGTTGTAAATTAAATTTGGTCTCTGAACAAAGATTCTGTTATAGGATTCTCTAATTAGATTGGGAATCAAACCTGTATGCCCCGAATCCCTCTCCATGGAACCCTACCCTGACTTTGGCATCTACGAGAATGTTTTGGGACTCTTCATTTGTGTATGAATTCTTCTGTCTCTCTGTGTAGCTTGGATAGATTTTGGCAGAGGAGGTGAGGGGTCAACCTGGATTTAGGGAGGAGGTGGGAGGATCAGGACCACTTTGGGAATCATGATAAAGGGCCTAGAGCAGAGACAGCAAACTGTCCTAAGGACCAAAACGTGCCTGCTGGTAGGTTGGCTCAGATGCAGCTTTCGACCTTCTCAGCATTTATCACATCTTAAAATCGGTGCCAACACTAAAAGTCTATAGATTTCACATAAAAATCTGACCTTCTGCCTTCCCTTGAAAAGCTAGATTTGGTAATCCTGGGCCTGCGCTCCCGTGTGGATGGAGGCTGAGAAGCAGTCAACTGCTCTAGAAGGGCCTCGAGCTTTTCAGTTGGCCTCAGTCTCCACCACGCCCTTATGCTGGGCCTACTCAACTTATTTATGGCCACTTTCTGGCTTCTGCCTGATCCTTGTAGGCATTTGAGCTTATGACCCCTGATTTAGAAAATTTCCTGATCTATTCAGAGCTCTGATGATA
Source organism: Ceratotherium simum simum (assembly GCF_057802395.1). NCBI lineage: Eukaryota > Metazoa > Chordata > Mammalia > Perissodactyla > Rhinocerotidae > Ceratotherium > Ceratotherium simum. Next base: position 14,777,071 of record NC_141922.1, read on the forward strand.
AGAAAAAGTTTCATCCTCAGAAAGGAGGTGTTTGAGAAATATTTATTGAATAATGATGATACTGGCTAACATTAAGCACACACTATGTGCCGATGTGCCTACCCCCGCTTTTTAATGACAGCTTTGTTGAGATAAAATCACATACCATACAATTTATCTATTTAAAGAGCATGGTTCAATGGTTTTTAGTAGGGTTATGCAACTCTCACCGCAATCAATTTTGAACATTTTCATCATCCTCAAAAGAAACTCTGTACCTAATGGCAGTTACTCTCCATTTCCCCTCAACACCCAACCCTCTGCAACCACCAATCTACTTTCTGTTTCTATGGATTTGCTTATTTTGGCCATTTCATATAAACGGGATCATACAATATGTGGTCCTTTGTGAGAGGCTCTTTCACTTAGCATAATGTTTTCAAGATTCGTCCATGTTGTATCAGTACTTCATTTCTTTTTATGGCCGAATAATATTTCATCGTATGGATATATTGTATCTTATCTTTTCATCCATTGACGGACATTTGTGTTGTTTCCACTTTTTACTATTATGAATAATGCTGCTATGAACATTCCTATACAAATTTTTGTGTAGACATATGTTTTCATTTCTCTTGGGTATGGACATGTTGGATCATATGGTAACTGTGTTTACCATTTGAGTAAATTTTCCTAAGTGGCTGCACCATTTTATCTTCCTACCAGCAGTTAATGAGGGTTGCAATTTCTCCATCCTCGCCAACACTTGTTGGCTGTCTTTTTTTATTATAGTCCTGTGAGTGGGTGTGAAGTGGTATGTCATTGTGGTTTTGATTTGCATTTCCATGATGGCTAATCATATTGGGCATCTTTTCATGTGCTTGTTGACCATTTGCCAGCCCTGTTTTAAGTGCTTAAGAGTAATAATTCTTTGCTCCACAACAACCTTGTGAGATAAGTACTATTATTACCACCCTTCCCTATTACATGCCAAGCTCAGACTTTTAGTTACAAGCTTTCTTTTCAGAGGATAAAATTAATTCTTATTATATGCAAGGAAATTTTAGTTCTTATTCTGGATAGGAGTGTAAATCTCAAAAGAAGACTGTCTGATGTATAGTTAGCACTTAATAATCAGTGCCTCAGTAACTCCTATTTATCATGTTTTTCCTGACTCAGGACCTTTGCACATGCTGGGTCCTCTGCCTCGAATAGTCTCTCTCTGGCTAACTTTCATTCATCTTCTAGATTCTCTGAGAGGTTTCCCTGATCCTCCAGTCTAAATTTGGACACATTCATTCTCACTGAACTCTGGATTTACCATAATAACATGCATTCATTGGTGTCATGTTTTCTTGTCTTTGTTTTAAGCAAAAAGTTTTGTTTTATGCACTTGTAATTATGCTATATGTGTACATTTGTATTCTGCCTTTTTAAAAAATTTAGCACTGTAATACAAAAATCATTGGAATAATTTAAAACATAATTCTAAATGGCTATAAAATGTTCTTTTAAGTGATTATAAAATAGCTCATTTAACCATTTCCTTTTTATTTTATTTTATTATTTTTTTTGTGTGTGTGAGGAATATTGGCCCTGAGCTAACATCTGCCAATCCTCCTCTTTTTGCTGAGGAGGACTGGCCCTGCGCTAACATCCGTGCCCATCTTCCTCTACTTTATATGGGATGCTGCCACAGCATGGCTCGACAAGCAGTGCGTTGGTGAACGCCTGGGATCCGAACCGGCGAACCCGGGCCACTGCAGCAGAGTGCAATTAACCGCTTGCTCCACTGTGCCGGCCCCCTAACCATTTCCTTTTAAAAACATGTTTGAATTGTTTCATGGCTTTCCTATGGTAAATAACACTGATGTGAACATCTTGGGGCATAAAGCTTTTTTCTATATTTAGGATTATTTCCTTAGGGTATTTCCTTAGGATAGTCTCAGAAATGGAACATTGAGTCAGAGGCGTTTGTAAAGCACTAGGGCAAAGAAGATGTTTCAGTGACTTAGACTGTCCCAACTATATATGACAGTGTCAGCAGTGCATTTATTATCATTGTAAGAAAAGCTTTGCTTTAATCTGCATTTCTTTGACTAATAGTGGGGACAAATCTAATAATTACACAAACAATGGAAGCACATCTTAATTGATGTGCCAATTAAAAAAAATAGATACTAAATTATTAGTGCATTTTCCTGAAGGAGCCCAGGAAAGACTGAATGAGAACATTTGTTGGTGAGGATAAGAGAGTGAAGTGTCCTGAACAGCCTCAATAAAACTGCTGATAATGGGATTTGCAGATAAGGCAGAAGGACGTATGGCTGGACTATTACTCTGTAGCTCATTTTCTATGCCTTATCAGAACAGAGGCCCGCTCCCTGTAAACGATGGCCACACCTGGCAGTGCAATAAAATGATCTGCACGCTGCAGGTGGACAATAAGAGCCACCGGAGACAGCTCCTGGCGCGTAGGACAGGACTTAAGATGTAGAATGTTGCGATTGGAGGAGGCTTCGAGAAGACTGAGAGGTTAAGGGTTTCAAACATTATATTTTAGTTTAACTTTTATTTATTTATTTATTTTTTCCCCCAAAGCCCCAGTAGGTAGTTGTATGTCATAGCTGCACATCCTTCTAGTTGCTGTATGTGGGACACGGCCTCAGCATGGCCGGAGAAGCGGTATGTCAGTACGCACCCGGGATCCAAACCTGGGCCGCCAGCTGTGGAGCATGCGCACTTAATCGCTAAGCCACGGAGCCGGCCCCAGGATCTTTTTTTTTTTTTTTAATTTTTTGTTTAATTTACCAGTGGAATTGTTTTTTGTGTGAAATCTCAACATGGAACCCGGGAAGGGGAATGGAGGTGGGAAACAGGAGGGCCATTTGTTCCACTCTCTCATTCAAGAGTCCTCGAGATGTTGGCCATTATTTCCAGGTGAGGTTATAGATGCAATCCTAGAGACACACTGAAAGGATGGAGAGACTTCCATCCTTTGACCTTCCTCCGTGCGCTTACATGTGTTAATCATTTATTCGTCACAGCAACCCAATCAGGGATACCACCCTTATTCACATCTTGCAGAAGAGGTGATGACAGCATGAAGAGGTTACATTGTTGGCCTGGGATCAAACAGTAAACGGTGGAGCAGGGATTCAAACCCAGGTAGTTTGAAGAGGGTGGGATAGAGACTTTCAAACTGGAGAGCAGAAGCTATGATGAGTGGATAGTCCCTGGGAAAATGTGGTTCACTGTGGTAGATCCCCTGATTTTTTTTAAAAAAGCTAAATTTTCATTGAAAATGGGATTAGCCAATCTTGGCTTCCTGAAAGATATCAATTAAATCAAGCAGTTGAAGTAGGCAGAAGATATGGCTGTCAGGGAAGGTCAACAGACCCTCACTTAGCCATTGGAGGGTCAGATCCCGAAGAAATAAATGGGACGTTTCTACTAACAGTCCATTCACTTGTTTATCCTCACATTCAAAATTCATGAAATGAGCAGTATAGTGGTTAGAGAACGGAGGCGCTCAGGTTCAAATCCTGCAGTCCCTGATCTATAAATCTAGACTACTCAAACTCTCTGACCCTCAGTGTTCTCATCTTTAAGATGAGGGCAATAATGATACTTATCTCGCAGAGTTCTTGGGAGGAATAAATGAGATCATGCATAATATGCTTCTATTGCATGGTACATCATAAGTGCTTAATAAATGTTAACTATAAATATTTAGTCATTCTTTCTTTTATCAAAGTTTTGCTTAGCCTCACCTGTACTCCATTGGGTCAGTGGAAATATCTTGGATGACCCAAGAAAGGGATGAGATAAAATTCTGAGGCCAAAGGTTTTAGCCACAAAAGCCCCTTGTCATGGAATGTGTTGATGGGTAAGAATTTTTAAAAGATGATTGCCTAACTTATCTAAGCCTAGAGGTAGATCAGGAGAAAGGAAGTGGACTGTGGTCCACTGGGAACACAGACTCAGAAGCACCCAGAAGTAAGGCTTTCCTGACATGGATTGTGAATCATGTTCCTTTTAGCTGCCTAGGATGAACAAAACAAAATGAAAAAACTAGTGCTTCTCTGCTACTCAGGATCAAAATAGGATCTGTCATAGAAAGCAACGTTCAGACCTTGTCTCTGGGGAATGGGCTAAAGCTGAGTTGGAAAGAATTTGGACCATAAAACAAGGTGCCCGAATTAGCAGATCATCTTCTGTGAATAAATCATCTAAATATTACATCAGAGCTCAAACAAAAGTTCTGTGCTTCTAAAGTGACACTTTGAACCACTTTTTCTGCGATTAAAAATAAAAGAAGGGAAAAGAGTTGAATGGAGGCCAAGGACCCAATAAAAATCACTTTAAACTCTAAATAAGGCATTCTAGTAAGTAATATTTAAAAAAAATTGGGATTTGGAACTAAAATCGTTATATATATAGCTGTCATTTATGCAGCATGTGTTACATGCTAAATTCTGTGTCAAGAGTTGATGCATCATTATTCCATTTTATTAAATTTTTTTAATTAAAACAATTTTAAAAAGACTTTTTTTTTTTAGAGCAGTTTGAGGTTCACAGCATAATTGAGAGGAAGGTACAGAGATTCCCATATACTCCCTGCCCCCACACATATCTAGCCTTTCCCGTTATCAATAACATTCACCAGAGTGGTACATTTTCTACCAAGGAGACACCTACATTAACACATAAATACCCAAAGTTTGTAGTTTACCTTAGGGTTCACTCTTGGTGTTGTACGTTCCACTTGTTTGAATAAATGTATAATGACATGTATCCATCATTATGGTATTATCCTGAGTGTTTTCACTGCCCTAAAAATCCTCTGTGTTCAAGTATTCATCCTCCCCCAACAACCACTGATATTTTTACTATCTTCATGGTTTTGCCTTTTCCAAAATGTCATATAGATGGAATCATACAATATGTAGCCATTTCAGATTGGCTTCTTTCACTTAGTAATATGCGTTTATGTTTCCTCCATGTTTTTCATGGCTTCATAGCTCATTTCTTTTTACTGCTGAGTAATATTCCATTGTCTGGATGCACCACAGTTCATTTATCCATTCACCTACTGAAGGACATGTTGGTTGCTTCCTAGTTTTGGCAATTATGAATAAAGCTGCTAGAAACATTCATGTGCAGGTTTTTGTGTGAACACAAGTTTTCAACTCCTTTGGGTAAATACCAAGGAGCACAATTACCATTTTTTCATTTTAATCCTTTCAGCGGCTCTATGGAATGATTGTCCTTATCCCCATGTTACAGATGAGAAGACTGAGGTTCAGAAAAGTTATGATTTACCTAAAGACACACAGTTAAGAGTCGGAGTCAGACTGGGTCCTTGTCGTCTATGTGATGCACTAGGAGTCGGAAAGCGGTCTTACTCCCAGCTTTGCCTTTTTGCTGGATGCCCTTGATCTGCTAACTCAGGCTGTCTTCTGTGAAATAACATTATGTGTTCTACTGCCTCATAACATCCTTGTCAAATACAATCCTGGGCAGAAAACCACTTTGGATTTCTCTCACTTCCAGTTAGCATTGTGGACAGGTCACTTTGTCTCTCTGGCCTTCACTTTTTACATCTACTATAAAAGCATTGGACTAGCTTCATTGAACTCCTTTCCAGCACTGCAAGTGTAGGATTTTGCATCTTCACACTTCTCCGGGTTCCTCAGTGGTGAATTGGAGACACTGACTATCAGTGTGGGAGAATGGGAAGCTGTGAATGCTTCCATTTGATCTTTGGGGTTGAATGATGTTGGTAATTTCAAAACCTCATTAGCTTAATCCCTAATGTTTTGCATCTAAATAACTGTAGTTTTGGGGGAGGGGGATGGTAGAATAGCAATGTTGGAAATAGTTCCACTGGGGAAGGTGAAGGGTATTTGGAGTTTTTAATTTAGGACCTTAGTGACAAAATGCTGCTCAGAGTTTGTCCCTGGGGCACTCAAGTCTCCATCAAGGTCTCTACAGTGTTTGGAATTGAGCCTGTTGTTAAGTTGGTGCTGGGTGGTGGAGGATAACATAGCAAGGGCTGGAGGTAATATACTGTAGTTGCCAGCCTGGGCTTGGGGTCCAACAGTCTGGTTCTAATTCCTGTTCTCTCACTCCATAGCTTTGTGACCCCAAGCTCTCCATGCCTGGCTGTTCATAAAGCAAGAATGATAACACTCTCCAACTGTTGTCTTAAGAAAGAAAAGAGATGTTAAGCCTGAAGTCTGGTGCCTAGTTTACTGTTGTCCAATTCAGACTCTACAGAAGACAGTCTGGTCCTTTGGAAGCCCAGGCGGGGTCAGAAGCTTCTCTGGGTTGCCCTTTCTGGCAGAGCTGTGACATCTCACTGAGCTTGAAACTTCTTGGGTGGGAATTGCACCTTGATATTTTTCTTTTCCTCCAGTCAAGTCTAGGCTGGGCGGAGGGAGGAGGGAGCCAGGCACTGCCTTACATACATTCCATCCTTATAACAACACTCTAACATTGTTACTCTTATTCCCATTTTATAAAGGAGGACACTGAAGTGCAGAGAAGTAAAACTTGGCAAAGATGACAGAGCTAATAAGGGGAGGAGCTGGGATTCAGATCTATGTCTGTAAGGTCTGTGTTCTTCCACAGACAATAGGAGTCCTAACGAAAATTGCTGATGCTTGACCTTCCCACCCCAAGCCTCTACTTGCCAGTGGCTGCAAACAAATGACAGGAATCTGTTTCACTGCATGTCTCTTGACCATTCACAACTGCTCTAAGGTTCAAGGAGAATGGGATTAAATGACACTACATGAAAGACTGATTGCAGAAATGGCAGGAATTCATGCCCCTCTGCAACATGCCTGTGCAGCTCCTCCATCAAGAAGTTGTGTCTGTTTCTTCTCCCATGGATCTGGGCTGGACATGTCACCTGCTTTGGCCATTAAAATGGATTGGAGTTGATGGCATGCAAGTTTCAAGTCTAGGTCTCAAGAAGCTTTGTGTACCTCTGTTCACTCTTTCTTGGAAACCTGCCCACCTGCCATGAGACAAACTCAGGCTAGAATGCTGCAGGATGAGAGATCAGGTGGAGCAGAGCCAAGGTGCCCCAGCCCAAAGCCAGCCAAACCCTAGGGACAGAACTGCATCATTGAGCCACAGCTGACTGTGGACGCATGGGTGAGCCCAGCCAAGATAAGAACCACCCAGGTGAGCCCAGCCTAAACCATCTACCTCACACAATTGTGAGCTAAATGAATGGTTGTTATTTGGAAGCATTCTGTTTTTTCAAATAAACCTTTTATTTTGGAATAATTTAAAATTTATGGAAGAGTTGAAAAGATAATACGCCCATCACCCAGTTTCAATTCCCTCTAATGTTATCGTCTTACATTATTGTGGTACATATGTCAAAACTAGGAAACCAACATTGTATATTACTATGAACTAAACTGCAGATGTTACTCAGATTTTAGCGGTTTTTCCATTAATGTCCTTTTTCTATTCTGGGATTCAATCCAAGAGCAAATTTCCTTAGCTCCTCTGATCTGTGACAATTTCTGAGTCTGCCTTGTTTTCATGACTTTGACAGTTTTGAAGAGTCCTGGTTAGACATTTTGTAGAGTATCCCTCAGTTTGGGTTCATATGATGTTTTTTTCATGATTAGACTGGGGCTATGAGTTTTTTTGGAAAAAGACCACAGATGTGAAGTGCTTTTCTCATCACATCATATCAATGGGTACATCAGGTCCACTTGACACCACTGATGACCTTAACCTTGACACTTGGTTAGAGCAGTGTTTACCAGGCTCCTCCACTGTAAAGTTTCTTATTTTCTAAGGCAATAAATTTTGGGGTGGTTTGTTACACAGCAGTAGATAGCTGTTATATACTACATCCTCACCCCATTCATGCCTCTCTAAATCTGGCTTTTCCAATCTATTTCCTGGACTGTTTTCCAACTTTAGTCTCTTAGTCAACAATCTATTGTAATATTGCTTCCACATCGACAGGGCTAAAGCTAAGTTCTAATTTCACTTTTGAAATTCTCAGAGTGTTTCTAGGTTCTGATCAAATGCTGCTACCTTTATAACCTTCCCTGGCTCATTCTGTAAACTCTTACAGTATTGATTCACTCATTCATTCATTTTATCGAGCACCATCTACATGACAAGCTCCCTCCTAGGCCCTGGGCCACAGCCATGAAGCAGACAAAATCCTTGCTCTCATGAAACTTACCAGGAGGGAGATACACAATAAACTCAGTAGTCAAATAATTTAAAAAGAAACATGTAACTTTGGTCTTCTCTGATATCCATGTTCTCATGCATCTCAGTTAATCAATCAGTCAAGAACTAAGTCAGTAAATGTTTACAGTGTGTGTACCGTGAACCAGGAATTGTAATAGATGTCTACGATGGAATTCTTATGTTGCTCTTAGAGTTGCAGAAAGGAAGTGTTGTTTCATCTAGTCCATTCTATTGTCAACTATGAAACAGGGGCAGAGGAGGGATGTTTACTGAGGCAGAGTGGGGACTCCAACCCAGGTCCATGCACAGGTTCTTTTCGCTATGTCCCGCTGCTCTCTTGGTTAATGAAAAGGAATGGCTGGAAGATCTCAAAGGCAACAGGACATTTATTGTCTCAGGGTTGGGGACAGGAGGTTGGAATGACATTTACCAAGAAATTGATCTTCCTCCAAGGCAAGAATATTCGTCTCCCTGGAATTGAAACTTCCCTGGAATTAAAGCAGAGCTCACCAAACTTTCCCATTTAACCGAAGACCAGTCATCCTATGCATTTGTTTGTTGTCTGTTTCCCCTCTAGACTATGAACTTCACAATGGCAGAGACTTGTCTGTCCTCTTCACTTCTATATTAAGCACCTAGAACAGAGCCTGACATAGTAGGCGTTTAATAAATACCTATGGAACAACTGAGTGACTACTGATTCAGAAAGGACCATGAGACCAAGATCAGTTGCTTTTTTCACAGGAAAACTTGATTTCCTTCTCCTGTTGTTCAAAATCCTATCCTTCCATGGGTCCCCATGGCCTGTAAGCCAAGCCCAAATACTTCAGCATGTTTATTGGCCAGGGATCTTTCAGTTGTAAACAGTAGAAACTAATATCTAATGAGTCTAAGCAAATGAAACAGAATATAACACATTTAAAAAATCTCCAAATTTATTGCCTACCCCACTGCATGTTTCATTCAGGCACAGTTGGATCAAGGGGTTTGATGAATTCATCCAAACTCTGCCCTCTCCTTCTCTTGGACCTGTTATCCTCTGTGTTGACTTCATCCTCAAGCAGGCTCTCCTTATGTAGCTGTTTTTGGTTACATGAGCCAAAACATTCCCTTCTTTTCCTTAAGCCAGTTTGAGTTGGGTTTCTGTCACTTGTGAAAAATAAAAAGTTCTGACTAGTACTCTTTCATCTAATCAGAGTGTGGCATAGTGTAGATATATGGAATGAATAAAGAAGACGAGACTTGAAGATGAAGGCTGTGAATCTTGTGCCACCTTGGATCCATCTCACTGATTACCTTCCCACTAAGCTCGAGTCCAGTAACTATTTAACAAGATCCTTCCCTGGGCACATCTCACTTAACAGTATCAGCTTACCTGACGGTTCTTCCAGTGGGAGTCGGGAGGTCTTACATGTTAAACACTCAGTTTGTTTTAAAGCTGTTGAATTTAGAATATCTTTTTGGTTCCGAGGATAACCGGTCATAATGGGTTTGAAAAGGTAGGTGCTATCAGCTCTTCTTAAAAGCAGAGGTGGGAGAGCCCCCTGTATTTCCTGAACTAAATGAAGGCTGCAGCAGTGAGCTCCAGATTTCTCAGGAATATGTAAAGCCTCTGAAGATCACCATCATCACTCAGCTTTCAGATGCTGCTACTTTGTTGTGCAAGGCATTTTGTCATTAACCTGTTGCTCCCCTCAATAGACCTGTAAGAGAATTCAGACATGTTCATTTTTTACAGATACTCAAAATTCAAGAATGGTTCCAAGGAAAGTTGAGATATGTTGCACAGAAGATTAGCGTCTGCACAATGTCCAGGAGATTCCTGTGCAGGAAGGTCGGGGCCAGTGATGGGTTCTGGCCAATGGACTGTGAGTGGCAATGACATATGTTACTTCCAAGCCCAGGCAATTCAGAGCTTTGTGCTTCCCCTTTTCTCTTTCTCTTTGGGGTGACCATGGACTTGATCTGTTGAGATGGTGGAACAACAGCATGGAAGAAACTTGTATTGTGGAGTCACCAAAGAAAGCTGCAAAGAGTTGCTTGATCTACAGTGGGCATTGAGTAAGAATCAAACGTTTATTATGCTAAGCCACCGAAATTTCAGGGTTTATTTCTTACTGCAGCATAGCTTAGCCTATCCTAACTAATAAAAGCCTGAGTTTCTCCTCCAGTAGACTCTTAGGATGGTTGCTGTCTGAGATGTATTTAAACTAGAACAAGATTGTCTCATTGTATATATGTATTCACCTTCCAGTTCCTGGTTTTTAGGCTTAGCCTTGAAATTACACTGAAGCAACAGACCTGGCTTGAACTCTACCTCCACCACTGATTCACTGGGTCACCCTGGGCAAGTTGCTTTACGTCTCTGAACCTCTGTTACTTCATTGATATGAAGTTGAAAATGATTGGGTTTATTGAGAGGTTGCACCATGTATTGCCTATATAACTTTTAGCAAGCTACTCATCTTTCTAAACCTCTATTTCCTCATGTTTAGAAAAGAGGTAATAATTTTCTCTATCTCTCAAAATGGTCCTAAAGATTAAATTAGCAAATATAAAGAACCCAGCCCTGTGTTTGGCCCAGTGCAGGCACTTAGTGTACTTAATTCTCTTCTATATTTCTCACCCATGGAGGTCTCCTAATTTTTCCTATCATTCTCTGCTTTGTCTATTTCTGTCCCTTTTCTCCTTTCCCAATCCATACTCAGGTATAGAATATTGCTTCCTTTTTAACAAAAATTACACTCTTTTGTGATTGGTTTGGAATTGCTGGTAAAGAATAAACTTTCTGAAATAACTCATAGTAAATGTGTGTGTGTATGTGTGTGTTCAAACGATTTACACCCTAGTTGGGGAAAGGAAACGGCTACTGGAAGTGGAGGGCAAAGTTAAGTCCACACCTGGAGAACATACCCAAGTACACTGATAACAACTGGACGACCTAATCATTTGTCTTGAAGAAAATTGAAACAGTCGTGCTGATAAACAGACCAATTGAGAACATTTAAAATCTCAGCCACTTATCTGAAGCCAAACAAGAACAACTTCAGTGAGTTTGAAGGTGAGAAGTCACTTAAGCAGAAACTCCGAGAGCAGAATTCCTTGTGAAAGAGGAAATTTATGACCTAGTTTCACCACCATGCTTCCCCGTATACAAAAGTAGGGCATGTGCAAAGTGAAGAGCTTGAGGTGAGGGTCCTCTGACTGTGTGCCAGGTGGGGTGGGGGGGTCAAGAATGAAACAAAACAACCCTGGATAATGATGAATTGGGTTTATGTGCAGATTCTTTCTTCTCTTTCCTTTTTCATTGCTTCTACTTGAACTCTGTGGTTTTCCTTGGAGAGATTGGCGCCCCAGAAGGAAGGGTAGAAAGAACCAATTGACTGTTCTCAAAACAAAACAAAACTCAACAAAGGCCCTTTCTTCCTCAAGGACTATTCCCATGGAAAGTAAGAAGTGAGCCCACTTGGAATTACCTGACTGCAAAACAATGTCACTTTTATTAAAGAGTTAGTTTTTCACTCACCCAATTTAAACATGGCTCCATAGAAATTGCCAAAGTCTTCAAAAAGGATATGGTCCTCAGACTAGAAACCAAGGCAGAGAAATTTAAAGCTGAAAGGAATATTTTTTTGAGTGAACCAAAAATAGGGGTTTAGAAGGGAGCCACTCTTCTCAAATTATGTTCCAAGTAAGATATATGGTTCAGATATTCATGGGTGAGGAATAAGAACTTGTCCAACTGCCTTTTCTCCACTGTTCTGGAGAAAATATTCTCAGAATATTTTAAACCAGTCCAGAATTTTCTTTTTTTAGCACATTTAGATTTGTTTTTGCGTTCTGCATAGTGTATATTTAACAAAACACATTTGTGTTGAGATGGGCACATTTGCCAGCCTTCTCTCTAAAGAATGCACATCACCTTTGGACTCATGATGAGTAAGGAAATAACATTGTGGCATCATGGAAAAGAATTCTGTCCCGTCTGAGTGAGGAGGGCAAGAGATTTGTTTTTCTCTCTGATTAAAGTTGAGTATGAGGAATCTGTTATAACTTTTTCCTTGTTCTTTGATTCGGTATCTCAGGAATCCCCAGAACATGATCACCCAAGAGGGACACTTAACTGCTGGAAAATACAAGGTTTGAGCTGGGAACCATGAAGCTAGGGTTAATAAACCACAGAGTGGGCTTGTCTCCTCTGAGAATTCACATCATTTTTGGTTTTCACTCAAATGGGTCTCCTTGGTGGGAGAGCAATGTAAGAGGTCTTTATGTGGGTTTTGACTTAGGTGTGTAGTCAATAATATATATATATATATTTTTGAGGAAGATTAACCCTAAGCTAACATCTGTTGCCAATCCTCCTCTTTTTGCTGAGGAAGATTGGCCCTGGGCTAACATTTGTGCCCCTCTTCCTCTACTTTGTATGGGACATCGCCACAGCATGGCTTGACAAGCAGTGCATCGGTCCACGCCCGGGATCCGAATCTGCAAACCCTGGGCCGCCGAAGCGGAGCGCACGCACTCAACGGCTGTGCCACCAGGCTGACCCCAGTAGTATTTTTTTTCATCAAAGAACAAACTAGGATTTGAAGAAACCCAGGTCATCATTAAAAAGATTCAAATAGACAGTAGCTTCTTTGGGGACAAAGACTGTGTCTTGTTCACCATTTTATCACCTGTACCAAGCACAGTAAAGTTCAGTTAATGACTGTTAGGAATGGAGATCAGATACCAATGCCTCGTGCATCCCATGCATCCTAAACACTGTTAGACAGATCCACTCAATAGAAAGAAGGGTGCAGACTGCGGGGTAGTTTTCCTTCTCCATTGCCTCAAGATGAACACAAAGGCTATATCTATTATGAAAGAATTTGATCGCTCATCCCTCTGGGGAAATGTCCAGGAGAAATAAATGACAAACATGGGCGCTGACACGAGTTTTGAGACATTTTGCAGCCATGATCTCTGCTCTGTGTGCTGATTCCTTCACTCGAGTATTCCATCCCACCTGGCTTCTTGCATCTTAGAGACCAGCTGAACTGGTTACTATCTGATATGCATTTCTCGAGATCTCCAGACTAAATGACACTTATTCATTTGTCCCCTGCCCTGTACGTTGCCTCACACAGTACAACAGCATTAATCTGTAATTCTCTCACTTATGCAGAAAATATGTACGTGCTCCTGGTATGTATACCAAGCAAAATGTTTGGCAATGGTGATACAGAGGTGTATAAGGCATGGTTTTTAGCTGTCAAGACACTCACAAACTAAAGGGGAGAAAGACACCTGTAGAAGTCATTACAACAGGAAATGGTAAGTGTGATGAAAGGGCGTGAGAACCAGAGTGCAGGCTGGCCCGAATGTGCTGGCGACGGACCTGGCACTTGGTGACTCTTTTCCGGTTGTGATGTTTTTGTCACAGGAGAAGGGACATCATAAAAAAAATGTCAGTGAGAAGATGTTGTGGAGAACGCTGTTCAGCGCGTGGACATTGTATGTCCTCTTTAGGAGAATCCTGGGAGCAATTGTCTTTCTGACCACAGGATTGGGAATAACTCTGCTTTTCCTGAGAACTGGTTCACTCATTTTTGCCTTGACTGGGACAGGATCTGGTGTCCCTTTCTGTATCAGCTGCTGGTGAGTTGAGAGCCAAAGTTGGGGCTCACCCTGAACATCTGTCAGTAACTTTTGCACAGAGCTACAGACAGTCTCATTCTGGATTCTGTTCTAATTTCCTATCCTTCCCTTTTTTTTTTTGGTGAGAAAGATTAGCCATGAGCTAACATCTATTGCCAATCCTCCTCTTTTTGCTGAGGAAGATTGGCCCTGAGCTAACATCCGTGTCCATCTTCCTCTATTTTATGTGGGATGTCTGCCACAGCTTGGCTTGATAGGCGGTACATAGGTCCACACCCAGGATCCGGACCTGTGAGCCCAGGGCTGCTGAAGCAGAGCGGGCAAACTTAACCACTACGCCATTGGGCCGGCCGCTTCCTATCCTTTCCTAAGTTTCTGTCTTTCCTTCTCAGTACCTTTTAATTTTTGTCATTTTTGCTCTAATTTTTAAATTTCCTTGGATATTCCTGGTATAAGGCAGAAAAAATATGGTATAATGATAATAAAAAACCCCTCCCTGTCTCAAGAGGAGACCCTTGAGCTGACGTATGATAGAGGGGAGATGAGTCAGATGGTAGAGGAGGTGTTTCAGGCAGAATATATAGTGTATGAAAAAGCAAAACTTTGTGAAATGGACCCGGATTCTGGCTTCCGTTTCAGTGGTACAAGAGGAATTCATATAACAACAAATTTTTTTTTTCCCTTAACATTGTCTTGTTTTAACCAAGTGCATTCTGGATATTTCTAATGCATTCTGTTAGGTTGAGGTAGCACGACTTATGGGAGGTAATCCTACAGGAGCTTTATTTGGCCCACCATCCTATCCCTTTATGTCCACTCCAGGGGCCTATTAATCCTCATGATCCTAGAAGAAAGCTCAGGCAGTCCCCAGGATTCTTCTGGGCTCTCTTCACTTTATCATCAAACAGCATCTCAATGGAGGAATTAAAATGTCTCATCCAATATCCTTCTAAATTGATAAAGTTGAGGCTTTGCTTTCCTCTGGCTCAGGAGGGAAGACTGCGGTTTGGGAGGGGGTAGAGGAGACCTCTTCTATCCTTTGCTGCTGCTTCTCTCCTCATCTCACCACCCAAGGCTTCTGAGCCCTCCAGCACTGGAGCTCAAGGAAGGAGTGGGGCGGGGCAGGAAGGTTTTTCACCCGGCTGAGACCAGCGTGGAGATTGCACTGCCACGTGAGCCCCTCACATCCTCTCAGCCCACCTTTTCTCCTGTTTCAGCAACCAATTGCAGCAGGAGGAACTCAAAAACACCAGCTTATTCTTCACTTTCTGCCCCAGGGCTTCTTCACTGTCACCCTGCAGGACGCCAAAGGAACAACGCACTCAGCCTTTCTGATGCATGACCAGGGAATGATAACCCCATGGGGCAACACTTGACCAGTGGGGGTGGCAGTTGGAGGACAAATGCTCCCCTTTCCCGTGTCTCAGGAGGTTGATCCTGAGGAGCATCCCAGAGAAATGAGCTCAATAATATAACCATGGGACAGCTTTTCCTCCTCCGCTGCTGTACCCTTCCTGGACCCCTACTCCTGTGTCTAGCGGTCACTTCCCAAGGCAAACTCCCTGCATGCAAGCCCTCGTCTTAAGCTATGCTTTTGGAAGAACTCAGCATAAAACAGAAATCTAGCAATGAGATAGCTTTTAGGTTTCTCAGAGGTTTAGAACTGACTCTTTTGTAGGTGCCTTCATGGGTTCTTCAGGGACCCCTATCCCTGGGGTCTCTCCTCCACACTTCCTGGACAAGGCAATGGCGTCTTTATTTCCATGGATGATTATCTTCTTCCTTAGCCTCTAGCCAGGACCAGCTACATAATTTGTGGGGCCTAGTGCAAAATGAAAACTTCGAGCTCCTTGTTCAAAAATTATTAAGAATTTCAAGATGACAATAGCAGAGCATTCAACCTAAGTATGGGGCCCTTCTGAGAGCAGGGCCCCGTGTGACTGCATGAAGCGGCCCTGTCTCTAGCCTGTTATATTCACCATGCTTCCAGTCTAAGATGCCTCCACAGCAGAGCTTCTTCACAGAGAGATCCACACCTGGTCCATGGGAAACCCACATCCTTTGCCCCACACTTGCTGACTCGACTGCTTCAGCTAGCCTTTTTCAATTTCGATTTCTCAGAGTAAATCACAGGCAGTTTGCTGAATATTTATACTAGCCAGCCTTCAAGATGGCTCCCAATGATCCTAGCCTCTTGATTTTCATGCTCTCCTGTACAGAATTAGGGCTGGCCTGTGTGACCAATAGGATATTGCAGAAGTGACAAGGTGTGCTCCTGAGGGTAGGTCATAAAAGGCACTGTGGCTTGGCGTTTGGTCCCTTGATTTTTCTTTCTCTGGAGGAAGCCAGCTGCCACGCCATCAGGACACTCAAGAAGTCCTATGGAGATGACACCACAGAGAAGAATTGGCCAAAAGCCAGCACCAACTTGCTAGCCCTGTGAATAAGCCAGCTTGGAGTGGATCCTCCAGCCCCAGTCAAGGCTTCAGATGACGTAGCCCTGGATGACATTTGACTGCAACCTCCAGCTCAAGCCAGAGCTGGCCAGGGAGGCTGCTCCTGAATTCCTCATGTGCAGAACCCTGAGCATCACCAATCATTATTGCTGTTTTGAGCCACTAAGCTTTAGGGGGGTATGATATGCAGCAAAGGATAACTAATGCAGCAAAGCAGGCCTCCCTGTGTGGGGGGAATAGCTCTCTCCAAAGAAATTTTCTCCAAGCATCCTCTCTCAATATCTGTATTTCCTATGGACCAGACATGGTCATCTCTGGGAGAGAGAAACTGTGGGATCATTTTAGGTCCTGATCAAGAGAGCAACCTGGAGGGATCAACTCATCCTAGAAGAGAAAAGCTGTAGTTTTTTGGGGGGGCACTGATCCTTTTTATACACTCCATTCTGTATGAGAGATTTACAAAATTTACATACAGATCTTTGCCACTTATTTTGATTTTCTTTTGCATCTTATTCAAACACCTCATTTTAGAATATGCCTCAACTTCCATTTTTACCTCCAGTTATATTTCTGTACCCAACATTGAAAATTGATGGGACCAATGTCTTGGTTAGAACATTCCCATCCTCTATATCCTGAAACCATCTCTGTGAGTTGGTTTTGTGAAAAATTTTGCATTGTAGAATTTGATTGACTTAGTGTAACAACATTCCTGCCACAGCCAGATTGGGTAGCCATGGCCTTGGAAAACGGAGAAGTCCAAAACAGTAGGAATATTCATTACAAAACAGAAGTCTGGAATCCTGCCCATGTTCTGGGAAAAATCTTTTAGCCAAAGAACTCAAATCTCTGTTCAGATTTGCATGAGTAAAATTCCAAAAAGTCTCTTCTTAGAGAGAGAAAGCACCGCTTTTGTAGTTCTGACCTAATTCTGCTAACAAGGAATTTAACAAGGCCCAGATAATTCATTTAGCATCTAATCGCAGACTTATTTCCACCCAACAAGGATCTGAGATTTTTGGAGCATTCGGGGAACTCAAGTGCGAGTTCTCATTCTCCTCTAACAATCTTGTGACCTGAGGTAACCTGCATGACCTCTCACTGCCTCAGTCTCTTCCTCTGTATGAGTCTGAGAATATCTGTTGACCAGAGACAAAATATCACAGGGCTTTGAAGTGCTGTAGATGCTTTGCCTGTTTGAGGTTTCATTATTATTTTGTCTTTTATATTTAGAATCGTTTTCTGGAAGAGGGGAGAAAAATGGCTTATATGACATTATAAAAACATTAAAAGTCAAATAAAAAACAAGCCAGTGCATGATGACTGTTAAGCAAGTTTCTGTTAATTGAATCATATTTCCCCATTGATTTGCATAAAGAATGATGATTGGTTTCCATGGGGGCAGGGGGCTTGCAAAGAAGCAAAATCACACTCAGAAGTGTAGAGAATCTTTAATCAGTTATTTAAAATAACAAAAATGGGCCAGAAATGTGAGTATAACATGACAGTGAATATACTGGATTCTTTGAAGAAAGGTCCATGTGTGGGGAGCTGCACATTTAGGTTGGGTGTCCTTAGATAACCAGGAGATTCCCCCAACACTGAAGGAAGTGAAATCCTTCTGTTTGTTATGGGAAAAAGACTTTCCTAGCTAAGGAAGGTAAATAGATGTGTTTAAGTCAGGGTTTGGTTGGGAGAACAAAAGCTACCCTGTAGATTACAGAAAATGAGTTTTACTAAAAGGAATAAGGAGCATATAGGATTGCTGAATAGCTGGAGGAGGAAAGATCCAGGACACTACCATGGCTGATCTCAGAACCCAAACAGGTTCTCATGAGCTCTAATTCTCGAGAATGTCTGGGAAGCTCCCACCCAAGTCCTCAGACTATGGCAGTAAAGCGGGTGATTCTTAGGAACCCTCTGGGAAGCCGCTGTGAATCTCGCAGGCCTGGCTGCTACTGCCTCCAAAGCAAATGGCTGCTCCTCCCCGTGCCTTCCAGACCCTGCCTAGGTCCTCTCGTTGGCCAAACTTTACTGGGAAAGGCATTCTGGAAAATACGTCCGGCTTCTTTTGTGCAATGCAAGAACTTAGGAGAGTGATGATGCTGAATCAACGACAGACAGTCCAGTATATAGGAGGAAGCAACTAAGCATTAGGACACTCCCTAGTGGCTGCTATTCCTGTGCTAGCACTACCCCTGTCATCTCAGCGAGCCCACCAGCAATTTTAGGAAGGCGGGAGCATTCACCTCTTAACCTTTTTTTTTTTTTTTTTTAATAAATGGTGAAAGTGAGGCTCAGAAAAGCTAAATAACTGGCCTAGGGTCATACAACTGGTATTCAGCCATCATGATTCAAATTTGGGTCTGTGTAAGGGAAAACCCCAAGTTCTTTTGGTACTTTATACATCTAGATTAGTGATTCAAACTTCAGCTGTATCAGAGTCACCTGGAGGAATTACCCCACCCCCAGAGTCTCTGAGTCAGCAGGTCTGGAGTGGGGTTTGAGATTTGCATCTCTAACAAGTTCCCAGGTGATGCTGATGTGGTCCAGGGACCACATTTTGAGACCTCTCGAGCAGGGAGGTGATTCTGTTCCTTATCTCACTCTACTGGTGCTCAGGGTCAGGCAGATCCTATAAAATACCAAATTTGCTTTAATTATTTTCACTGTCCTTGCATTTGGTTCCTCAAGTAGTGCAGATGCCATGCTTGGCTACGCACGTGTGTGAGTTTGCATGTATGTGTATTTTAGCCATATAGACTCAGAAGGTAATCACACAGCTGAATGAAAATGGATGGTCTCATATTTCTGAGTGCTACCTTATTTGGAAACCAAGGAGAGTACCTGGTACTATGCATATTTTCCTGATTAAGCCAGAACACCAAATTAAACTTTTGAGTCGATGATTTATTTATTATTTCATTGTGAGTTTTTAAAAATCAGCATTTGATAAGTAAATGGCCCAAATCTTACTTTGGCATTCATGGAAGTAACATTAGTCTTGATGAATTATTTGCTTATTCATTGAATATGTAATTTAATTCTATAGAAACTTCATGGCAATTTAGCACGCATTAATGAGTGGATACTGTCTCATAGCTTAACGAAACTGTCATCCTTTTAAGGTAGGGGGAAAATTTAAGGAATTAACAATTGACTGGGAAGGAGCCTGTTCAGACATTCAATGAACTCAACCAACATTTATGAACACGATTTCAAACAGCCAGGTCAGTACCAGGGGGTAGCTGCTATCTCTTTTTGGAGAGAGTCAGAAAGGCCCAAGTGTGGACCCAAGCAATGCCTCCAACTAGCTAGAGGATGCTGGGCTGTCACTGAACCTCTGGGGGTCCTTGCCTGTCAAATGGGGGACTCTAATACTTATCTCACAGGATCACAGTAAAGATTAAATGAGATAATGAATGGATGTAAAGATTCTAAAATGTAGTTGATTCTCAAAAAATTATCATTATTATAATACTATAATGCTACTATAGCTTAGCAACAATTTCCCCTCTTTCCTTCCTCCCTTCCTCCGTTCATTTATTAAATGAACATTTCTTTTTTTTCTTTCTTCTTTTTTTCTTTCACATTTACAGGTCTATTGTAAAGGATACAACTCAGAAACAGCCAAATGGAAGAGATGCACAGGGCAAGGTTACGGGGATAGTGGTGCAGAGATTTCATGTCCTTTCCAGGTGCGTTACCCTCCCAGCACCTTGATGTGTTCACCAACTTGGAAGCTCCTCAATGAACATTTTTTTCAGGACTCTAAGATGACCCATATTCTGGCCCAGAAGATTTGGCCATTGTGAATCACTCTGCCCTTCCCATCCACGTTGCCCCTTCTCCCACCTCTATGCACATTGTCCTCTTGTGTCAAATTCCTCGTCAACCTTCAAGATGTAGCTCGAGCATCACCTCCTCTATGAAGTCTGCTGTGATTACTTCCACCTACAGCAGAGGTCAGGTCTGTTGCTTGCACCCCCTTCCATCTCGATGCCTACTCCCTTGTACTGAAATTGTCCGTATTCATGTCTGTATCTTCCAAATGAGAGAGCTCCTTGAGGAAGTGACTGTGATTTTCGTATTCACGACATTAGTGCTTGGCCCAGGGGTAAGTAGTTGGTAAATAAATTTTTAGTGCTGCCCCCAGTGAACGTACTGACTATCAATCTTACAATTTTGGGCACCAGGTCTGGGACTAGGGTGAGGTGAGCAAGGTATATAGGACAAAAAATTTAGAGGGATGCTCTGTCCCAGGGCACTTCTGTCGGACACTCTGAATTATTGAAAACATTGGACACTCTGTCTTCACTCATTGCGAGCGATAGTTTCTATTGGCATCCAGGCTTTTAAATTTCAATATATATTTGTTTTTCATGTACTTCCAAGAGCTGACAACGTTTTCTCAGCACCTTGGCATGTCTGAGGTAACGCTCCATGAGTTTGTAGAGTGCCTATTACACGTCAAGCAGTGTGCTAGCTACTGGGGATACAGTGGCAGGTGCAATGGGCTATCCTTGTCTTCAGTCCCATCTGAGCTCTCATGGAACTGTTGTAGGGATGAGGATGGGGTGGGGGAGACTATGCATAAAGAATTGTACTTTAAAGGCTCTAATACAAGGTTAAAGAAAGTTAAATTCCATAAGAAAGTGAAGACAAAATACTGGGGATTTGGAGATGACTTCTAGTTGGGCGGATGGACAGACCTTGTGAAGGAAATGGCATTTGGTTACTTATGCTAAGGTAGTCTATGCTGTTGGTGCCTCACTCACATCCCCTTTACTGGGCCCAGCTGCTGGGCTGGTTAGCTCCTAAGGCTGACAGTTGCACCCTTCTCTGGGGAATTGCCTTCTGCCAATAAGAGCCCCCTCTCCCTGAGATACCTTCGAGGTTACACTCCCTCCCCTTGGATGGCTATGCCCCTTTCCCATGGGTGGCTCACAGCCAATGGCAGATCTGTTCCTTGCCTCATGGTGAGGCCGCTCTGTGGTGCCATTCACATCCTAGGGCTCTCCGTGGAATAAGGCTGAAACCAGATTTCAGCTGAAGTCACCACTTGCTTAGATCTCACCCTGCCTTCTTCCTTCTCCCGTCTTCCCATAGGTTTCTCTCAAGAGCATTTCCCCAATAACCCACTTCACAAGAATCCCCATCTTAGGCTCTGCTTCTAGGGATGCAGGCTTAAAACAAAAAACAGCAAACAGTAACAATGACAGTACTATGGCTAATAACTTGCTATCAGGTGCTTTGCATGTGTTCACTTACTGAAATCTTATAAAACCTTGTGGGTTGTTCTCCCCATTTTGCAGATGAGGAAACTGAAGGTCAGAAATGTGAGAGGTACTCTGGTCCCGCTCACACAGTTGCTAAGCTGGGTGTCAAACCCAGGAAGTCTGGCTCTTGGTTCCGTCGTGGAAGGCACTCCTCAGCCTTCCATCTCTGTACACCTCCAGGCCTGGAGGGCTGCTACCTGAGGAGCTTTGCTTGTGGGTGCAGGGATAGTGCAAGGTGGGGAGTCAGGAAGCCTGGATTCTGGACCTGGGGCTGTGCCTCAGTGGCAGTGTGATGGCTCCTCCCAGGGCCTCAGATTTTTCACCTGCAAAATGGCCCCAACAGCTGCTTTGCAGTGTCGTCATAAACATTTTATGAGAATGTGCTTTCCTTATCTCTGTGCCTGGCATTCATCAGGTGCTCCATTCATGTGGCTCTCAGCCTGCCTGGGGCCAATCTGATGGTGGTGCAGAGAGGCCGGCCCTAAGTGTCGGTTGGCAGGGGCAGTGGTGAGCAGAGGCATGAGCTCTGGTCCTGGGGCAGAGGCAGCTTTATGTGTGATCTGGCTTTCTTTGTTCTCCCTGCTGTGAGAGAACAACTGGTGCAGGGGCCCTATCCTGAGGCTCCACATCCTCAACACGTGGTTTCCCTTCTAGGGTCCCAGGTGGCTGCCTGGGATCTGACAGAAAGGGCAGAGAGATGGGCCTTCCCTGTCCCCAAGAACATTTCTTGGAATATACTCTACTTCCAATTACATCCCTTGACACAGAACTTACTTTATGTCTGCATCTGGTTGTCTGGAAGGCTGGAGGACTGGGGTTCTATTACTGGACGAAGGGGGACAAGTAGCCATCCCCACCTCAGTGGACAGTCGGGCATAGATGGTGGTCACAGCTGGGAAGTCTTCATGAGCACTTCCTATGTGCCATCCACATGTTTCAACCACCTTCTTTTATTTTCACAGTCACCCTATGAAATGGGCGCTCTTAGTATTGCGCCTGTTGTACATGAGGTGACTTGAGTGCAGAGCTCAGATTTGATCCCAGGCAGGCCAGCCCTAGGGGCCACACGCCCAACCACTCTGCCGTACCACAGGATCCAGAATGGATAAACACGGTTGGGACTCACGGGTTTGCTGTTTACTAACCACATGGCCTTGGGTAAGCTACTTTGCCTCACAAGGTCTCAGTGTTCCCATCTGTAAAATGGGGCTGATGTGCTTACCTACCTGAGTGGTTGGGTGATCAAGTGAAATAACACCCTGGGATAGCTCTTCGTCAACTGGAAAGTGCTGGAAGTAAGACCAACTATGATTTCTTTTAGTGACCATGGGACTCTGAGTTCCAATGGGGGTGGAGACAGAGAAGCTGGTCAGAATTTACCTGACCATCAAATTCCAATAGACAAGGTTGTGTGCATGAAATGCTATTTTTGGGATGATCCTCAGGACTCAGCCTACATTCCCCATTACTTCAGTCTCCTGTCCCTGTGGGATAAAACCATGCCTGGTGAGATTGCTTTGCCTTTCTGTCCTACTCAGCAGGAATAATATGGCAGACGAGGGCAACAGAAAGAAAAAAGACATGTTTGCTACAAAGAGAAGATCTGCTGTCACTGGGAAGAGCTGGGTCCTGGAGCAGCTTCAGGCGAGCTTTCTCACTAAATCTTTCTGCAGCACCGCCAGCCAATTCTCTCAGGAACAGCAGAAAAGCCTTTGTTACTCCTTGCTCATTGCAGATACAAGACTCAAGCCAACCCGAGACAGAGGAGGGTGTCGGCACAGCTTACAGGCGTCTTTGAGTCCAGGGCCCGAGTACAGTGGGGGCTCCTGGACTAATTAGAGGGAATGTGAGCAGCTTTTGGCTTTGTGGCCAAAAGGTTCCTCCACAGCTGTTGCTAAAGTGGTTCTGCATGGCGCTGTATCTGCAAACTGGGTCAACGGGTCAATTGGGCCTTTTATATGCCAGCCAGGCCGCCTATATTTATGTTTAGGGTCAGATCCAGGGCAGAAACAAATTTGGGCCAAAGAAATCCATTTAGAACCTTTCCGTGCTGATGCCGACTTCGCGAAAGGGCTGTTCATTATTTATAGATCATGCAATTGTGTTTTGTACAGTAACCTTATTTGGGCATATAAATAAGCAAAAGATAAGAGAGGAAAACAAAAAAATGCATTGATTTTTTTTTTTTCCTCCACAAATGAAAGGCGGATGAAGCGATTTTATATCTGAGGACTCCTGGCTGGCATATCACTCGGACAGTAGGAATTAGAATAGATTTAATCCTCTGATCCATACTAATGGGGACATTAAAAACACTGTTTATTAAATTTATCTTTTTGACACTTTTAATATATTCCATTGCAGCCTTGCAGCATAAGGGCTAACTAATGATAACATTTCGCGTTTATTAAACGCGTTTTACACTTGCACCGGCACCTGCTAACTGACACACATCATCTCATTCAGTCCTCACCACAGAGGTATAAAAAGACATCTCTTTCACTCCCATTTTATTTATTTTCTTTTTTTCATTGTGAAATTTTTGTTGTACATTATTGTTTATCAGTCACCATATAAGTGCATCCCTCCATCAGTTGTGCCCACCCCCCACCTCCCTAGCCCCTAGTAACCACCAAACAGTTCTGTTGGTGCATATGTTGGTTTATCTTCCACATATGAGTGAAATCATGCCCTGTTTGTCTTTCTCTTTCTGGCTTATTTCGCTTAACAGAATACCCTCCAGGTCCATCCATGTTGTTGCAAATGGGACGATTTTGTCTTTCTTTATGGCTGAGTAGTATTCCATGGTATATATATACCACATCTTCTTTATCCATTCATCAGTCGAGAGACTCTTGGGTTGCTTCCATGTCTTGGTTATAGTGGATAATGCTGCGATGAGCATAGGGGTGCATAAGCCTCTTTGGATTGTTGATTTCAGTTTCGTTGGGTAGATACCCAGTAGTGGGATAGCTGGATCATAAGGTATTTCTATTTTTAATTTTTTTTTTTTTTTTGTGAGGAAGATCAGCCCTGAGCTAACATCCGTGCTAATCCTCCTCTTTTTGATGAGGAAGACGGGCTCTGAGCTAACATCTATTGCCAATCCTCCTCCTTTTTTCCCCCAAAACCCCAGTAGATAGTTGTATGTCGTAGTTGCACATCCTGCTAGTTGCTGTATGTGGGACACGGCCTCAGCATGGCCGGAGAAGCGGTGCGTCGGTGCGCGTCCGGGATCCTAACCCGGGCCGCCGGTAGCGGAGCGCTCGCACTTAACTGCTAAGCCATGGGGCCGGCCCCTCTATTTTTAACTTTTTGAGGAATATCCATACTGTTTTCCTCAGAGGCTGCACCAGTTTGCATTCCCACCAGCAGTGGATTAGGGTTCCCCTTTCTCCACAGCCTCCCCAGCATTTGCTGCTTTTTGTCTTGGTGATTATAGCCATTCTAACGCGTGTAAGGTGATATCTTAGTGTGGTTTTGATTTGCATTTCCTTGATGACTGGTGATGTTGAGCATCTTTTCATGTGCCTATTGGCCATCTGTATATCTTCTTTGGAGAAATGTCTGTTCATTTCCTCTGCCCATTTTTTGATTGGGTTGTTTGTTTGTTTGTTATTCAGTTGTGTGAGTATTTTATATATTATGGAAATTAATCCCTTGTCAGATATACGGTTTGCAAATATTTTTTCCCAGCTGGTGGGTTCCCTATTCATTTTGATCCTGGTTTCATTTGCCTTGTAGAAGCTCTTTAATCTGATGAAGTCCCACTTGTTTATTTTTTCTTTTGTTTCGCTTGTCTGAGGAGACATGGAATTCAAGAAGACCCCTTTATGGCTGATGACGAGTAGTGTACTACCTGTATTTTCTCCAGGAGTTTTATAGTTGCAGGTCTCAGCTTCAGGTCTTTGATCCATTTTGAGTTAATTTTTGTGTATGGTGAAAGAAGGTGGTCCACTTTCATTCTTTTCCACGTGGCTGTCCAGTTTTCCCAGCACCATTTATTGAAGAGACTTTCCTTTCTCCACCGTATGTCCTTAGCTCCTTTGTCAAAGATTAGTTGCATATAGATATGAGGTTTTATTTCTGGACTTGCAATTCTGTTCCATTGATCTGTGTGTCTGTTTTTGTACCAGTACCATGCTGTTTTAATTACTATCCCTTTGTAGTATGTTTTGAATTCAGGGATTGTGATGCCTCCAGCCTTGTTCTTCTTTTCCAGGATTGCTTTAGCTGTATGGGGTCACTCCCATTTTATAGTCGCGAAAGTTGAGGCACAGAGAGGCTCAATAATTTGCTGAAGCTCACTTTATTTATTTATTTATTTATTTGCTGAGGAAGATTATCCCTGAGCTAAATCTGTTGCCAATCTTCCTCTACTTTATATGGGACACCTGCCACAGCATGGCTTGGTAAGCGGTGCATTGGTCCGTGCCCAGGATCCCAACCTGTGAACCCCTGGCTGCCGAAGCAGAGCTCGCAAACTTAACCACTACGCCACCGGGCCGGTCCCTATTTATTTTTTTTATTTGACCAAATTTTCTTTATTAACTTTGCTAGAACTTAAATTTATAAAGCCTGCTTTCTGATAGCATCTTACATACGATGAAATTCAGTGTTCTGTGGTTGCCACTTGGGCGTATTCAACAGGATTGGGTTACAGCGTTACTAGAAGGACCGTATAATGTTCTGTAAGGTTGTCTTCCATCTTGGAACTTCAGATTGAGTGAGGAATTTATTTGAGCTCAATATATGATTAGCAGTGACCGTTGAAGTGCTCAAAATATACCTGCTGTGTAAAAGAAACTTTCAGCCCTGGAGTGGGGAGGATGATCTTTAACAAATGTGTGAAGCTCCTTTATCAGTAAGTAGGAAAGTTGGGGATTGACCTCAAGTTGTCCTCTGTGAGTTCATGCCCTTGATCATCACGCTGTACTGAATGATGGGGATACCTGCCGCTAGCTGTGTGGTGGGCAGTCCCTTCCTGTTCTGGAAGTGAGAGGTGAGAAAAGTGAAAGGAGTTAACCCTGGGTCGGTGCCCACTGCATGCCGAGCACAGAGCTAGGCCCTTTGCTTACGTGATCTCATTTTGTGTCCTGAACAAATGCTCATAGGTTGGTCCACCTCTGAGCATCTTTGAACCTTCTCTATAAACTGAAGGAGAATCTTCAATTTTCTTAACTTATGACTTAAAATAATATGGCAATTTTTCTGACATCTAGTCTGGAAGTTACCAATAAATTAGTTGGTTCATTCATTCATTTACGTCAATGTTTTTTTGAGTACCTACTGTGTTCTGGGTGCTAGAGCTTTATCAGCCAAGAAGACAAAGACTTCTCCCCTCAAGGAGATTACATTTGTTTTTTTTGCTGAGGGAGATTAGCCCTGAGCTAACATCTGGGCCAATATTCCTCTATTTTGTACGTAGGTTGCCACCACAGCATGGCTGACAAGTGGTGTAAGTCCACGCCTGGGATCCGAACCTGCGAACCCAGGCCACCAAAGTGGAGTGTGCTGAACTCAACCACCATACCATGGGGCCAGCCCCAAGGAGATTACATTTGTAAGTGAGGAGACAGATGATGAGCAATAAACATAGCAAACAAGTAAATTATATAGTGATAAGTGCTATATAAAAAAATAAAGATGGATAAGGGGAGTCAAAAATGCTTGTGGTTGGGGCCATCCCAGTGGCATAGTGGTTAAGTTCATGTGCTCCACTTTGGTGGCCCAGGGTTCACAGGTTTGGATCCCAGGAACGGACCTACACACTGCTCATCAAGCCATGCTGTGGTGGTATCCCACATAAAAAATAGAGGAAGATGGGCACAGATGTTAGCTCAGCAACAATCTTCCTCACCAAAAAAAAAAAAAAAAAAAAAAGCTTGTGGGTGGGGGCAACTTAGAGCAGGTCTTCCTTTGGATAAGATGTGTGAGCATTATTTGAAGGAGGTGATGGGATGAATTTTAGGGCTGTCCAGGGAAAAGCATTCCAAGAAGAAAGAACAGCTAGTTAAAAGATCTAAGAGAGGAGCTGGCCTGATGGGTTCAGGCAAAAGCAGGGCTCAGCGTGGCTGGAGCAGAGTTGTCAAGGAGGAGAAAATACAAAAGGCAGTCAGGAAGGGGATGGGGGCCAGGCTGTGTAGGGCCTTGTAGACCATTGTAAGAACTTTGGCTTTTACTCTGAGAGAAATAGAGAGAAATTGGAGCATTTTGGAAAAAGGAGTGACATTATATACTTTTATTGAGTGATTACTCCTTGCCAGCATTGGGACTATCAGCATTAAAGAGACAATCCCTTAATAAGTCATAGTTTTACAGGGAGAGATGTATAAGACGATAACTACACAACAGCATGAAAAGTTCCCTGACAGATGTAGGAAGCCCTCAAAACTCCGTGCGGCCCCCAGTGATCCCTGCTTCCTCGTATTTCATGCTCTTATGTAGACAGTTCCTTCCACACGAATAGTGCTGACTTGTGTAGCAAAAAGGATATTGTGGAAATGACGGTGTGTGATTTATAAGACTGACCATAAAAGACTGTGCAGTTTCTGTCTTTTTTCCTAAATTGTTCTCTCCAGGGGAAGCCAGCTGCCATGTTTTGAGGACACTCAAGTAGCCCTATAGAAAGTTCCATGTGGTGAGGAAGTGACCCCTCTTGTTAGCAGCCAGTACCAATTTGCCTATCATTTGAGTGAGGCATCCAGGATCCTATTGACCCAGTCAAGCCTTCAGATGATGACAATCTCACAGGAGACCCTAAGCCAGAACCATCCAGGCAAGCTGCTCCCAAATTCCTGATCCACAAAAACTGTGAGATAATAAATGTTCATGGTTGTTTCAAGTCACTTAAACTTTGAGGTCATTTGCTGTGCAGCAGTAGATAACTAAAAGGAACCCAGTCTGGGAAGGGTGGAGATGGTAATCAGGAAAGGCTTCCTGGAGGAGTTGATAACTGAGCTTGTCTTGAAGGTTGAGTAGGAGTCCTGAGCAGGAGTCAGTGCAGCAGAGAAAGAATGTTGGGTGGTAAGTGCTTTCCAGGCAGAAGGAAGAATGTGTGCTAAGTCCTGGATGTTGCTCAGTTGGGGACAGAAAACTCAAATCCCAACCAGGGCTGGGTAAGTAATGCAAGTGAGCGAAGCAGATGGCTTATGTCGTGGAGTACTGTGCATGAGGGGTGGGGCCAGGGAGAAGGGGACGGCCCAAGTCCCTCA
This sequence comes from Ceratotherium simum simum, assembly GCF_057802395.1. Taxonomy (NCBI): domain Eukaryota; kingdom Metazoa; phylum Chordata; class Mammalia; order Perissodactyla; family Rhinocerotidae; genus Ceratotherium; species Ceratotherium simum. Next base: position 14,805,880 of record NC_141922.1, read on the forward strand.
GCTCCGGCTGACTGCTGCCATGCCCGAATAGGCCCAGACTTGCCAGAACTTCTAATGTGTCCAGAGAAGCCAGAAATTGTATTTTAATATAAAATCTAATTTTCAAAAGGTAGCCATCCCAAAACTCTCAGTGGCCAAATGCCCCCCATTTGCAGCCTCTTGTTCGGGAGCTCCTTGTGAGTCTAGAGGAAACTTAGCTTCCCTCGTGAGCTGACCACGAACCTTTGTCCTCTGCTCCCTGGTTAGCCCGAGTCCCATGTGACTGGTGCAATGATTAACTGTCTCCATGGTTTTCTAAATGGTCGCAAATAACACCCGAGCTCCACTGAGCTCCAGCGAGAGGAAAGGAAGTCAGCATTAATCCACGTGCAGAATCCCACAGCGCCTCAGCAAAGCCATCTGCCACTTAATACTCTTAGGGCGCAGGTGGCAAAGCAAAATCTCAGAATGTGAGACAAAGTACTGTGGACAGTGAGCCCTGTGTATATTTCTGGAGGACCATGCCTAGAGATAGACTCCAGGGCTGGCTGGCTTCTTAGTGTGATTTTTCGAGATCCTGGTATGTGGCCCTGGGAGCATCTCTATCTTAGAGAGAGAAGTCAGTGAGTTTATCCAGCCCTTGCTATGCGTCAGGCATGAGGCCGTACATACGGGAGCTAATTTACTCCTCACAGCAGCCCTAGGAGATTGGTGCCATCATTGTGCCCATTTTACAGATGAGGAAACTGAGTCCCAAGGGATTTTACTGACTGCTGCCCGAGGTCTTGCAGCCAGTAAGAGGCAGAGTAGGAATCCCTTCTGGGTCTGTTCAAAGCCCATGATCGTATCTACTCTCCTGTATTTTCCTCCCTGACATCAAAAAAGAGACAGCAGTGAGGTCTCTGGAGTTTTTATTTGAGAGGAACTCAGCGGGGACAGTCTGATTGGAAGGGAGCTGGGCCAGGGCGCGTGTGAAGCAGTGTTTGTGGAGACAACAGTGTTTTTTTTTCCCTTAGGATGAAGTAAGGAACCTCCTCGCTCCAACCTCAAGTCAATCCCTCGGTGACACTACTGACAGGGATCTAGTTATGACAGGAATGTCAAGGACAACCTGTGTATCAGATTTAGTCACCTGCTTTGTACTGAGCTTGTGAATTACAATCAGGTGAGTCAGAGTTCTCTCCCTGCTGGACCACATACTTGATTTGCGGTGGGAGGGCACGCGAAGGAGAGGAAATGCCATGGGTTTTGGGGCTGGGAAATGTGGGTTTCAATCTTGATTCAGTCACTAACTTGCCGTGTGACCTTGGATGAATTGTGTAACCCGCCTGAGACTTGGTCTCCTGTTCTGTTACACGGGGACAAGAATATTTAACTTAGTGTCCCCAGAGCTTCGCACACGGCCTGGACAGTTGGCACTCAACAAAGCCTTGTTGAATGAATGACTGACTGACTGAATGAATGAATGACTAGTTAGGGAAGACTGCAGATGGGACCTGAAGTGTTCCTGGAGGGTTTAAATATGTGAAGAAGAGGACGGAGGGAATTGCAGGCAGGGAAATGATACGGACAGCGGACGTGGTGGCAAGAATGCCAGGTTTAGGCGACAGTGAAAGCCGATATGGCTTCTTGTGGAGGAAAGGATAGCTCAGGAGGGGCCCGCACTGAATGCCTCATCCTGATTAAATTTCCTCAGAGACCAACTGCTCCTGCTGACACTAATAGTTCCTTTAAAAAGCACTTTCATCTCCCATCTCAAAGTGCTTTGCATGTGTTAATTAAATCTCCAAACTCCTGGGGAGGTAGGTATTATTTATCCACCTCTTGTAGGTGAGGAAACTCGGGTACAAAGGGAATTGATTTGCCCAGGGCAATGCCTACCTGCATGCCCTTCCCACCCTGGTTCCGGAATTGCCAAAACACAGCCAAAATGCAGTTTTAGGAGAAAGCAGGAAAACAATATTAAATCCCTTTGCTTTCCCCTCCTACACCCTCATATATACAAGAAACGGAAACTAGGACAGAAACAGTAAAAGTCATCATAAAATAAGATTTCTCAGAATTTTTTAAGGCCCTCCAATGCATTCTCACATATACGCTTCCCTTCACAGTTTTCTGGGACTGGTGGGCAGCGGGATGGGGAAAATTGTTCAGTTGAGTGTTTCCCTGATGTAATTCAGATTTCAAAGCTGTGCTTCGTATTTCTCATCTGTAAAATGGGAATCTTTCCTCAGTGTGTTGTTGGGAGGATTAAATGAATAAATAGGTATAGAGAAGCACTAACCTCAGGGCCAGACCCACTGGAAGCACCTGATAAGAGGTGGTCACAATGATGATTTTTGTGGAGCCAGCAGAATGTCCACCCTGATCGTCCAAGTGGCTCCCGGACATTTCCACTCGAGTGTCCTCCCATCACCTTGATTCATTTATTTGACCACTATTTATTGTCCTTCAGGTATTGTGCTAGGTTTTGGGAATATAGCAGTGCACAAAGCAGGTAAGGGCTCTGGTCTCCGGTTCCACTCTGGCTTACCGTCCAGTTCAGGAGCCAGACATTAAATAAAAACAGAATCCCATAGTGTAATATTCCTGCTAAGGTGAGCACCAGAACAAGAGGTCCGTGGTGCTCCAAGGGGGTTTAAGAGAAGGGGCTCCTCTAAGCCAGCGAGGGCAGCAAGTGCTCCTTGGGGGAAGCGATGCTCTAGCTGGGATCTGAAGGGTGAGAGGAGATAAGCAGGTGAAGGAGAGAGGGAAGAGGGTACCACACAGAAGGAACAGCACGTGCGGAAACTAAAGAGATGCAGAGGCATTCATTCACCTACCATTACCCAGTGCCTTGTTGGGAATGGACGTCAGGCACCCGGAGGAGAACGAGGCACAGGGGACAGACTAGCCCTGGAGGTGCGAGATGAGGTGATGTTAAATCAGTGCTCACGCTGGATTCCAGTTTGATAAGGAACATAGAGAAGGAGCTAGAATTGTTCAGAGGCCCTGGTGAATGGTTCTGCCTGGGGAAGTTGAGGCAGGCTTCCCAGAGGGGGCACAGGACCTAGGATTTCTTTTATTTATTTGTCAGCAAAAATTATTGAGCCTCTACAAGGTGCCTTCGCCCTGTGGTAACGGAGGGAGCAGGATAAGGTCTTTGTCCTGAAGGAGGACACAGTGGAATGGGCGAGAGGAAGGTTCAGAGGTTGGCAATGGAAAATACAGAATGTGATCCAGTTCTCACGTCTGCGTGGGAGCATCGTGGAGGAGGGGCGTGTCAGCGGGTGTGAGCTGTGTTTGCAAACACAGATATAATTCAATAGTTAAGACTGAATAGGGGCCGGCCGGGTGGCGCAAGCGGTTAAGTGTGCGTGCTCTGCTGCGGCAGCCCGGGGCTCGCCGGTTAGGATCCCTGGCGCGCTCAGACGCACCGCTTGTCAAGCCATGCTGTGGCGGCATCCCATATAAAGTAGAGGAAGATGGGCAGGGATGTTAGCCGAGGGCCAGTCTTCCCCAGCAAAAAGAGGAGGATTGGCAGATGTTAGCTCAGGGCCGATCTTCCTCACTAAAAAAAAAAAAAACAAAAAAGACTGAATAATGACCTCTAACTCCCAATGATACCTAATAGTGCCTTGCATTGATTCAGCACTTCACAGTTTAGAAGGCATATGCATTAACTCGCTGGAGAGTCACAGCGGCTCTGCAAAGAGGCGGAATGGCTAGTATCACCCACATTTTAAAGACAGTGAATTGGAAGCTCAGGAAAGGTAAATTAAACAAATGATTTAATTTGTGTGAGACATAATGCCCACTGTTGAGAAGACATTGGAGGACTTGGGTTTTGGCTCCATCCGGTTTGAATTTGCTTCCTGTGAGTTGTTTGACTGGAATCTCCGTCCTCCCTGGCGTTTCTGAAAGTTCACAGCTGAAGATCAGACTCTGGTATACACCCCAGACCCATAATACCAGCAACCATCCCAGACCCCTCTCTCTCTAGCTCACTTGCTGCAGAGGGTGTTCACGTCTATCTGCGGTTACCGCCTGAAGAGTAACAAAGCTGCAGTTCTTTACAAAATGCACTTTAAATTGGATGACCATATAACAGATTGGGTAATTGGGACACTTCTGAGAGTGAAAGGGGGTTGTGATTCATAATTGCATTAGGACAACAGGCGTGTGTTGGGACTGTCCCTGGCAAACTGGGACATATGGCCACCCTACCTATGAGTCATCCTTCTCACTAATTGGATTCAGATTCTTCCTTCTGTCCTCACTTTTTCTGAATCATTTACTCATTCACTTATTGGATAATCATTCATCGGACTCATCTGTTCACGGCCCTGGGCTGCCAGGGAGGAAGCATTGGCTCTTTCTCGGGAGAAGCCCCCGGTGAACATTGACTAACTCCCGTGGATAGGCTGACACCAGCCCTCTGGTAGCTTTCGTTTGCCATCTTCACATCTGTTAATGAGTAATTGAAGGAAATGTTCCTGGAAGGCAGAGGCCATGTCTCCTCTGCCTCCACAACGCGTGGGTCACGTGAGGGTGTCAGGAAGTGGTGTCCACAAACACGGCCAGGCAGGGACTTCAAAGCCCCTCTAGAATACGGTGGTGCTCAGCGATGATTCCCTGCGGACCCCCCACTCTCCAATGCCTGTTCCCTTCGATCTTCCTTTGTTTCTTGTGTCTTGAAACACTCATCACATAGTGATTAATTATTTGTGAGCATTGGTTTAATGCTTGTTGGACCGGAAGGTGGGGGCTTGTCCCCAGTGTGCTGCAGACGCCCTGGTCATGGAAGTGTTCACTGTATATTTGCTTGCTGACTAATTGACCTGAGGTCCAAGGCAATGGGCTGCCTCTGATGGGAACCCTGGGGAAATGAGCTTCCTGGGAGAATAACGGGGTGCAGGCAGGGACTGGAGGGGGGCTTGCAGATCTGGGCTGGTGGATAGAAGGTACTTGAGAGGGACATCCTCAAAGAAAATCTGGCTAGGGAGGAATGAAATGCCGCTTCTCCTCGCAGTCCTCCTGAGTTCCCCAGGGAGGGGTAGCCATTTCTGCCGTCTGCCCTATCCAGAGCTGGGTTTGGCCTGACACCCAGCTGAGCAGAGAGAGCAAATAAGGAGTAGGGTTTCCTGTCGGGACTGAACGGAGGCCCTGTTTCCAGGGTTCCACGTGTCCCAGTGAAAAGTGCCAGGGGCTGCCAGTGGCCAGGGGCGTGGAGCTCAACCCAGCTGGCATGAGGCGGTGTTCCTGTCACACTCACTCCTCTGGCAGCCCCAAGCTTGGTATTTCCCCACCTTTTCCACGCTGGGACAGGTGTCAGTTGCTAAATTTGCTGCAGGACTGTACCTGCTAAGCACATGCCTGGATGGGGCTCGCTTGGGGGAGACCTTTGAAGAGGGCTCTTGACCCTGGCTGTGGGTGGAGGGGGGTGGGGGCAGGCCGGGCTGAGCCCCCAGGGGCCAGAGAAGGAGAAGGCTGGAGCTTCAGTGAGGGTCTGACACCCGGGGGCTGAGCAGCCCGTTTCACAAGCGGCATCTCCTATGATGCCCAATCTGAACAGTACCCACAGTCCAAATGCCCGGGTTCAAATCCCATCTCCACCTCCTGCTGGTCGTGTGGCTGAGGGCAAATTACTCACCCTTTCTTTCTCAGTTTCCTCATCTGCAGAAGGAGGATGGTGATAGTAATCACCTCACAGGGTTTCCTTGAGGAGTAAACGGTTTGCCTTAGAGAAGTTCCCAGCACAAAGTGTTTGCTAAAAGTGAAACCAAAAATCCTGCCTTCACACTTTTCCCAATAGTTCCATGCTTCTGTATACTTTTCTCTTGCTATTCCCAGTTCTCACCTGCCTTAACCCTACCTCTCCTTCTAGGCATAGCTTAATCACTTCATTTATTCATTTGTGTGTTCATTCATTTATTCAGCAAACTTTATTGCGTACCTGTGACTTGCCAGAAATGGGTCAGAGCATACTGTAACCAACAGGCAGAGTCCCTGCCCTCAAGAAGCCTATGGACCAGTGGGGTAAATGAAAAAGGAAGATAAATAATTTAAATCAAATAGAAAGTAATAAATTCCCTAAGACAGAGGTAGAGACAAATAGAAGGAGTTAGTGCTTTTAGCAGAAGAGAGCTTAGAAGGCTGCCTGGAAGAGGTGCCACTTAAGATGGGTTGAAGAAGATGGATAATGTACTAATAATAGCTCCCAGTTTTGAGCACTTGCTCTGTGCCCTGTACTATGTGCTTTTCATGGATTATCTCTTTGCAACAAACCCTAGGAGATAGGTACTGTTGTTTTTCCTCCCTTTACAGATGAAGAAACTGAGGCTTCAAACAGATAAGTAGGTGTCCAAGGTTTCATAGCTAGTTTAAGTGAGGACTCAGCATTTGATCCTAGGCTGTCTGGATCTAGAGCCTGTGCATCACTAAGCCCCACTGAGAGGGCCCTGGCCTCTTTATGCTGGACCCTCCCCCTGCCGAGATCCTGGGATTCCTCATCCCAGGGCTGCCGCATCCCTGGAGTGTGTCTGGCATGGTGCTTTGTATGGACCGTGTGTACATCAGTCATCCTAACCCCAGCTGGTCCTCAATAAATACTTGTTAAGTCAATAGCAACGAGCAATGTTTATGGGGTGCTTACCAGATGCTAGGCACTCTTCTAAGAGCTTTTCCTGTATTAACCCATTTATCCCTCAAAACCACACTATACGGGAGTACAATTATTATCTTTACTTTATGGAGGAAGAAATAGAGGTGCAGAGAGGTTAAACTACTTGCCTAAGATCATATAGCTAAGGAGTGGAAGTCCTGAATAGGAGGAATCCCAGGTCTTCCCAATTCTGTAACCCTGAAATGGGATTTTTGCTTTGCTTTCTAGGTTTTTTTTTTTTTTTTTTTTTTGGCCATGCCCCTCTGTGCTAGGGTGATGGGAATTCAGGATGGAGTGGGAATACCAACAGATGGCCAAGGCAATCTCGAAACACCCCAATTATTGCATCCCAGGGGTAGGGGTGGAGACCTGGATGCCTTTATCTGGATTTGAAAAACACCGGCCTACCTGGTCCTTGAAAGGACTCAGGAAGTATCTGTATTTTGCTGCTGCTGACTCGGGGAATTAGTCTGGCTGACACTGGGGACTCCCCAGACTTGCTTGTGTCTGCATGTGTCTGTGGGAACAAGTCCAGCGAAAGCTCCTAGGAGGTCAGGCTTGCAGAGACCCCTCTGTAAACAGAACACCCCAGGTCTATAGAAGACCCAGTGTAGATTCTTCCTTGCCCCTCTCAGTCCGTTTGCGTGTATCTGTCTCTCTCTCACTAGACTGTAGGCTGCTCTGAAGGCAGGGACCAGATCTTATTCATCTTTGTAGGCTTCTATCCCCTCCAAGCACCTGGCATGGTGCTCTGTGCATCGTAGGTGTTGCAAGCACATTAATATCCTAAAAAATGCTGAATATGATGTGGCTCTTGTGTAGGGTTCCTTGTGGTTTGTGGCCTGGATGTTCCGCTTCCTAGTTGTGTGACCTTTGCTATTTACTTTGCCTCTCTGGGCCTCAATTTCCTACTATTGTGAGGATTAAATGAGATGGTATAGAATATGGAACAGTGCTTGGCACATATAAATATTCCACTAGTGTTAACTATTCCTAATATTATTAACACATAGTTAATGTCCTCAAACCATTTGCTGCTTACAGTGGGAGTTCTGGAGTCAAAGAGGCCTGGATTTGAATCCTGACTCCTCTACTGTGTCTTGGGTGAATTACGACACCTCTGTCAGCCTTGATTTCTACATCTGGAAAGTGGGAACAAAGTTTCTACCATATTGGGCGCTGGAGATATGCAGGTAAAGCCCTCCATACATGGCGGACGCATAGTAAGTCCTTGGGGAAGGCTGCCGTCCTTGATGATGGCCATGGTGGCAAAGATTAAGCTGGGAGAGTTTACGGCACAACCCCATTTTCGTACATGAGAAACAGGTAGCAAAGAGGCTTGTGGTTAGTTTTAGGGCTCTCGTCCTCCAGGAAAGCTAGACTTCCTGACTGTCTTGAGTGGCATAAAAATAAATTGTTACCAGAACCCGCGTTGGATTGTCCACCAGCCCCTCCACCCTTTCCCACCCTGAATCCTCTTGGCTTCTTGTCCTCTGCCAGGCTTCACGGCATTCGGACATTGTGATTCTTGCAGAGGCAACACTCTCTGAATTGTAAAGCATTACCCTTCTTCATCCTCCAGCGGAACTTCCGAGCTGCACCAGGCCACCATTAGTTGGCTATCACTTCAGGACGGGTCTCTATTGTCTTATGAGGGGTTCTTTGTGACCTTCCCCTTCTGGAAGACACAAACTCGAGAGGAAGGGCAGAGTCCAGGATGCTTCCTTTTTATTCTTGTGGTGGCCGTGCCTGGCGCAATGAAACCCAGGCTGAGGGGACCAAAAACACCTTCTCCCTTTCTCTCCTATGCCTTCTCCGAGCAGTGCAAATGGCAGAGCCCAGCCCTGGACCATTTGCATGGCTAGCCATGGCGCTTTATGAGGGTAATAGCCCTGTGCAATTCAGCGACCGGCCCTCCCCGGGTTTGAATAAAAAACCACAAGCCATAATACACATAAAATCCTAATGTGCCTTCAAAATTACCTCATCTTTTATTTAGAGGTTATTCCGCCCTTGTCTTCCTTTATCGCTCTTTATACGACTGAAGTGGGTGAGCAGCACCAAATGATGCCATCTCGGTTGCTGAGTGGAAGGAGCGTTTATGGCCTAACTTTGGCGAGGCAGCAGGGCCCCAGGAGTCCCTCTGTTTCAGCCCCTCCTCCCTTCCCTAAAGCCAGCCTTTTCCACTTGAAGGCTGCTGTTTCTTCTCTACCAGGTGCGTTTTTATATTGTCCTTCCAAACGTGAATTTTATTATATTGCTAAGTGAAAAGGAGGTGCCTTTCCGAGAAGCTGTGATTTTTGTGAGTGGTCTGCAAACACCGCCCTGGCTAAGGCTGGGCCTCTGACACTCCCAGGGCCAAGGCTTCAGCTCAGCATTTCCAGCTGAGGTCCTTGTTCTCTGAGCTCAGGAGCCTTGACATTTAAAGGCCAAGAAGGGCTGTGATTTATTCTTAAGCTCAATTTGGAGAAGGGGGTGGGGAAAATGGAGAGATTGCTTTTTTCAGCCTAACGCAGTGGTTCTCAGACTTCAGATAAGAATCGCCTGGAGGGCTCCCGGAAACAGTCCTGGGCCGACCCCCAAGGGTTCTGATTCTGTAAGTCTCGGGTAGGGCCTGAGATTCTGCATTTCCAACGAATTTCCAGATAGTGCTGATGCTATGGGTGAAGGGACCACACTTCGAGTATTGCTGGGCTAGAGAGATTGGTGAATTAAGGTGAGGGTGTGTGTGTGTGTGAAAAAGAGAGAGAAACAGACAGGTAGACAGACAGACAGACAGACAGAGCCGAGAGAGACAGACAGGGAGAGAAAGACACACACACACACACACACACACACACACACACACACACGGTGACTTTACTTTCCGAAAGAGTTTCCTACCTAGGGTGAAGATAGGCTTAAATTACAGCGAATTGGATTCTAGATTTTAGAACTGTGAGGCCCTGGAACATACAATTAGTGCAGCTCAAAGAGCTTCCTTCTACAGAGATTTCAAAAGGGCTAGCTATTATCAGACTTTGGAAATGCCTTTAGCCTGGTCCTGCTGGGAAGCAAACTGTGTTCTCTATATTTCACAAGTCTTTGAAATTAAAAAGATCTCCAAGGGCATAGGGCCACTTCTCTTTAAGTGGTGGAGTACAGTGGTTACAAGCCCAGAGTCTGGGGACAGACCAAGGGGAGTTCATCTTTGTGATCTCGGGCTAGTTAGAAAACTTCTATGAGCCTCAGTATCTTCAGCTGTAGGATGGGATAAAATTGGTACCAACCTCAGAGGGTGTTGTAAGGATTAAATGAAATGATGCATGTAAGATCTCCTAGCATAGTGCCTGAGACATAGTCAGTCTCGGCAAAGCATTCCTGTTATCATTGTGAGCATCTGCTTCTCTGAGCATCTTTTAGTGCTTCCTTAGATTTGATGAGCACCTATTGAATACTTATTATGTGCCAAGCTCCTTTATTCTCATTATTTTATGTAGCCATCGGAATTTGTTGAAATAGGTGTACTTACCATCCTATTTTACTGATGAGAAAACAGCTACTCAGAAAGGTTAAGAAATCTGCCCTGGTTATTTAGAAGTCAGAGAGCTTACAAGTAGTATACCTGATATTACACTTAACCTGGGTGATTCTCTTCCCACCACAACCCAGGTGGAGCTGGAATTTGCTCTTGGCTTTGCTGCTAGAGAGCTGTGTGATATTAGGCAATATGCTCACCCTCTCTGGCCCTCATCCCAAAGGAGGTGAAAGGACTGGATTATTCATAATGAAGTGAAAGTTTTTTGCATAGGCTCCAATAATAATAGCTAGGGGCCTGGCAAGTGTTTCACAAGAATTTTCACTGGACCTAGTCAGGTTTCACTCATAGCATCATAAATTCAACCATTTAACAAATATCTGTTGAGCATCTACTGTGGATCCAGTACTATTCTTATCACTGGAGGTGTTGCAGTGAATAAAACAGAGGGAAGTCATTTCCCTCCCTGAGTGTATGTTCTACTTGGAGGAGTGGTGGTAGAGGAGGTGGCCATAAGCATATAAACATATAAGCAAGTGTTCCAGGAAAAGGAACTAGCAGGAGCAAAGGCCCTGAGTTTAAGACATGCTTAGAAGGTTCCAGAAACAACCAAGGAGCCGACATGGCTGGAGGGGGTGTACAAGAGGGAGAATGGGGCAAGGGCGGAGCACATAGGTCCTCATGGATCGTGGCACAGACTTCGGCCTTTACTCTCAAGGGGAAGCCATTTGTCTTGGTGTAGGTTCCCCCAGGTGCACATCCTGAGACAAGGATTTGAGTGTTTTATGTGGGAAGTGATTCCAGAAAACACGAGAAGAGGAGCGGGGAAGTGAGGCAGGAAAGAAAAAGAAACCAATCAGAGGGTATCCTCAAGCTGGTTACCACAGTGAGCAGCTGGAGCTCAGTCCTGCTCAGGGAGCCCTGGGCGCCGGCATAGACAGTGCCTTCATGTTAACACGATCCACCAGCTCTCCAACTACTGATGGTTGAGAGCTGTGTCCAAGGGCATTAACCATCTGGCACGTTCTGCCTGCCCTGTGCTTGGCTGCGTGGGATTACCCAGCCAGAAAAAGGGCTCTGAGGCAGAGAGTTGCAGGTAAATGGACTTTGGCTTGTACAGGTGAATGCAGAAGGGACATGGCCAGGGCACCTATGCTTCTGTGACATCACTGGGAGGTTCTGAGCAAAGGAATGATGTGGTCTGATGTATTTAAACGGGTCACTCTGGATAGTGTGTGGAGAATAGATTGGAGGCAAGAGAAGAAGCCAAGGGAACAGCTGGAAAAAGATTGCAATAATTCATATAATGATGACCTGGATCAGGGTGGAGGTAGTACTTTTGGGTCACATTTGGAATGGATTCTGTAAGTTCTATCAAAACCCGTGCTTTCTAAGCATCAATGACTGTGTCCACCATAGAGCTAGACGGAGTCTTCCTTAATTTCTTTTCATCTTCTTACATGCTGGGAGTTGCAGCCCAGAATTCAACACCTAAATATATTCGAACTGTATGCAAATTGGCTCATTTGTGCATTGACTCCAGAAAAGTCTGTTAATCTTCCTCTTTGGGAACAAGCATCAAGTGCTTCTGACAGTGAGACTCAAATGACATGCTAAGCTTGTAGAAGCTTCAGCAAATAAAGAAAAGTCTTAAACCTGAAAACAGTCAATTTTTGGTTATCCGGAAAATGAGGTTAGGGATCTAGTATAATTTAGTAGTGATTTGTGAATGTGCTTGGCTTAGAGGACAGAACACCAGGCAGCAGGTAGAGAGTAAATGCTTATTGAACTGAATCGAATCTTCTTCTAAAAAACTCACAGCGTTTCGATCTTTAGCTGTGGGAAAGTTACCGGGATGCCTATTGTTGGTTGTAAAAGATTTACTTGTCTGATCCTGCTCTGAAGGAGCTAATGTTTACTACGTGCCTACTATGTGCCAAGGACTTTACCTGCAGAATTTGAATTAATTCCTGTGGTCTCCTGCCTCCCAGATGGCCCCCAATGATCCTGTGTCCTGATATTCACACGCTTGGGTATGTGTGGCAGAAGTGATGGTTGGTCACTTCTGAGATTAAAAGACACTGCAGCTTCCCTCTTGTTTTCTCTTTTTCTCTCTTGGATCATTCGCTCTGTGGGAATAGCTGCCATATTGTGAGCAGTGCCGGGAGAAGCCCCCGGGGTAAAGAATTGCAGCCTCCAGCCAGTAGCTGCTTGAGTGAACTTGGAAGCGTCCTCCAGCCCATCAAGGCTTCGGATGTCTGCAGCTGGAGAGGAACACTTAACTGTAGTGTCATGAGGGATCCTGAGCTGGAACCACCCTGCTAAGCCACGCCTGGGTTCCTGATCTTTGGAAAATGAGTGAGATAAAAAAATACTTGTTGTTTTAAGCTGCTAAGTTTGGGGGTAATTTGTTACACATCAAAAATAACTCAGACAGTTCCTATAATAGTTCTTTGAAGACAGGCATTATTTTCTCGTTTTTATAGATGAGGAAGCCAAGGCTCACAGGGTTAAGCGTAGTGGAACCATATACTTTACGGTTCAGTCTGACCCACTTTGAGCATGACAGGGGTGCTCTTATTAATTACACTGGGACAGCAGGTGTAAACTGGGACAGTCCCTGGCAAAGCATGAGGAATGGTCACTTTAACTTAACGGGGTCTCCCAGACACCAAATATCAGAGCCAGAACTGGTCTGAGATATGCCTGTGTCCAAAGTCTGCACCTTCCAGTATCCCAAGCTTTCTCCCTGGCTCCTTCCTAAGCACATACGCAGGAAGAGTAGGAATCCAGACATGAGAAATTATATGTATGCACAGTGTAATCCCAATTTGATTAAAACAATTTCATATAGATAGAAAAAAGACAGGAAGAAAACAAGGCTTCATGCTCTATTATTTTCTTCTTTGCGTCTTTGCATGTATTACTTTTATAATTGTAAAGCAATGCACTTTTTAAAAAACGAAAATATCTGCAAATTATTGAGTGAGGGGCTCTTGAGCAAAGCTCAAGATGAGCGGCAGTGTGTGGCTCTCACAGGTAGGCAGTGTGCAGTGGAGAATCTGCCAAGGATGAGTCCCAGAGTGATGGCCAGGGCTCCTGGTAAAACATGTGTGAATTCTTCTCTGGTTAACTCTGTGTTGGCAAAAAAGAAGCTGAAGGCAGAGAATTTTCCCAGAGAACCTAAGACAAGTAGTTCTTTTATTTGGTGAGCAAGATCAGCCCTGAGCTAACATCTGCCAATCCTCCTCTTTTTTTGCTGAGGAAGACTGGCTCTGGGCTAACATCTGTGCCCATCTTCCTCCACTTTATATGGGACACTGCCACACATGGCTTGACAAGCAGTGCGTCGGTGCGCGCCAGGGATCCAAACTGGCGAACCCGGGGCTGCTGCAGTGGAGCGTGCACACTTAACCACTTGTGCCACCAGGCCGGCCCTGACAGGTAGTTCTAAGTTGCAAAATTTTCCTACCCAAGCGCACAAGACACACAGTTGTCTGAGGACTTTGGGCAGATTGGCTTGCTTCTTCTCTGTCTCTGTGCTTTCTCTCTCCGTCCTTCCCTTCCTTCTTTCTCCTCTCCTCCTTTACATGCCTCTTTCTCTCCCTCCCTCCCTTCTGTCTTTCTTTTCTTCTCTCCTCCTCCATCTGTCTTTTTTCGTTTGTCTTCCTTTCTCTTCATTCATTCAACAAGTATTCACTGGGAGTCTGCCACGTGCCAGGAAATATGCTAGATGCTAGGGACACCATTCATTCATTTGCTCAGAAAATATTGAGTCCCTACTGTGTGCCAGGCACTGTTCAAGGCATTGAGTGTACAGTAATGGGCAAAATAGACACAGATTCTTGCCCTCTTTAAGCTTATATTCCAGTGGGTGGAAGATGGGCAATAAATAAAATACATAAATAAAACACATATTATGTTAGATGATGATAATGTCTGTGTAGAAGAGTGAGATAGAGAAGGAGCATAGGAAAAGCCGGCAAGTGGAGGATGTGGGCTTTTGTGTTAGGTGGGCTGGTCAGGGAAGGTCTCACTGGGGAGGTGGCAGCATCTGAACAAGGGCCTGAGGAGGTAAGGGAGGTAGCCATGTAAATAACTGAGGGAAGAGAGTGTTCGAGGAAGCAGGCACAGCTGGTGCAAAGGCCCTGAGGTGGGAATGTGCCTAGTATACAGATGGCCAACAGGCATATGAAAAGATGTTCAACATCATCAATTATTAGGAAATGCAAATCAAAACTACAATGAGATATCACCTTATACCTGTCAGAATGGCTATAATTAACAAGGAAAGAAATGACAAGAGTTGGAGAGGATGTGGAGAAAAGGGAACCCTCATACACTGCTGGTGGGAGTGCAAACTGCTGCAGCCACTATGGAAAACAGTATGGAGAGTCTTCAAAAAATTAAGAACAGAACTACCATACGATCCATCTGTTCCACTGCTGAGTATTTATCCAAAGAACATGAAAACATGAATGCATAAAGATATATGCACCCCTATGTTCATTGCAGCATTATTCACAATAGCCAAGACTTGGAAGCAACCTAAGTGCCCATCAAGGGATGAATGGATAAAGAAGATGTGGTATATATACACAATGGAATACTACTCAGCCATGAAAAAGATGAAATCCAGCCATCTGTGACAACATGGATGGACCTTGAGGGTATTACGCTAAGCGAAATAAGTCAGAGGGAGAAAGTCAAATACCGTATGATCTCACTCATAAATAGAAGATAAATGCAACAACAAACAAACACATAGAGACAGAGATTGGATTGGTGGTTACCAGAGGGGAAGCTGAGAGGGAGAAGGGTGAAGGGGGTGATTTGCACATGTGTATGGTGATGGATGGTAATTAGTCTTTGGGTGGTGAACATGATGTAATCTACGCAGAGATCAAAATATAATGATGTACACCTGAAATTTGCCTAATGTTATAAACCAATGTTATCTCAAAAAACACACACACGAAAATAAATAAATAAATAAATAAATAAATAAATAAATAAATAAATAATGGTCACGAGGCTGATGTAGTTGGAGAAGAGCCAATGAAGGGGCAAGAAATACGAGGTGGGGTCAGAGAGCTAATGAGTGGGCAGGGGGGCTGTGAAGATTTCCAAGGTTAGAACTTTGACTTTCACTCTGAGTGAGGTGGGAGCCATGGGTGGCTTTTGAGCAAGGGAGTGACGTGATCTGATTTGTAGTTTACCAACTTTCCTCTGGCTATTGTGAGCCATGGTGCATAAGGATCCAGCCCTCAAGGAGCTCACAGCCTAGTTGGGGAGCAAGCCCTGTAAACATTTACGAAAGTGAAATAAAATGCTGTGCTAAGATCTGTCCTGGGGACAGAGGACATGCAGGAGAGCATGTGTGCCTGGATGGGGGCAAACTCTGAGGAGGTGTCAGGAAATACTTCACAGAGGTGGTATCTTTGGAGCTGAGGTCTGGAAGATGAATGGGCCATGTTCACTGAGGGACAGAGGAAAGGGTGGTCCAGGCAGAAGAACCGGCATGAGCAGAGGTGTAGAGGCTCCAGAGGGCACTGGGGGAACCACAAACAGTGTTTAGTAGGGCTGCAGCAGAAAGTGTGAAGCAGTGAGTGGAGAGAGTTGAGGTGGAGAGAGTGAGGAGCAGCGAGAGCTCCAGACTCCGGGGAGAGTGGGGAGCCACATCTGGAGAGGGTTGTAAGCTCCAGGGAGCCCCAGAAAAGAAGCAAAGGGCATCCCTGAGGGATGTCAAGCAGAGGAGGATTGGGACCAGATTACGGGTGTGGCTGCAGTGTAGACACAGGTTAATCTATACAGTCCTTGCCTTTCAAGTTGCCACATATTCTGCCCGGAAATGGTTTGAGTAGTGTGATTTTGTCACAACATGATGGTGTCTCGGTTGCCTCCACCCTCATGAGCAGTCCTGCGTGGTGACAGAGGGCTCACGCATGGGCCTTTCGTCAGGCGCCAAGCCGTGGGTGGGCTTCTCCAGCCCAGCTGCTGCCCTAGGAGCTCCATGATCCCATCTCCATACCTAGGACTCGGGGAGAGAGGGAAGGTCGTCTCACCCCCCACCCCAGATCCTAGCGTCTGCCCCCAGGAGTAGGAAATTGGGGCTTCCAGAGCATCTTACTCAAGAGATTATTGCTGCCCCTGTGGCCTGGGACAAACCTAACGTCCCCGAGGGCACAGAGTGTGGGCAACAGGCAAGAGCAAATAAATGAGCGTGTCTAATGATGCCAGTGCCATCCAACAATGAGAAGTGCTGTAAAAATAGCAACAGGCAGGGGAATGGAATGTAGGGGATGGAGGATGCTGTTTCGGATAGAGGGCCAGGGAAGCCCGCAGAGAATCGAGGAAGAGAAGAAGTGAGGCGCCAAGGTATCAAAGGAAACGTATCTGGGCAGAGGGGACAGGAGGGGCAAAGGCGGTGGGGTGGGAGCATGCTTGGAGGGTTTCACAAGCAGGTCAGTGTGGCTGGCATGAGATGTAGGGAGTGGGGCAAGATGAGGGCAGGTATCTGAATTACCTGGAGCCCCTTCATGTAGGGCCTTGTGGGCCATGAGACGGACTTGAGATATGACTCTGAGCATGAAAGATTTTGACCTGGCAGTGATGTGATTGGATTTATGCTGTTAGGGGTCATACTGGCCTCTGCATGGGGAACAGTAGAATGAGGAAGGTGGGAAGCAGGGAGACCAGGAGGCGCTTACTGTAGAGGTCTAGGGGACCATGCATGCTGGCAGGAGGGGTGGAGGGGTGAGCAGGTCAGATTGCGGCTCTATTTTGAAGGTGATCCAAAAGACTACGAGATGGTGCTGTGTCATCCCACCAATATTTATTGTGCTCCTACCGTGAGGATGCAGAAATGAGACCATGTGACTTCCGTCCCCAAGGAGGTTGCATCCTCACAGGGAGAGACACACAGCAAAACCGACCCAGATACAATGAGCACCCAGAGGGCATATCACTGGGAAAAGGCCAGGAAGGACCTCACAGAGCAAATGGCATTTGGCCTGAGTCTTGAAGAGGGAGCAGGAGTTTGTTAAATGGGCCGGAAGCAGAGGAGGAAGGGCATTCCTGGCAGAGGGAACAGCCCACGCACAGGGTATAGTTGCTGGTTCAGTTTCATCTTCTCACCTGCCTGTGGTTCCTGATGGTATCGCCAGGGCCTGGCTCCAGAAATACTGCTATTTGATAGATAAAAACCAGCATGGTATGTTTGGGAAACCGCAATCTGGCTTATAATCTGGAGCCTAAGATGTGATGAGTGTGTGGCATGATGTCTCTATATTTGAGGGGGCTTGGGGAGTAATTTGGGGGACCATGAAGTTATGTTGGCACAGCCCGCTACATAAAATTGAGAAGAGGCCAACAACGGGCCTCAAAGAATAGGGGTACTGCTAATAGAGGTGAGGGGGGTTACTGCTCCCCTCTTGCTCCTTGGTACTACCTTTGAGCTTGGAGGCATGTCTGGGGAGGTTACAGGCGGGTGGGGCAGTGTCCATCTGGCTAACGAGTTCTGACGAGTGCAAACAGGGAGCCCGTGAAGGGATTCATGAAGGCGAGTGAGAGGTTCCGATGAGCCTTCTAGAGAGTTCACTCTGGAGCTTTGAGGAATATGGAGCTGATGATGCAAGACAGCAGTTTAGCGAGAGGGCGGCTGGAAGGCTGTTGCAAACGTCCACTCAGATCTTCTCTCTGGAAAGCCTTCCTTGGGACACACTCCCAATTCTTGTCTTTACTGGCGCCTCCTGAGCCCGCAGGAAGGGAGGCCCTAGGATACACAGGAAAATTCAAACAAGTGGAGAATGGAGAAAGGATGGGAAGAGGTCCCAGAACCTGCAGCAGCTCCCCAGCAGCACCGCCTCCCTGGCACAGTCAGGTCAGGATCTCTTGGCAGCGGGCATAGGAATTGGCCCCGGGCAAGTTCCCCGGGTACAAGGTGCAACCTGGGCGTGGGCTGGTTTCCTTGTGAAGGCTGTTGCTTCCCCTCAGGCTCACCCTCGCTGCGGCTGAGTAATCTGCAGGCTGCAATCTGTCCATGAAGGAACTCTTGCAACATGGAGTGCAAGGCTCCCAGGTAAACAGCCAGTGTGTGCGCCCCGAGCTGTGCTTACGTCTGTCTTCTGGGGACCCTCCCTCCCCGCTGGCCTTCGGGCTGTGCCTCCGCCCTGCCTCTTTGTCTTATTCTCTTAGGCTGCCCTGTCCTTCCCTGGGAACCAGGTCAGGGGCCCTGCTGGCAGGTGTCATAGGGCATGAATCAGGCCCCTGAAGAAAGAGGCGGAAGATCTGGGCTGAAGCCAAGCAGGAGGGTTAATTGGATGGTTTATCTGGTCAATAGCCAATCTACTAAACTCCCCTGAGAGAAATAGGAACCTGCGTACATGATGGATCATCTCTTTGTGGGAGAAGTTTAGGTAACTGGAAACCACATTTTGGTCGAGAATGACTCAGTTGATTTTTCCATGCCTTTAGTGGAGAATTTAATATTGCACAGGTGGGTAATGTTAGAGTGGTGAGAACTGGCTGTCATTTTGGCTGGTGGCTCAGCCAGGCAATTTATCCCTTGAGTTGGCTTATGATTTTCAGCATAGATGGACTTTCCAAGGCAAATTTACTTATGCTGAGGCCCAAGTTAAGGCTTTCAAATGGTTCACACCCGAGACCTGACAACCTGTGAACTGGGTTTCTTTTCTAGACTCGTGTCTGTGTGATTCAACAGACCATTCCTGGGCATTGTTGATGTGTGCTAGTCAGAGTGATAAGTCCTGGGGATGTGGCAAGGGTAGACACTCAGTCCTGCCCTTGGGAAGCTAGCTCATGGTCCAACGCTGGACTCACACACAAGCAAAAAAACAGAAATGATGGTGTGGCATGATATACTGAGGGCAAAGGGTAAGGAGGAATTCATCCTGGTGGATAAGGCATAGAATCAAGGAAGGCTTCCCAGAGGAAGCAAAATCTTAGATGAGTCTGGATAAATAGGAATGAATGTTCTCCAACTGTTGCCTATTTGGTGATCTCAGAGTTGGCCTCTTGTCATCCTGGTTTTGGGTATAAATGATTAATTCATTTGTAACATTTAATAAAGAGAAGAAAGCATTCATTAGCATTGCAAGGGAATTTATTTCAGACTTTTTAGTAATTTTCCTCCTATACCTCTGTTGATGGGGTCCATGATCTTTGCCCTTTATGAAGAGGTCCAAGGTGTGAAAAATTTGAAAGGCCCCGCGTGAATGAATATCAGGAGAGCAAGTGAGTTGAAAGAGCATATTGGGCAGGGAGTTAGGATGTTGAGCTCTGTAATTCTTCAGACTTTTCTCTGTTAAAATCACTATGATTCCTCCAGGGGAGTTGGAGGGGGCAGGGGCTGCTCCAGGTAGAGTGATCAAAAGTGGAGGAGGTAATGAGAAAGAATGAAGAAATAAGTGAGATTCGGCAAAAAGGAGGAGATGAGCAAAGAACAATGAATGAGCAGGTGAAGGCAGGTTGCTCAGGACCAAACATGAGAGTGAGATGGGTCTTAAGGACCCCTGCTCTACCTACAGAGGCAATATTCTGTATCATGACCTTTCATCATGAGAGTGGGTAAACACAGATTTTTGAGGCAGCCATTTTCACTATTGAGCATTTCTGGCCATTAGCAAGTTCTGAATATTGGCAGTTGCCTCTATTTCAAAGCATTCGACAAATATCAAAGTGCTTTCCCCCATATCATTCATCTTAGGTAGCCTGGGAGGACATGCAGGGCAAGAGGTGACCTTAGGAAAGCCACTTAACCTTGCTTAGCCTCAGCTTTCCTATCTATGATATGGAGATAAGACACCTACCTCACCTGATAGAATGAGGTCTAAATAACATATGTATGTAGGCCCATAGTAGGTCCTTGATGCCTCATCTCTATATACCTGTTTGCCATTGTTGTCCCAATGGGGTAAAGGTCCCATTACCCCAACTACCAGTTGTATCAGGAGATTTCTTCAGATTCCCCCCTAAGCTTCCTGGATGGAGTATCTACTGGTGTCCCCCAGTCTGAGTGTGCTGGAGTTTGGCAAACTAATCCTTGTTCATGTTTGTCAGATAGGGTGCACCATCATTAAGATGAGTCCAAAGCTGCAACTGGAAAGTTAGTACCCCAGCCAGCAATATATGTTTCTGCAAGATTCAAAGTTCCCTTGAGAATCCCTGTTGATTCCCCCCCCCACTGAAGTGTCTTGTGTTAGCTCTTCTATCCTGATGATTCATGTTCACCAGCTTTAATCATCCTCCCTAACTCTGCTATTGCATTTTGAATTGGACTTTCCCTTAACCCACTGTTCCTCTGGTCCCCCAAATACACTCTGTTTTTCCTTTAATTTCATCTAAATTTTGTTTGCTAAATGATAACCTTAGTCACTTGTACCTGATTTTTAAGCCACATCCCTTGTTCAACCTTTTCACATTTGACCTCACACATTACTCATACATATGACTGTTTCCTTTACTTTTCTCCTCTTTCAACGTTTATTGAACGTCTGCTAAGCAATGGGGTCTGTGCAGAGCATTCAAAGATGACTAAGACACAGTCTTGTGGGTGGAGAGAGACCATCGGAATGCACCTTGGGAAGTGTTAGGTTGGGGAAGCAGAGATTATGGGAGACTAAGGGCACCATCCCAGAAGCTGGGACAGGTTTGGGAGGGATGGTGAGCTCATGTAGGCAGAGGGAATGTTTCATACAGAGGAAAAGAGGCAAGAGAGAGCAGACTGGAAGCCATATTACTTTCCTAGGGCTGCCATAACAAAGTATTACAAGCTGGGAAACTTTAAAATATCAGAAATTTATTTTCTTAAAGTTCTGGAGGCTAGAAGTCCAAAATCAAGGTATTACCAGGGCCATGCTCTCTCTGAAGGCTCTAGGGGGGAATCCATTCAATGCCTTTATCCTAGCTTCTAGTGTTGCTGGCAATCCTTGGCATTCCTTGTTTGGAGATGCATCACTTCAATCTCTGCTTCTGACCTCACATGGCCTTCTCCTCGTGTGTCTATCTCTGTGTCTCTTCTCCTCTTCTTACAAGGACACCAGACATGTTGGATTAGAGCCCACCCTATTCCAGCGTGAACTCATCCTAACTTGATTACATCTGCAAAGACCCTATTTCCAAATAAGGTCACATTCATAGGTCCTGGGGGTTAGAATTTCAACACATCTTTTCAGAGGAAACAATTCAACCCATAACAGAAGCCTTGCAAAAAGTCATTATGGCTGGATCACGAGTGCTAAATGGAAGACTATTAAGAATATGAAATTTTAGAATCTTAACTTCTCAACTGATCTTTGGGAGCTAACATAGAGTGAAGCAGGTTAGAAGTGACACTAACAGAGATGGCACTCTGGGAGCAGAGCCAACCTTTCCAGCCAGCCTTTCTCTGTTCCTAGAGAGGCCATAGGCTGGTGTTCAGAGAGGGCCAGGGCATTCTCAGCTTCCTCTCCTATCTCCTCTTCTCTGCTCCTTGTAATGAATTTCAGAGCAATTAGAGATGTTTGGTCTAATCTCCTGAAAGGTTTTCCTCACTGTGGCCCTATTGGGCTGGTGTGTTAATATTATCTGGGAGAGAGCGTAGTTACTGTGTTGAGGAAGGCAGAAGAGAGAAATGGAGCTCATACTGATCAAACACGTGTAATCAAAAGACATTACTGAGGCTTGAGGATGCTGTTCAGGGTGTATTTCCCTCGAAATGCCTCTTGAAAGACAGCAGCTTAAAAGAATGAGCAAGACAAGAGATTCACAGCGATAACATTTCAAAAGGGAGTGTAGGTACAGCTAAGCTGAGCTGAGGAGTGACAGAAGGGGAAAGTGCATCTCAAAAAAAAAATAAATAAAAAAAGAAAGAAAGGAAAAATCATCAAAGGCCTTTGCCCTGTGGATCTTATGGGCGGCAAACTTTCTTTACAAAATGTATGTTTGTGTTTTGAGTGACTAACAGTCCAGAGACAAGTTTAAACACATAAGTTCAATTTAAAAGTAAATAATATAACATTGGAGGAAATTCACGATACAGTGTCCCTTTTTGTATAACACCTTTTCCTTTGGAATTCAAAATATATGTTGCTTAAAAATGACACAGCAACCACTGTATGGTTAACTGAACGACCTCCATCATCCTAGCATTGGAAATGGCTTGAGAGGGAATCGCTCAACTGCATTCATCTGGCCAGGGGAGAAAATGGAGATGGTATTTATTTTTGGGTGAGGTAGGAGATGCCTCCTAGCAAAGTTCCCAGAAGTCAGTATCAGGCATGAGAATAACAAACATTCGTTTATTCAATAAATATTTGCTGAGCCCATACTCTGCGCTGGCATTATGTGGCACTATAAATATTCTCAGTTGTTAAATGAGGATGCTCATGTGTTGTGAGATTTGTTATTCAGGCTAATACTTGGGGTACTAAGTGCCAGACATTGAATTGTACCAAGTGTCATGGATGAATGAGCTCATTCAGTCCTCCCAGTAAGTGTGAGGAAGTGGCTAATATCTCCCCCACTTTACAGATGGAGAAACTGAGGCACAGAGAGATTAATGATGTGCCCAAAGCCACAAAGTTGGGAAGTGACGGGGCCAAGGTTTGACCCAAGCAGTCTGCTCCAGATTCCAGGTTCCTAGAGCGACATAACAATATTGTAAGGCATAAACTAGCTTGGTTTGGACCTGCCACATAACAGGCATTACTACATTTTATCTCCTCAAGGGAAAAACAAGGTCTGAGAAATAAAAAGGGTGAAGAGATTTGGAGAAGAAAGCACCAGGATTCTGAAGATGAGTCAAAGAGTACCTCTGGGATGGTGGGGAGAACGTTGCTAGTGTTGAACTGTAAAACCCCAGAGATTCTCCGGCAGAACCAACCAGATCATTTTAACCAGTATGGTTCCTCCCTTGAGGCTGGATGGTAACACAACAATGAAGTTCTAGGTAGGTCTTGTATGTTTATGGTCCACCATCATTCAAAAATAGCATGCAGTGGAATTTCGGAGAGAAAGACTGGATGGTCTGAGGGGGAGAATGGCCTCCAGGGCCCGGCACACTGCCTGTTTCCAGTCATCTTGAGATTGTGTGTGCCGAGTTCTTCCAGCAACAAATTGTTATAGAGTGCTCACCATGTGCAGCACTGCACTACACCCTGGAAGCAAATGAAATAAAGTTCCATCCTCGTGAAACTTACCTTCTAGTGGAGAAATTGATTAATTCAGATGTTATGCATATTTATTGAGCACCTACTACATGTTAGGTATAGGCTCCGGAGTTATGGCAATGAACAAAGGTTTGGTCCCTTGTTTTTGCACAGTTTATAGGCGAGCATCACCATAATGTATAAAATAACTAATTGTCCTACTTCCATTGAATGACTTAAGTGGGGATGTTTTGGCTACTAAATAACATAAGGGTTGGTCCTACCCAGAAGTGCCTTGCTTTAAGAAAGCTATATTGCTTAATTCAGCCCCCAAAATATTGAGAGAGTAAGCAATGACAATTCTACGTGCAGAAGGGCTGATCTCTTCTACAACCTGAGATGTGCTTCAATGGTTGTGGTACAGACTGCCATGTCATCACTCAGACCAATTTCCTTTCGATTCTGGGCACAGAGCTAGACGACATGTCCCAGTCTCCTTCGCAGTTAGGTAGGGCCATGTGACTGAGTTCTGGCCAATGGAATATAGGTAGAATGGTGAATGCCACTTCTAGGCCTAGATCTTACATAATCCTCCCTCTCGTAAGGCTGGACGCTGAGGGTCCTCAAGGGAGAGTGAGGCCCTAGGGAATGGCAGAGCCTCAGGATGGAAGGAGACTTAGTCCTTGAACAAGTACATTGAAGACCGTTAGACCATAGACAATGAACTGTGATGTGAGTAAAAAATAAACTTTGCATTATGCCAGTAGTTCTTATTTGACAATGTCTGAAGACATTTATGGTGTCACAGCTGGGGGTTGGAACATCTAGTATGTGTAGAGGCCAGGGACACTGCTACACATTCTACAGTGCACAGGATAGCCCCACAACTAAAATAACATGAGGCTCCAAATATCAATAGTGTCACTGATGTTTTGAGATTTCTTTGTTACAACAGCTAGCATTATTGCATACCTGAACTAATACATTGGTGAGCTTGATGGTAGAATCACTTCTTTATTCATTCAACAAAGTTCTCAACATCTACTATGTACCAGGCAGCTCTTTTGGACACTGGGATACAGCAGTGAACAAAACAGGCAAGAATCTTCGCTCTCATGAAGGTTACATTCTACAGTGGAGGCAGGCAAGCAATGACAACACTCAAATAAAATACATACTATAAAAAAAAATAAAATACATACTATAAGCAATCAACGAC
This sequence comes from Ceratotherium simum simum, assembly GCF_057802395.1. NCBI lineage: Eukaryota > Metazoa > Chordata > Mammalia > Perissodactyla > Rhinocerotidae > Ceratotherium > Ceratotherium simum. The sequence goes on from NC_141922.1 coordinate 14,830,386, forward strand.
AGTAACTACTGTGAAGACAATAAAACAGGATCTGGGAGAGAGATGACTGTATGAAAGTATTACCATTTAAATATTTTATTGAAACTTTATTAATCATAGAGTCACCATCCATCCTATCCCCCCAGTATAAGTCTGGATTACTTTCTCCTTTATCATCACCACCCAAATCTTGCTGAATTTACTCTAGTGTATTTTTTGAACTCTTCCACTCGTCCCCATCACAGCCCTCGTTCTGACTCCCGCTATCTCTGCCTTAAACAGTTGTAGTAGCCTACAAAATTGTTTGGATAAAAATGAAACTGAGGCTAAGAGAGAGGAAGTCAATTTCCCAGGGACACACAGTCAGTAAAGGCAGTGCCATGATTGACTCTTGGGTCCCCCATGTTCTAAAATCCCACCTCTCAGCACCTCAGCCTTTGAAGAGCCTGTCCAGCTCTCATGAGGGGGG